>NC_054371.1:146335037-146657537 GCF_017654675.1 Xenopus laevis | reverse complement strand
CTATTTTTCAGTTTCATAACTAAAAATATTGTTTTTCCAAAATCACAGGGGCACAGCTAGTACGATACATAATCCTTTAAGTAACAGACCTAGTTTCACAAAATTATAATGCTGGAAAGAGCAAAAATATGAGGAAAAGAGGAAGCCTGCCCTCAAGGAGGTGTATATACTAAGAGATATACTTCAGAAAAGATACTTAAAGATGGTAATTGGGGGTTTAACCCTTTGATTTGCCATCTAGCATGGACTGCTCTGACAACAAAGGAATGAAAGTTACTCTTGCCTGCTTTGTGAGGTGCCTCTTGAGAAAGGGGAATGCTGGAAAGAAAGATAGCAACTGAACCAACACAGATCTAATTATTGTTACAGAGGAAATGACTTAGACAGGGAGTAAATAATGGATGTTTTAAACTTTTAATTGCACATCTTTGAGTCTGCTTTGGACCAAAAGCAGTTCATTATTTCGCTTTAATCCGCTGTGCTCTGTTCTAGGGCTTGGGGCAGTAGATCAGCCTCCCTGTTGCTTTATATTCCTCTCAGGGAACTGACCAAGTGCAAATGGAGTCAAATGTTTGAATGTTTGACAAGAATAGAATTAACACTTTAATTAAGTTTTATTTCTGCAGTGTAATCATGTAGGCCCCAAGTCATCCATCTATCTTCAGTACTAAAAGTTTGGGGGCTGCTGTACAATGTCTCTGCTCAAAAGCAACGTTAACAAGCAAAAATCACCACAATTTCTAAAGGGTGATAACATTTCTACTTCAACCAGATTATGTGTTCAAACTTCTGTGTACAAATATATATATATATATATATATATATATATATATATATATATATATACACACACACACACACACACACACACACACACACACACACACACACATATATCCACAATTAATTGCTGCTTGTTTAAAAAAAAAAATAACTACAAATACAAGAACTTACAAGTAGAAAATAAAAGAAGCGGGCACACATTGCCATTGCCAAGAATGAGGAAATAATCATTAACTAGGCAGGGGTGTAGGGACCTTAAATGTCCATTATGGAAGGAAAAAGCAGTTTTGTTTTTCAGTTTTTTTTTTAAATAAAATACATAAAAGTAGTTAATATATTATAACCTGTGTTTGTCACATAAAAAATGTAATCCTCTTTTACTGAAATAACTGAAGAAATGCAATTCTATACAATGCAATAAATATCGATATTTATATATATATATATATATATATATATATATATATATATATATATATATATATATATATATATATATATATATATATATAAAACTAAAAATGTTAGGGAGACACTATAATGAAGAAAGACACCTGGGTGCCAGTGCTAATGTATCTTACGTTTTGATTGATTGTGATTATCTTGGTCCCATACGGGGACTTTTGTCAAGAAATATATATATATACACGTGAACACTCGCAAAAAAAAAAACACAGCAATAACCTAAGTCTCCTAAGTAATTTCTATTTTGATTTACAACCGTACATAATAACAAAGGTATAAATAACATACATGCATGCAACTATGGCCTTAAAATCTATTTATTTACATGAGGCTCAGGCAAAATACTTATATTTAAAACTTTGGTGGGGCGGAGGTGCACAGTTAAGTACTATTCTTTGTATAATAAATGAAGTATAACGACAATAATGATCAAAAACCATTTGCGTTACTTAATCCCTCCTTAAAAACCCCCGTAAGGAAAGCATAAGGAAATACTATGAAGCAGAAAATGACACAAAGAGGACGTAGAAAAGCGTATGAGTGTAATGAGATTCACATGCGTGGAAATAATTGTTGCACTGATTACAGAGAGTTCTGGAGAACACTGCTCAGTTGGAAGGGGTATCAATAAACATAAAAAGTACATGAAAAGGGTTTATAGAATCTCCACTGGAGGATGATCCCTTTAATTTTGGGATCTTCTTAACAGAACTAGAAATAAATAAAAAATAATGATATTTTTGAGGCACATTCCATGGGGTAAAAAATTACCCTTTAGGAATTTTATCCCACAAATACTCAATTATTCAGCTCTTGCAACTGCAGTGCTAAAGGGGTATAACAGCCTCCTGCCAATAAGAATATAAAGACGAAACTAACAAACAGGTTCAACCAATGAAAAATCTTTTCCAGTTCAACAGCATTCCTAAGTATGCCTAAATATGGCTTTTCCATCAGCCCAAGCCCTTCTGTATCAAAAATATATAATTGCCCTGTTTTAAAAGCAGCAAAACAAAAAAAAACATTCACAGCTTCTAAACCAAAAATTCAAGAGGTCATATAGTATGAAATGTTTATGCTGGGGGGTAAATCAATGCCTTGGGTGCATGTGAATCCAAAATGGCTGAGCATCACGCGGAAGCACGTTGTACCATACACAGCATTTCCTCAATTTACACTTCTTGTTATCACGGTACAGAAAATACGGTACAATGTAGACAGAGGATCACACTCACAGGACTTAATGCAAAAAATCTGGTGTTTATTGGAGCAAAAAGCTAACTTTTATTCTTTGGCTAAGAGTGCTAGCCGAAACGTTAGCTTTTTGCTCCAATAAACACCAGAATTTTTGCATTAAGTCCTGTGAGTGCGATCCTCTGTCTAAATTGTACCGTATTTTCTGGCTATTGCACCCAGGCACAAAATACCTACTATACGAGTAGTGCCGGCATCCATTGCTCTCTCTCTCTCTATATATATATATATTCATTTCACTGTTATGGAACCAAGAAGAGTAAGGGTCACACTATAAAAGTACACTTTTCAATAAAGCTAAGAGTATGAAGATTACAGGTTTTATTTTAAAAAGGATCTATACAAAAAACACAAAGGCTACTAATTAACAAAGCTGATCACTCATAGAAGGATGGTAGTTTAAAAGGTTAAAACGATCCATTACCTTTTCATCAAACTCTTCAATGTGTGGCCTTTTCCTGCTGCTGCCTTTTTTGTTTTTTTGGTTGAATCGGATCCACTTTAAGACCTGAAAAATAAGAAAGACTGCTCAGGAAGCTCTCAGATCTTAATCCATTATAAACTACAACTTCCATCACCTCCAGTGGCTTTCAACTGTGGCTGGGGGATATTGGGAGCTGTAGTTTTTTGGAGCTGGAGTACAGAGCATATGACATCACTGTTTACAGAGTACTCCAGTTGGGTGCAGATGGTCAGAGTAAAGAACTACAAAAACGAGGCTATACATACATTTTTCCATTGCTTTACTGGATGGAAAATAACTGGATATTCTCTGAAAGAACATTCCCGAAAATACTTCGAATGAAGTTGTCATTTATTCTCTCAATATTATGCAGAATATGATAAATTGTACTAGAACTCAAATTAGCTTTCATAAATCAGAATGTATTATGTGATTAATATTTAATTAGGATGCAAGTAGAGCATAAATAATTTACCATTTGCCCCACCCACCTCGCACAGCTTGTTGTAATACTCCCACATGGCACCTAAAGTACTGTAGTTTAACAAAGGAGACTCATTCGGTTTCACTTTACTGATGTTCAGCATATTAATCTGGAATTAATCGGGAATTTCTAGCAGAATATCAATTGCAGTGGGGAGGGGGTGAGTAAATTGGGGAGAAGGAACATAAAAACTAGGATGATTGCAAAAAAAAGGGGGGAATCTATTACAACCCTCTAAGTTACTTAACATTTTAGTAGATCAAAGTCTATGAAAGTTTATTTCTCAAAATGGACTGCAGCTGTTCCGGCTGTCAGAGGGTTAAAGGCACGGTGATGCAGACAATATAGAACAGAGTTCCCCCTTTTGTACCCTCCAGAATAAATGGGAGTTCTGCGTGGCAGGAGGGAAATTACCTGCATTCTTTTGGCAGACAAAGGATATCCCTGACACCCTTTCCTTATCTTCTAATTGATTCCTTTGGTGATGCTGAGCAAGGTGCAATAAGGTGGCTTTTTATTTCAACCAGAGATGCTTAAAGTTCCCATCCACTGTCAATGAAGAGAAGGTGTGCTTTGTAGAAAGTTCATTAAAAAGAAGAGTACTGGTGCTCAGTGCATGCGAGGGCTGGGAGCTTCCAGTAGGCACAAGGCAGGGTGCAACAGGTAAGGGAAGTACAGCAGACACATTCTTACCTCTTCATTCACTTGCTGAACCAGTCGGCATCCTTTCCAAGTCTGGCTTTCCTCCAGCAAGGGCTACAGAAAGAGAAAGAAGCAACAATAAGATGCGCATGGACTCGAACTCTCCATCAGAACTCCCCCAGGCGCAGGCTCAAAGTCCGGCCGCCCGTTGCTGCAGCTGCTGCTGGACTTCATCCCCATCCGTTCATTGCCTAATGTGCATGTCCGACAGGGAACTGGCAGGCACCATGTGGCGCTGCTGGGGAGGCACCTCCACTCTCATACTACTCTCTGTGCGCACTAACTGTGTCTCCTTAGGAAATGAAACACCTCCAGCCCTGGCTTCTGCGGCTGGGGAGGAGCCTGCCCAATACAGTGGGCTGGAGGTATGGGCTTTCCCGGCAACGCTTATTCTTCTTCAGCCACAAACACTTTTCACGGTTCTGATCCTGAGCCCTGAGGTACCTCACTCCCCCCGTAATATGTACTTGGATCTGCTCTGTCACAGAGAACAGCAGCAGCATTTATCTCTAGATGGTACTGGTTAAACTAGTAACACACAGTGCATCGTGTTATCGTTAAAAAAACACACGGAATTTCGTGCAAGGACAGGAACGTACTACCTTTATTCGAATCAGAGTTCTTGTAACAATATACCACACAAACAGACTGTAAGCTCTTGTGAGCATGAATTTCCAGCCCTTGTTTTCATTCTGTTACCCTTGTTTGTGCCAAGATTCTTGTTTCTTGCAGGGCAAGATATCTAGTACAACCTGTTATCGAGAATGCTCGGGACCTAGTGTTTTCCGGATAAGGGGTCTTTCTATAGTTGGGATCTCCATACCTTAAGTTTCCTAAAAAAAATATTTTAACGCTTATTTAAACACAATAGGATTGTTGATTAATTATATCTTAGCTTGGATCACGTATACCACCCTGTTTTATTATTATTATTATTACAGAGATAAAGGAAATCATTTTTAAATATTTGAATTATTTGATTAACACGGAGACTATGGGTAATAGCCTCTCCCCAAAATTTGGAACTTTCTGGCTAACGGGTTTCTGGATAGAAATGCAGGTTTTCAGAAGAAACAAGTGATTTACCCAAGCAGTAGTGATGGGCGAATAAATTAGACTGGCACAAATTTACAGCTGCCGGCGAATAAACTCACGAATCTCCTACGAAAATTCACCAGCGTCAATTTCCGATTTTTTTTAGTGAAACCATTCGAATTTGCTCGATTTTAGTGAGAACGTACGAATTGCTCATTTTTTTCGTGAAACATTCGAATTGCTCTATTTTTTTAGTGAAAACTTTAGAATTGCACGATTTTTTCCTGAAACCATTCGAATTTCACGTTTTATTCGTGAAGTTTCTGAATTTAACAATTTTGCGAATTTTGTGGCGAAGCGAAACTGAAGAAATTCGCCCATCACTACCAAGCAGCTTTCCTTCACTGACTAGAAAGAAGATGATATAAAACACAAAAAAACACCCAGATAAAATGCAGTCAATTCTGCCTGAGCTTTGTCACCATGTGGCAAGCCTTTACAGGATCCCATTTAAGCCACCAACCATCCCTTGGGGTGAAGGATTCCGGCTCCACTTTAGAGCCATTAACACTAGCCATTATTTGCTGCAAAGTGATACACCCCAAACAGCTGCTAATGGGGGTCACAAAACGTCTATTACGGCAATGGTTGCCAGCTGGCCAGTAAATAATATTTAACACCGATGTTATTAAAAGGAAAGAATAATAACAAAGACAGGAGGGTGATGTTTTTTTTTTCCAGAAAAGGTGGTAACGCCACTTACAACTGTCAGATTGCTGCCTGTCAAGTGGAGTATTGTGTAAGGACATGGTTAAGCGCTTGGCTCTGTGCCACCCCTCTCCATTCACTGACTGAGGTTGTGTAAGTCTTATGATCTCTTAGTCAGAGACTGCAATCTGGGGCCCTGATATTCACTCATTTGTTGGCATTTATACAGCTGCAGGGGGCAGCCATCTTTGGCACATCACCTTACTGTGAGTGCAACCCAGTGCTAACAGTTGTCTCTACTTAAAAGACAGCCTAGGATCAGCAATCGAGGTGGCAGTCATAGTGGCTGCTGAGACAGAGGAGTATTGATGGCCAGTGTAACTGCTGACTAGTGCATGATTGCAATATATTGCATATCTGCAAACTAATGATTGTGACCAGAGCTGAGCCAGTAAGTTTAGCAGCAAACATTTTGGCATTCTGTAAAAAATCTTCAGAGAAGCTCAAAGCACACTTCATTCTCATTTACATCCCCAGCTTCCTCCCACTAGCAGTGTGGCTGGGGAGAAAGGATTTCAGCTGGGGAGGGTGGATTTATTAACATCTATAAATGAAGCAAACTCCATGGTCTGGGCCCCCCTGTTTCCTGGCCCCCCGCAACCGGGATCTGCCTGATACTTTTTTGGTGATAGGGCTGCTTTTGCAAGAAATGGTACTTGAAGTTCCTAAACCTGACTGTGTTGCCAACCTGACAGTTCTTTCTCAACCTGTCATAGTTTCTAATGCTAACAGACTACTGCAAATATGGCAGCCCCCTCACAGAGGAACATTGGAGATCAAATATTTAATATAAAAACATTGGGCTAATACTTTTATGGCAAAATTCAAATTAGCATGCAAATACAATTATATGATAGATTTAAGTAAAAAAAAAAAAAAAAATTTTAATTTTGGTGCCAGTATCTTTTTAAAAGCTCAAACTAGAGACAAGATATTTGTGAATTTGGTGTCAGATGATGTTCTGGCATTAACATCACTTCTTTGAATCCCCCCACCCCCATTTTTATTTCATAAACATTTTAAGAACAGACCCATTCAGGGTAACAGCGAGTACATTCACAGGGCACACTGAGTTGCCTGGTGCGTTTCATGCTCCCACTAGGCACTTCACCCAGGACAGACATTCTCAGTAAGTCTTTGCAAACGTACTGAAGTTTACTCAAAATTAACCTAACACATTCACTCCAATGATTTGTACATTCAGGATTTATCACATAAATTCTCAAATCTTGGGAAAGAAACACATGAACTGTTCTATTACAGGTCTGTAGAAATAACTACTCAAGATGAAGGTTGTGCAAAGTCATAGTTCTGTGTTATTTAATTATTAACACATATTTATAAGGTACAGATAGGAGACCTGTTATCCAAAATGTTTGGTATCTGGGGTTTTCTGGATAGAGGGTTTTTCTGTAATTTGGATATCCATGCCTTAAGTGTACTAAAGTATAATTTAATCATTAACAGACAGGAATAAAGCCATCAGATTTCAACATCCACAAAAATCGAATAAAAGAAACTATATATGTGGACAACTTAATTTACAGAGGATGTAAGCCTAATGGGGAAAAATATCATTCTTAGCAGCTTTCCAATACAGGTATGGGACCTGTTATCCAGAATGCTCCAGACCTGTGGCTTTCCAGATAACGGATCTTTCTGTAATTTGGATCTTCAATCCTTAAATCTACTAGAAAATAATGTAAACATAGGAATAAAAAATAGGCTGGTTCTGCTTCCAATAAAGATTAATTATATTAGTTTGGATCAAGTACAAGCTACTGTTTTTTATTATTACAGAGAAAAAGTAAATCATTTAAAAAAAATTAGAATTATTTGGATCAAATGGAGTCTATAGCCTTTCTGTAATTTGGAGCTTTCTGGATAATGGGTTTCCAGATAACGTATCCCATACCTGTATAATATACCAATGACTAAATATAAAGAATTTTTAATGAATGTGTATTGGGAAGTTACATTTTCCTTAATTAAGGACATTTTTATTTTTGGGGTTTATTGCTGTGATATTTAACAAGGAAGTGTGTTTTAAATTGAAGCAGGATATTACCTGCCAAAACATAGGAAGGCCACATTATGTCAGGGAAACAGGGTCATAAATTCAGTTTCTACCTACTTATAGTAGCTTGTAGGAAAGTATAAGTGGCAACAAGAAATGCAGAGGTGTTGCAGAACAGCTCTCTTAAAGAGACACATGAAAGAGTGCTAAATCCAAGTCTATTCCTACAGAAAGGTTAGAAATCGCAAGTTTAAAGAGCAGGAATAACTCGCCCAGTACCACAGCTGCTCTGCAAAGACCCAGGTTAAAGGGATCCTCCACACAAAAACCTGTATTCTTGCATAATGAATGAAAATGCAGTTGCCAGCAACCAATATATTATGGCGTGGTAGCTGAGAAGACTCTAAAGGGAATGTATATCTCGTCTCCCAGAATGATCTATGAGACAGAGCAAATGTGGAGAATAACTGTAACTGTGTTCACTGAGGCTGAAAAAGGAAGTAGAGATGTTAGGATTAATTGATAATTCATCGTTTTTGGGAAAATGAACAGGTTTAATACATATACATATACAGACCGCCAGTGGACCAGTTTGTTCTGGCTTCAAAAGAATGAAGAATGAACTTTAATATGTTTGTTGCATACTGTATACTGTGTAAACTGGTCTTTTTTTAATCCCTGCTGTGAATAAAACACAGGTCAAAACCAGTTTAAAGTTACCATGTGCGAATTGTTGTCTCTTACTTTGAGAATTTGCCATTTGTGTGAATTCTCAACACATTTGTGAAAAATTTCCAATGTTTAAAAAGTTTCTTGTAAATGTGATTGCAACTGAAAACAGTGCTTCTTTATCATTTTCTGTTCTCTGGGGCTGTCTCTTAAAAACAATTTAACAGGAGTCAGGTGTCCTCATAGCCAGGCTGAGTAGCTTTTGTGCCCTAGGCAATACTACCTGGTCTGGCGCTCACATGCGCATCTCTTGAACCCTCTGGCACTCACTACCTGCAACACTCCCTGCAGTCGCTCTTTCCTAGCTCCACCCACATGCTTGCACAGTTCCCTCCTACATGTGCGCCAGTGGCAAAAAAAACTTTAAAGGGGAACTCCAGCTTCCAAACAAATTTGACAAATTGTTACAACTACTCCACAGCTTACAGACAGCATGCAGGAACTTCATAACCCACAATGCATTGCACTATGATGTTCTGTTCACATGTGCAGGGAATTGTGGGGTTTGGAGGATGCAGGCTGAGGACAGCTAGCTGTTAATACAAAGTAACAGTAGTCAGCCAGCTCAGCAAAGTAGTCAGAAAGATCAGCAGGAGAGCAGAGGGCTAGGCTAAGGGAACTGTCAGAAACCATTAAAAATATTGAAAAGTCGGCATATTTTTTAATTGATGTATAATGCAAAGTTGCTTGAAATTATGTTTACTTTTCAAAAAGCTTAAGTTATGTTTTTGTGGAGTTCCCCTTTAATTATTCATGTCACAGGGCCAGAACTAGTGGAAGCACAATGCAGAAGAGGCATGTGCCTAAGTTCCTAACACAGACAGAGTCCTATGCATGTGCCTTTTCAGCAAATTTAAAGCAAAAGATTCCAAAAGCAGGTAGAAATTCTCAAAAAACAGTGTAGTGTCCAGGTGCACAAACCTTGGAGCCTTCAGCCAGAAAAAGGTTTAGAAATGTTTATGGATAAATGTTTTAGCAGGCTCGCACAATACTGGACTAATAAGAAAGCGGTGCACTTAAAAAAAATATTTAAATAAAAAGAATTATACAAATAATAACCTTACATGCCTAAGAGGCAGTTAATCATAGGCCCCTTTAAATAAACTTTTTTTAAAAAAATGTACCACTTTCTTGTTTGTCCAGTATTTCCCATTGACATGCCTTTTCTGCCTACCTGTAGTTTGGGCCCTGGGTCTCCTGCAGGTTTGTTACTTATCATTACCCAGCTGACAACATTGTTTCGATGTCAGAGCCAGAGCCAGTAGAATAGAGTCAAAGTCCAAGTCAAAAAAAATGAAACAAAGAGAGTGACTATGGCATCTTGACAATGTGCAGTTTAAAGAGTTAAATGTTGACTACTACAGATTGTCTCTTGGTTACCATGATTTTGCTGCAGAGGTCTTTACAGACAGACACCCTGGTGTGCTGCTCTAATTATGCTTCACACATTGACATGGGAATCATATTTTCTTTATGTAACAACACCTATCTATAAGCAGGTTTGCCTCAAACGTCATATTGATGTGAAGTGTGGGTCTTTTGGCAATTTTGGGGCCACGTTAGTAAACCAACACCTGGCATTTAGCATTTGTAGAAGAAGTGCAATGGTAACATTAAAAAGACAGATGTCAGTCTTGAAAATCATCCTTTTGCATAAAATGTAAAAACACATTTTTATTAACAGAACTGAATAAAGGACAAGAGACCACTTTGGAGGAGAGGTGTTTTCTTCCATGGAAATATAAATATTCCTTCAGTGTGAGGGGGCAGTGAGCTGTGGAATGCTGTGCCTGGAGATGCTGTAATGGCAAATTCCTTTAGTGTATTTAAGAGGGACTTGAATACCCTTTTGGACAGACTATAAATCCAGGACTACATAGTAACAAGCTGAAACAGGAAATTATTCTGCTTACCATGGTAGTAAGAATAAAATGTACATACCTTGCATAAGAGGCACAATTAAGGGATGCAGAGGATGTCTACAATTCGGCGATCCTACATGATACAACCTACATAGAAGGGCTAAAATTGATGGACAGGCATCTATTTTCAATTTAAAGGGGACCAATTGCGAAAATTAGAATTTAATATTCACCAACATTTCACAAATATTCACTAATTTAAGCTTCACCATAGTGAAATAAGAAACTTTCTAAATACAATCAATTAAAAATTCTGTACTGTTTCTGAAATAATCAAGTTCATCTTCACTATTCCTCTCAAAGGGGCAAATTTACTAACCCCCAAAAATTCACCAGCGACAGCTTCGCCCACAGTGCAACACTTAACCAGGCGTAGATTCGCCTGGAGAGCGCTAATTCACTAAAATCCGAAGTTGCGTCCAGGACGCTGAACACTGGCAAAGTTGTGCTAGCGTTACTGCACCAAGCAAAGCGAAGTTGCACTAGTGTTGGCTAATTTGCATAGGGCGGGAAGTTAAAGTTGAATGGACGTATATGTTGCAGCAAATACATAACACTACACAAGTCCGGGAAACCTTAATAAAAGAAAATAGAGTTATTATAATGCCCTACACATGAGCCCAGTGTATAATATATGTGCCGGTTACCCCCCAAAAAAATTATGCTCTTTTGCAGCCTAACACCCAGAAAAAAGGAAAAGATGCTAGCGTTTTTTGGGACTATTTTCAACTATTTTTTGAGGAACTCCTGTCTATTCTATTGCATTTGCCTGCTCTGAGGTGGCAAAGGCAACTTAACGTTCAGTAAAATCTGCATCTTAATGAATTTGCGTAGTTACGTCCATTCGCCAGAGAGCAAATTTGCCCGGTGTTAGGGAGCGAAGTACCACTAGAGTCTATTTCCTTCGCTAGCGAAATTATGCCAGTGACTGTTAGCGAATTTTCGCCAGCGTTAGTCACTTCGCTCTTTAGTAAATTTGCCCCCAAGCATCTATTTCTCTTCATTCTCTCTTCATGCAGGAGTTGGGTGTCAGATAATCATTGTCAGTTAGATCCAATATATTTTATACGGGGGGTCCTTTTGCCTAGAAGATGTATTAGAGCTCACT
Organism: Xenopus laevis; assembly: GCF_017654675.1. Classification (NCBI taxonomy): domain Eukaryota; kingdom Metazoa; phylum Chordata; class Amphibia; order Anura; family Pipidae; genus Xenopus; species Xenopus laevis. The sequence goes on along the minus strand of NC_054371.1, from coordinate 146,645,807 downwards.
TTATTAAAATCACCATAAATCCTGTCTCTCTACATGCAGAATTTGAGCAAAAGGCAGTTATTTTGTAAGATATTGTTTGTACTGGAATCAGTTATTTGAATGAACTCTAATACATCTGCTCAGCATTTCTACTGACAAGTATGAAAAGAACTGATATTATGAGATCACAGAATAGTACATTCCTTCTGCAGATACATAATGCCTACTCACAATCCCATATACCTATTCACAAGTAGAAGAGTTACATTGCCATATGCCCACGAAGACTGATTGTCATGGCCACTGTCTTGCAAGGACCTAACTCCCTTACAGAAATATTTGTTTTATTCCAAACCTAAATCACTGTTAGTGAGTAATATTAACAAAGAGAACTAAATAAGCAAAGTAAAATAAATATTTGTATCAATAACAAAAAGTTGTAGTTGCAGTCTGAAAGCACCCTGGAATCCATGTGAATAATGAGAACATCAGAAGCTACACAAGCTTGGAGAGGACTATGCAGAGACTAACAGCAGTCCCCAGGCAGAGTTTCAGCTGCCAAGAAGCAGCGAGTGGAAAGTCAGTCAGGAAATAATTTATTCACAAGTTCAGCACGGAGGTCATAATTGACAATCAATGCAGAGCCACATAAGGCTGAAGAGCAAGAAATGTATGGAGATGGGAGCAGAGCCAGTCTGACAGTGATGGCTTCACCAGGATCTGTCTAAATGCAAAAAAAAAAGATACATGGAATGGAAGGGCTGGTAACCTGGCAGGCGTATACACAGCCTGGAAAATGGTGCACTGACTGAACACATGGAAAGGCCTAGTAACTAAGAAAGAAAATAATGGAAAATCCTGCCCAACTTTTGGGAAAGAAAATACAGTGGGGGTGTGCTGGTATAAAATTTTATTGGTCCTGTTTTATTTTATAGCAGAAAATAAGGCTCTGGCTGTACTACATACACATGTGGCGTCACTGTTTGTGGAAAGAAATGTAATATTCCTTGTTCTTGTTGATGTAGGTACAGCAGGGAATAAGAATGCTGACATAACACAGACTGGCTGCATGCTCTGATCTTTCTTTTTTTTATATACAAATGCTGTTCTCATATACCCTAAAATTATGTAGGAACTTGGCAGAACCTATTTTTATCATAGTACATGTATGAGATCTGTTATCTGGAAACCCAAATTACAGAAAAGCTGCCTGCCATAGACTCCATTTTATCCAAATAATCCAATTTTTTTAAAAAAAATTATTTCCTTTTTCTCTTTAATAATAAAACAGCACCTTGTACATGATCTATACAATAAAATATAATTAATCCTTATTGGAGGCAAAAACAGCCTATTGGGTTTATTTAATGTTTACATGATTTTCTAGTAGACTTAAGGTATGAAGATCAAAATTACTAGAGATCAATTATCGGGAAAACCCCAGGCATTCCCGAGCATTCTGGATAACAGATCCCATACCTGTATTTATAATGCAACAACATCATCTGCAGTGTGGTACATATGGCTAATAATATACCATGTACTTACAGCATGGTCAGTGGTTAGTGGCAGGGCTTCCTTGCATTTCTATGTGCTAATGCTTCAGTCACAGTAATAACCACAACAAAGGTATAAGCCAGATGTGTGTGGCTTTATAGAGAACTCAATTTTTATATGGTTAGCAGCATGTGGGTTTGGTTGGGCAGCACGCCACCCCCTAAAATTCTGCCACCCTAGGCCCGGGCCTTGGTGGCCTTTCCACAAATCCAGGCCTGGACCTTCCCAAATACCAGTCTTGTGCTCCAATATGTTTGTTGTCATAAACCCTCTTCTTTGCAGCACACAACTTCTGCAATGATGGGCCCCCTTCCCCAGAACTTAAACTTGAACTTTTCCAGTGTTGTGTCTAGAACTCACCCATTATCCACAAGTAAGCTGATTTGGGCAAGGACTTCCTTTCTCTCATCTCTCTGGATACCTGTCACATATAATGTGATGTTTTCCACATTTACTATTTATGTATTTTGAGGGTACTGGTTAGCATTACTTAACTCACTTGCACGTATAGACATATTTTAAGTTTGCAAACAATGAGGGCTTTGTAAAGTACAAATACAGAAACCAGAACTGCAGATAAGTAAAATGTGATTTACACTTGTTTCAAATGATTATATTACATACACGCTGGTAGCCAAGCACATTTTTACTATTTTGTGCTCAGTTGATTTAGGAGCATTTTTTGGGGGTAAATATTTGCTCACCTAAGAAAACTACCAATTTGTTTCAGGAATATGTTTTCTAATCATGGCTGAATTAGTATGCTGAATGCCTGGCCAACATGGGGAGTTCTCACTATGGTATTGGGCTAACAGTAACACACAGTAAAAGCAATTGAATTACTGTATATGTTTAAATGCAGCTGAGGTAGCATGGAGCTTTTTTTACTTTTATTGATCATTCACAAGTCTGCTGTTCTAGAGCATAAAATATTAAAGGAGCCGCACACACTCTATATAACATGCAGATGGGAAGCTTACCCTATTTCACGTGATCACATGTGCATCAAAATTTCAGGGAGGTGACCCTCTCTTCTGATAACACCTCTGCCCCAGGTAATGTGATATTGTATATATACAGAGTGTCCCATTTAATATTAACCAATAGCACTATGACTACTGGGAAGTAGGCAATAGCTGATTGCCTTCCAGCTGTCAATCAGGGAATCAATAAGACTGGTTTCCCTGCTATCTGGAGCTTTTTCAATTCAATAATGACATTTTTATGAATACACTGTCCCAAATTTCAGAACGCCTTCACTGGTTTTTAATTGGGGAGCCTAAAATGTTACCTTACAGTTGCCTCTTACTGACGCCAATCAATTTTCGAAGGCCAAGAGCCACAGCCTTAAGGAATTTGCAGTGCTAACACAGTTACCCTTTAAGGCTTATGGTAAAACCAACTATATGGAACCCTCTAATATTCCATCAAGTCCTTTATTAGATCTGTGTTGTGTGAGGCTTCAATTACAAAATCACCCCATTTTATCACATTACCATTTAATTCTTTCCACAGTGCTCTTTTATTTAATAAGCAATATTAGAGGTTTGAGGTAGAGATTTTGGAGCAAAAGTAAACACTTCTTTCTTCACTAAACAAGTGACCATCCAGTAAAGGCTGTAGTTTTCACCATTATATAAATATTACATAAATAGTCTGGGCAGCCCTTTATAGTAACATGCCAAAGCAATGCAGCAGAACCTTTAAGGGAGGCAGACCAGTATATTACCTCCATAGCCAATCATAATCTACAGATATAAACAGTCCTGCTTTCCAAGAAAATCACGGGTCTTTGATGCCATTGCCTCTATGATGGTCTTGCAGGACCAGATAGATCTTTAAATAAAACTAATTGAGAAGGCATATGCTTCATTGTCTCACAATTAAAGCCAAACTGCGGTTATGTCTTCTGTCAGCTATGACCAACAGATCTTAATGATTCTTAAGGATTGATGGTATCTCTTCAAATTACCCATATAGTTGAATTAACTTTGTAACTTCATACTTAACGTATCTCTTAAGCTGATTTGTGTGACTTTTATCTACCATTTTTCTGTATCAAAAAGCATATGATCAAAGCACAAAACAGGCTCCATTTCTCCACCACATCATTTTTTTGTGTGTTTGTAGAAAATGTGACGATGAGCAGACTGATTTCTTTTTAATCAGGAACTCACAGCACCCTAGGTTTCCTTTCAACTGGAAACTTTGTTAGCTACAATGAGATGTTGCAGAAAAATGAAATATATGGTAAGTGGCGAAAGGCAACTCTGAGCTCTGCCAAATGGTAGCACCAAGCTAACAGCTCAGTTGAAAACAACAACAAAAATATAACACTCCCAATGTGACAAATAGTTAAGAGTGACCTATGTGTAGCCTGGTAATGGAGGGGTAAGAACTTATGTACTGGGGTGTCCTAGGCTTTTAACTTTTTATAAGCAGCTAAATAAACTGTACCAAATGTATTAGACATTTTCTTAGTAATGCTGGTATACCTAGCGTGTCCTTGGAGGAATAAGAATGTATTTACTGGGATGTCCTGAGTTTCTATACTTTTATAGGTATTGGTATTATAAACTGTGCCTGACATATTACCAATTTTGTTAACAATGTTGGTATACCTAGAATGTCCTTAGAGGGATAACAACTTATGCCAGACGTCTACCCTTCATTGTGTAACAATATTACATACATTAGAAATACAGTAGTACTGGCAGGCCTTGTATTTCCTTTAATTTTTGTCTACAAAAGTAACTTGGAGTCCTACTGTGAGGTGATTTGGGAATCCATGGCATAGGATCCATTTGTGTTATATTACAGCAAGTATTCCTCAGATTTATTTTTGATTGGAAGTATTTGTTTCTGTTGGAAAAGCATTGTTTTTCTTTTGGGTGATCAGTCGCCAAAGAGAATGTTCCTGTCTAGTCATATGCCAGGTTTTGATCACAAATCGAGCATGTTTAACCACATAGCTGGAGGCTTTTTTTCTTTATACTTCATTTAAAGATGGAAACCATATGGTCTCCCTTAAAGGAACTTCTCAGTGTAAAAATAAAAACTGGATAAATAGTGCAAAATAAAAAATGTTTCTAATATAGTTAGTTAGTCAAAAATGTAATGTATAAAGGCTGGAGTAACTGGATGTCTAACATAACAGAACATTCCTTCCTGCTTTTCAGCTCTCTAACTCTGAGTTAGTCAGAGACTTGAAGGGGGCCCACATGGGACATAACTGTTGAGTGAGTTTGCAATTGATCCTTAGCATGCAGCTCAGATTCAAAAACAGTTATGACCCATGTGGCTTTTCAAGTCACTGACTGGTTATTGCTTGGTCACCAGGGTAACCAGTCAGTGAAAGCCAAGAGAGCTGAAAGGCAGGAAGTAGTGTTCTGGCTATTATGTTGGACATCCAGTCACTCCAGTCTTTATACATTACATTTTTGGCTAACTAACTATATTAGAAACATTTTTTATTTTGCACAGCCTATCTATCTACCAAGTTTTTACTTTTATACTGAACCATTCCTTTAAGTGATTTGTTGTACATGTGAATGACAATCTTAAATGACAGTTAACACTAGGAAATGTGTTTATTGGAACCTTATAATTTTTTTTCAAGAACACCTTTTACATATTTATTTTTGGTATCAATAGTTGTTTAACACTTTCAAAACTGCTGTCATCTATTTGATTTGTGCCTTATGCTGCAACGTGAACAAACATGGGGCACGGATTAAAGAGGTGACAGGAAACATAAAATCATAACATAAAAGTGCCAGCACTATGATCTTTTTACCCTAGCACTATGGTATTTTCAAACCAGCATCAAGTCTCTATGATTTGGTAGCACTTAAATCATTAATGTGCAAAAAACCCTGTTTATTTCATTTTGAAAATGAATTGTAATGTCAACTTGAACATTACAATAGATGGGGCTTTGGGTTATGCAAATCAGTCAACAGAGCCCTGAAACATTCAACAAACCCCAATTTATCCAGAACCAATTCTACGGTTAGAGAAACACCTGCTGTTATTTAGGTAGTAGTATACACAGTAGGTAACTTCTGTCTCTTTGTAAACGTGCTACTGTTTAGTTTGACTCAGACAGCCTTTTTAAGTGGGCCCTGGCCTTGTGATTAAGGGTCAGGGCACATAGGCAGATTTGGGGAGATTAGTCGCCCGGTGACAAATCTCCTCTTCTTCGGGGCGACTAATCGTTTCGTTTTCCGAAGTTGCCTGAAGTTGCCTCACTAAGGAAACTTCGGGCGACTTCCGAAAACTAATAGCTCCGAATGCCATCCCGCCGGCGTTTTACATTTTAGCCGGCGGGAAGGCAGGGGAGGCAGTTCAGGGAGATAAGTCACCCCGAAGAATAGGAGATTTGTCACCGGGCGACTAATCTTCCCGAAACTGCCTGTGTGCCCTGACCCTTAGCATCTGCAGTGCTTGGCTTGTGACTGAACACACTGAACCAACAAGGACCATTATCCATAAGAATATGAACTGTAACTATGGAAGGATCTTCTAGCACAGGGCCATTAGCAGAAGAGTAACGATCCTAGACTATAATTTGGACAATGTACATTCCAGGTACATCATCTAAATCGGTGTCACAATATTACACACTTCCTCTATATTACGTTTGGATTTTTTTTAGCTACAAAGAGCATCTGTACAAACTTTGAGTACCCAATATCTTTCAGCATCTATATCATAAGCCATCGTTAGGTTTGTGTGTTGTTGGGTAGTACAAACCCTTTTTAACATGAGTCCAATGAATAGGACTTGTGCTGAACACACGGTACAGTTAAACAATTGTATTAATCACAAAAAAATCGATTGCTTTTTTTATTTCTTGAGCTCAACAGGAAAACCAAAGATACTCCATGCGAGGCAGATTATATGTTTATCAGCATACAACCCCCCTCTGCACCTTTTATTGTTTTATTAGCAAGATTTTATTATGTAGGGGTTTATTTGTGCACTAGTAATCATATTATCTACCTCGCAAGGATCAAACATGGAGTAGATTCACTTTTCCCGTTTTCCCTGTTTAACTCAAAGATATAACATAGATTTTTATTTAAACAATTTTTATTAAAACATTAGTGTGTTTAGCACATGTTTAATTAATTGTACTCATGTTAAACAAGGGGTATACTGACCCTTTAAGCAAAGGTGACAACTTATTTATAGGCATGATAACAGAAAGCAACAGATAATACATAATAGATAATAACAGATAATATGTATGGATGATAGAGTGGTCACCAGGCATCCAATGCCTAATAAGTGTGTTCCTAAATTCCTTCTTGAAGGCATATCTCAGATGTACACTAATGAACATGTTGAAATAAACACAGTATAGTCAATATTACAGGTACACTAACCTTAGAAATTCTACCCGTGAAACAAAGATGATGAATAATCAATTGCAATACAGAGAAATAACCAATGCTTTTAATTACTGTAATGCAATGTTTTTAAAATGTTCCTACTATTCAGGTGCTAGAAGAGTAAATAACTGCAAGCACTGGATGAATAATGATACTGGCCCTGTAGTCACCTTCCTAAACTTATTACAGGTTCAAAAGTTGAACATACAATTTTCTGCCTCTTTAAAAAACATAATAGTGATAGTATTTCTTTCCAGCAACTCATCTGAAGAATTAACAACCCCACAACTAAAGGCTCCTTTGCTTATTCATTCCCTAGTGTTACATTGCTGAACAAATTTAATTTAATGGTTTGTTTCTGCTCTCCTCTCATGACCTTGTGCGACTATCACAGCAAGCCTTCATTCAAGAGTTCTTTCCTCATCGTATCTCATACGTTCTCACATTTCTTTAATGGGAACAAACAAGCATGAACCACAACAATAGTGAAAACAGGAACCTTTTCTTTAAGTGACCGATGTAAACTATCCTAGTTTCTCTTATCAGAGAGTTCATTATACAATCTGATGTCTTTCTCTTTAGGGCAGTGACACACCAGAAGATTAATCGCTAGCGATAAATCGACGCAGGATAATCTACTGGTGTGTCACTGCCTTTACCCATCACATACACAAGCATGTCCAAGATTATAAACTGTTACCAGAAACCTCAGCAATGAAAGTTCTGTTAACGTTAAAGTCATTAATACAAAAATTATCAGGCAAAATCACATTAAACTGTACCCTGTTTTCATTGGCTACTATGAACTATGTTTTTGATATTGTGCACAGAAACTAATTCTCAAAGTGAATGAATTGGTTCAGAACATACCTGGGCATTCAGGAAAATTCTCAAAAGGCGGCAATTGTTGACTATGCTAATATTAGTTACCTCTGAACAACATGAATTGCCAAAAAAAGTATAACAAACACAGAATGTGCTAGAAATATAGTAGACTACATCAGAAAATGCAGTCATATGTTCCTAGAGATGAATCATGTTCCATGAATGGAGATTATGCATAAACAGAACAGAAATAGTGTTTCTGAATTCACAATTTCAAGCACTTCAGCAGCATTTTTAACCCATTGCCTTCCATGCAACATGGCAAAGCATAGATTAAGGGGCACATTTACTTAGCTCGAGTGAAGGATTAGAATAAAAAAACGTTGAATTTCTAAGTTTCTTTTTTGGCTACTTCGACCATCGAATTGGCTACTTCGACCTTCGACTACGACTTCGAATCGAACGTTTCGAACTAAAAATCGTTCGACTATTCGACCATTCGATAGTCGAAGTAGTGTCTCTTTAAAAAAAACTTTGACTACCTACTTCGCCACCTAAAACCTACCGAGCACCAATGTTAGCCTATGGGGACCTTCCACATAGGCTTTCTAAGTAATTTGTGATCGAAGGAAAATCGTTTGATTCAAAGGATTTAATCGTTCGATCGAATGATTTTTCCTTCGATCGTTCGATCGAAGTAAATTCGGTAAATCCTTCGACTTCGATATAACCCAGATTGTGGGTTGCATAGAGCAGGGTGGTAATATCATGTTGGTTTACATCTTCTAATTATTTATCATTTGTTCACCTATCCTAAACAGCTTACAATCTTTCAAGCAGTGCTCTGTATAATGAAGCCTACTGACTACCTACTCTCTATTTGTTTGAAAAAAATCTGTATCATTTAAATTTCCATAAATAAAAAAAAGTTATACAAACATAAATACATTTGAGGTCTCAGGGCACCCCACAGTTCCAATTTCAAATTAACTTTCAAGCTGAGCTTCCAGGGGTACCTAGCAGAGCAAATACACCTCCTCGCCCTAAGAGAAACCAGCCCACAATTTGGTTTACATTGCCACGAGGCATAAACACAGGCTTTATAGAAATAATAAAAACACAAAATAATTATAGTTTTTACAGAACTACATTTTTTTCATACTTGTGAAACATGAAACTTTTAAAATACCAGTTCCGAAACATCCCAGCATTTATAAGCACATGTAATTACTGGTTGTCTTTATTTGTACATTTAAAAAAAATAAGCCATTTGTAAATTTTAAGAAATAAAAACTAGAGCTGTTAATATACTTGCTCTCTGACCTGTGTTCTGCATCAAAAAACCTGTTCTTTGGCACATCACAAACTGACCCCCATTGTATCTAGGCTTGCTAAGCTTGTGATAATGATAAGGAATGTGTTTGCCTGGCACAAATGTTGCCTTTATATACTACCACTCAGGCAAATTGTCCATCATTCATGATAGGAGAAGAAAATTATTTGTCTAAAGTCATCAGTGGAATGTGTAGTAACTGGGCCATGCATAATCGGGATAAGAAGGAAGTTCTCATGTGAGCAAGAAAAGTGGCTTGACACTTGCTGTTGACAGTGGCTAGAGACCTACAGATTAATAGGATTATGTCCAGGCTTGCAGATAAAGCTTGCAGCTCACGGATCATCTTTGATCAATCTGATCAAAAGTGACTTTTACCTTCTCTGAATTCTTCAGTAATTGCAGTCTGCTTGAGAGTAAAAAATAAATTTAGGAACAACCCTCAAACCAATTAGCAGTTACCGAAGAGTCTATGAATCTAAATATGTAACAAAGCATGACTCAAAATTCAAGAAATTATTTTAAGATGGATGTGCTTGTTAAGGATTAATGTGCAGCAAAAGCATTCACTTTTAAATACTTAATATCAAGACCCCTGGTCTCTGTTAAGCATGTTTCTTACATTTTTTTATTAAGGGGACCCATATTTAATTTATGAATCAGCTTCAAAGCTCAAAAATTAGTTTAGAATGCACCTTGATTCAGTAACCATTTTCCACTGTAGGAGGAAATGTCACTGTATAAAGAAGTATCATGGAGACCGGCCCTAAACAACATGGTGCCCACTTTTGGGATTAATGACCCATAGATGAATAACTCCAATTATAAATAATCTGATGTTAAACTTTTCTACTGATGATGATGGCAGGTGCAACATATCAATGGGCAGATTTATCAAAGTTCAATATGTGTTTTTCCAGAAAAATTCAGTTAACAAAAAAAAAAGTTTTCAAGGGTAGTTTCAGTAAAAATTTGAATTTTTTGGGTTTAAAAAAACCCATCAAATTGTTCGAGATTTATTATGCCCCAAAGCTGGAAATAGCTTGAATCTGAAAAAACTCCAGCTAAAACCTGTCCAGGTCATGTAGAATTCAATGGCAGAGGTCCCTTCAACCATTTGAAGATGTTTGTAGCCTTCATGATGTTCGGGGGGTTTTCCGGTGTTTTTCATTCAAAACTCGGTAAACTCAAGCAATTCCATTTTTTTTCACTGAAAACTCAATAAATTCGAGTATTCACATTTTTCACCCAATTGCACCGATTTAAGTTTTTTCATAAATAAGCAAACATTTGAGCTTTGAGTTTATTTGAGGTATAAAAAACTTCACAAACTCGACCTTTGATAAATAACCGCCTAAGAGTGAATTACTGAAACACACAGCAATTGTCTTTAAGTGTTAATTAATGAGAAAGAAATTTTATTGATAAGCTTTTAATACATTTTACCTAAATATTAGTTGCGGACAAAAAATAAGTATTTTTTTGGCCAGACTTTGGATGATATTTACTGAATTACTGAAACACACAGCAATTGTCTTTAAGTGTTAATTAATGAGAAAGAAATTTTATTGATAAGCTTTTAATACATTTTACCTAAATATTAGTTGCGGACAAAAAATAAGTATTTTTTTGGCCAGACTTTGGATGATATTTATGCACTGTATATATCTGCAAAGAGGTGGCAGGTAGGTTAAAAATATCTACAAGGGACCCACCCAGAGTAAACCCACCTAAACTGGAGAACTTACAAACTATAAGCCCGAGAACTCAGACACAGCTCAGCTCAAGCCCCAAAGTGCAACAATGCAGCACTTCCAGAGACTGAACCCGCATTTCTGATTTTTAAGAAAATTGTATAGAATTTTCAGACGACATGTGACATAAGAGAATAAGCACACCAAAATTGAATCCACCTCAAATCCCTTGCCCATACTTCATTAACATGCTATTACCAGTTGAATGTTAACTGTTAGGAATAAAAAGTTGTGTTATTAGGGAAAAGGTTCCATAAATTTCCAGGTGTGTCCCGGAAAATGGAAAGCATTCAGATGGCACCAAATGAAAAGACCTTTTGGGTATATGTATGCACAAGAAGTATTTACTCTGATGAAGTAAAGTTGTTGTGGAATTATCCAATCAATATAACCAGACTTTCTGTCTCTGCAGAGCCCTGGAAAGCTTCTCAGCAATATTTATTGGCCAAAGTGTTCATCCTGTATTGATAATGCAACATCCAGAATATACTGAGAATATCTGCTCGCTTGTATTATTTACTTGTATTGTGGTTATCTGTATAGCTGTATCATTTCTATTTTTATTCATTTTAACGAATTCAACAAATGTATTCCTGTAAAGAAGTCACGCAGGAACCGTGTATTGGACGGGCTCCTACATCCCACTATTTCAGAATCAATGAAAGCATCCACAATTCCGGGAATTAATGTGGAATAAAATACTTTATTCTTTTTCGATTCCAAAATAATCAGAAATATTTCCAGAACTCAAATGCTTTTATTTAAAACTTGTGTAACTTAGTGCTCAGATTCAAACCATCTGCAGGCATTACTATGTACCAGCAGTTTTTATATTTTTCCTCCGGTTTCTACTACTTCATAATATACTTGGATTGTTACTCCTTCTGCTTTAATTGCCTCCCACAAGTAAAGGATATGCCTTATTAATAACTGGGTGTATCCTCTAATAATTGTACTTAAAGATTATATGGACATTATATTATGACTTAAAGCAATATGTAGACCTTTTCTTTGTATTATTCTGTTCTTCAATTTTAAATTCTTACTGTCCCCCAAACCAGTGTTTCACATTTGGGTCTCCAGAACTCTACTTGACCAAAGTCAAACAATGAATGTTTCTCCTTGACACTGGTTGTTTGTGTAATTTAATCAGTACTGCAGCCTTCCTGAGCTTTGCTCACCCCCCAGACTAGTGACAAGGGAGAAATTACAGCTTAAATCTGGCCCATGAGACACCAATTCGTAGTCACCCAACCAGGTCTGGACTGAGAATCAAAATAGGCCCTGGCATTTCAGGTACCCAGAGGCCCCAACAGGCCACACAGAGGCCCAAACAGCCCCTCACCAGCCCACTAAATGAGTGTCTTTGGCATCTTACAGCAGCCCCTCTGGAATTTGCCAGAACCCACAGATTGCCAGTCCGGGCCTGCACCCAACTCCCTCATGTTTTACATAGAAAAACATGAATATGACTTTAATGGTGTTATTTATCAAAGGTTGAGTTTGTGAGGTTTTTTTTTACCTCGAATAAACTCACAACTCGAAAGTTTGCTTATTTATGAAAAAACTCCTTTGAATGCAATCGGGGAAAACTGAAATACTCAAATTTATCATGTTATTGGCAAAAAAAAAAAACTTGAATACCTCAAATTGAGTTTTCGAGCGCAAACCACTGAAAAAAGTTCAAAATTCATGAAGGCTAAACACATCTTCAAATGGTTCAAGGGACACCTGCCATTGACTTCTACATGACCTCGACAGGTTTTAGCTGGAGTATTTTCGGATTCAAGGTTTTTGCAGCTTTGGAGCATACTTAAATCTCAACAAATTTTAGGGGTTTTTTTTCCCGAAAAATCGGAGTTTTTACTAAACTACCCTAGAAAAACTAAAATTTTTCGGAAAAACACAACTCAACCTTTTATAGATAACCCCCTTAATATTTTCTAATAAAAATGTTAATAGACACTATATATAAATATAGTCTCCCTTTAATACCCAAGACAGATAAAGGTCAGTGACTGAAGATTTCCGTAGGAGTCAGTTACATTACAGAACACAGTGTGGCTCATTTGTAAACACTGGGCAATTTTTGCACCTGGGCAGTAACCCATAACAACCAACCAAATGCTTGTTTTCATAAACAAGCAATTGATTGGTTGTTATGGGTTACTGCCCAGGTGCAAAATTGACCAGTGTTTATAAATGAGCCCCAGTGTGTAAAGTAGGGATGCACCTAATCCAGGATTTGGTTCGGGATTTGGCAGGATCCGGCCTTTTTCTGCACGTTTCGGATTTGGCTGAATCCTTCTGCCAGGCCGAACTGAATCCGAATTCTTATTTGCATATGCAAATTAGGGTGGGGAGGGAAATCAGGTGACTTTTTGTCACATAACAAGGAAGTAAAAAATGTTTTCCCCTTCCCACCCCTAATTTGCATATGCAAATTAGGATTCGGTATTTAGTTGAATCGTTTGCGAAGGATTCGGGGGTTCGGCCGAATCCAAAATAGTGGATTCAGTGCATCCCTAGTGTAAAGTGCAAAAAAAGGGTGCAATCAAACATTTTTATTTGCACTTTGCATAATGCTTTCTTAATTGCCACAGGTCTATCTATACCTGCCACTTCCCAATGAATACAATGCTCGCAGCAAAAGCGATGACTTGTGAGAGGTGGGCAGGTGAAGGGACATAGGTGTCCCCTTCTCATATCCTACCCATCCACTTGTTAGGAAGTGGCAGAAGGTGGAAGCTGCAACTGGGCCCTGCCCTTATCTCCTGCCCTGTCCCTTGTATGTGCCTCCTGCCCCTGCATTCTGATCCTCACGTCAGATTTCCAATCAAGTGTGAGTAGCAGAGTGCAGCATTCCCTATGGTGCAAGTGCTTGTTAGATGAGAACAAGGGGGTATGCTCTTGCATCCTAGGAAAAAGCAAAATACACCAAATTTCTTCATTTTATGACTAACTGCAAAAATATGCTGGTATTCTATTAAAAATGACTTTCTTACATGTCAGGAGTTTGCCAATAGCGTTAATTCTAAATGAAGGTGTAATAATAACAGAGCTGACTTAATAAAATCTACAGAAAATAGCCAAATAATCTAACACTGATTAATGTGTCATTTATGGAATCCTTCTCTTACAGCTGCGGTTTATACTGCAGTGGGCAAAGCTAGGTCCATATTTGGAGAGACTGGAACGACTGTGTATTATGGGCCCATCCTCCCTTCTCATTGCAGTCTCCAGCCAGATATATGTAGGTGGGAGAGTGGGAGCTGGGGAATGTGAACTTGATCCAACATTGATCAGTGAAGCTGCAAACCCTTATTGTTCTTTAGATACCAAACATAACTCTGTGCTAGCACCAGAACATTCTGTATATAACACAGCTTTTGTGTTAAATCATAAACGCATGTTTTGCACTTGTGTATGTCACTCCTTTATGTTATAAGAGTATACTTAAAAATAAATTTTATGTTATGTTATAAGAGTATACTTAAAAATAAATTATATATATATATATTGTCTACTGCACATGTGCAGCTTACCTATCTTTGCAAATCAGCCCTATCTTGTACTTAAAATTAATAAATGTTACTTATGACATACGCTCCACATACAAAGAACACTTATGTAGAAAACCCAAGATTTTTGGGTGATAGATCTCATACCGGTATGTATAGAGAAAAAGGCATTTCCTATTAGAAATCATTTCAGGGTAAACTACATAGGTATTTCATGGGGCATAAAACTGTAGGCTCTCTGACGCCTTATATTCTTATACTTGAAAAAGGGGGGTACAAAGGGGGACATTTTCAATTTAACACACATCAATGAGTCATGTGACACGTGGCATCATTAAGCACGTACTAAACTGAAGATATCACTAAGAGTCATTTAATATATTTTACAGGGCATGATGTATAATAGATGCATTTGCATTGAATATAAACAAATTTAAAGGTGTGGGTCACCTTTAGGTTAACTTTTAGTATGTTATAGAATGGTCAATTCTAAGCAACTTTAATTGCTTTCCATTATTTATTTTTTTTATAGTTTTTTTTTAATTACTTGCTTTTTCTGTCTCTTTCCAGCTTTCAAATGAGGGCCATTGCATATTGTTATTGATACTTTTTAGTCTCTTATTCAAATCAATGCATGGTTGCTAGGGTAATTTGAAAAAATCGAAATAACTCAAAAACCACAAATAATAATTATAAACAATTGCAAATTGTCTCAGAATATCACTCTCTATGTCATACAAAAAGTTAATTCAAAGGTGAACAACCCCTTTATTTATTTATTTTTATAGTGAACCAACGCTTTGTGATGACAAACACAATTTAAACACATAAACATTACTACTGCATTAACTCCCATAAGTAATAACATCCCACCAGAAAGTACATTTCAAAAAGTTAACTGATAGCTATTGGTAGAAGATAAAAGGTAAACAGCTTCAACATCATACAAGAAGTTAGCAAGGGGCCAAATATTGTAAATACGTTAGTTTAAGCATTTGCAATACACTAGCCTTTTAATTTATAGGCAAGGATAAGTGCAGTTTCTTAAGGGCCAACATGCTAATTCCCTGCTATTCTGAGCAATATGGATCCCCTTCCTATATAAGGTTTCTAATAGAACCAAGAACATTTTTAATAAATACAGTTTGCTCTGTACTCACAACTGCAGCATTCTCCCTATTCTCACACTTTCACTTCACAACAGCTGCTTCAGCTTCAGACTTCTTACACAGCCCTTGCTCTTTTCTCAAGCAGAGGCAAAAACTGTCCCAGAGATCAACTGTCCCCTCGAGGGGAGAGAGAGGAGTCCTATTCAAGGGAAATGATAATAACGGTGCTAGGACTTGTGCCTGATGATAGCAGGGCAATTGTCTGCAAGGAAATAGCACAGAATAATACAACTTGTGTGGATTTAGAAGAGAGTAACTGATTTGAAATGATACGCAAAAGCAGCATAAATCATTTATGTCTCATAACTAGCATATCATAAATTAACCTCAGTTTTGCAATTTTTTTTTCTACAGGGCAGAAAAACGAACAAATTACTTTTTTCCTTTTTTGGCACGCTTACTTTCGAGTAGTAATCTTTGTCAGCTCTACTTTACTTCAGGCACCAGATACTTGTGAAGATAAAAGCTAACAAAAGCTGTTGGCCAGTAGCTCTCACTATCCAGACAGACTAATAACACAGGTAATTCCAGGAAGCTAACAGAGAGCAGACTGTGACGTAATAAGAGTTTTATAGCACACACCTGCTTAAATAAACCTCTTCTTCACACCATTGTCACAGACTGTGTGCAAATGCCTGCCAAAGCCTGCATACAGACCACACAGCCCCAAAATGATTTCACTGCACTTAATAGCAAGCGCAATTCTGTATTTTGCCTCAGGAATTCCCAGTGCAAGGCATAAATCAATGGGCAGTAATAGATTAACTGCAGCTACATAATATTACTATGACATTTACACCAATCTATCATTCAAAATAAAAGGGCAAAACTCTAAATCAAAACATTTCTGAAAACGTATGTAGATCTAGCAGGCACCACACTGGTAACCATGGATGCAGAGAACGTCTGTAATAAAAGAATTATTCAGAATCGATGTAGCAATGATATATGATATCTCTGCAGAATGTAAAAGTCTGTGTAAAATATATTATAATATTTTGGATGGGTATCATTGTGTCTTTGAAGTTATATAATAGGTATCAAATCTGCATAATTTTTTTCCCATTTAAAGCAATAAGATAGAAAAAGAATAGTTCTTATTTATTATAGTGTTTCCTCTTGACAAGAACAACCTACTAAAGTAGTCAGGGATGATAATTCTGCTTTCACACAACAATGGGGATTGGAAAATCATTGCATCTTGCTATAAACAAGTGTATCCATTGTGGTCAGTGACATAATCTGGCCTCTATCTATCATCCTGGTAATTATAGTGTAAAAATAGTGTAAAAAGCTGTGTAGAATAAATGGTGAAGTCAAGGCGTGTGTTTTATTTTGCGCCACCTGAACGCCAGATTAGACACTGCTTACTATTACGCAGGATTTTTACACAGAGGTACCCAGTCACTGAAAATCCATTTATGTACAAATGTATGCTGTTTTTACACGGCAATGTCTGCTGATGTGTGGTGTATTTGGTAGCCGTTTTTTTCTACACAGCATGATAAATTGGCTCCTCCTACTGATTCGCTGTCATCTGCACCATGTTCTGTGTGCACCGACAGATAAGGCATCTACGTATCAGAGCTGGCATAAACATTCACTCAGTGTGTGCTGTCATGCAGATGCCACATGTACCAGTGTACCCAGAACATTAGGCACCCAATCAGCTCCCATTTACTTTATGTCAGTTCAGAGGAACATTAAAGTGGACCTGTCACCCAGACACAAAAATCTGTATAATAAAAGTCCTTTTCAAATTAAACATGAAATCCAATTTCTATTTTTTATTAAAGCATTCATAGCTGTTGTAAGCTCATTTAAAAATCTCAGCTGTCAATCAAATATTGTCTGCCACTCCTCTATGCCCGTGGCATAGGGGCGGGGCAGACAATTACTTTCACTTTCCATTCAACACTTCCTAGACCTCACTGCTCTCCACACATTCCCCTGTTCTCTTTACCATTTAATTGTGTAACCAGGGCATGGGGATGAACATCAGGTCCCCCATTCTGGTGCACAAACAAGATTCTGAGATGATACAAGACTTGTCTTAATATCAGTGTCCACAAAATGTCTGCTGCCTGCTTTCTATAATTTTGAAATCCGAGACTGAAGGAAGCAAGATTCAAATAATTTATATAGTGTAATTAAAGTTCATTTTGCTTGACTAATGTGATAAAATAGGATTTTGAATAATTTTTTTGGGTGACGGGTCCCCTTTAAATGAAATGATTTAGGCATTATCTAATAATTTCCGGTTATAATTATAATGATTGGGTCACATTGGTGGGAGGTATCCAAATATAGTCACAACTGTAACCATGTTATTACTTGTTTTCAATCTATGTGTGAGGGAAAATGTAATGAAACTTCATGAACACCAAACATCCCTCAAGACTATTTTCCAAAAATGATTATGCCGCACACTTAGTGGGTTATTTATCAAAGGTTGAATTTTAGAGTTTTGGAAAAACTCGATTCAGCGAGTTCCAGGTTTGCAAAAAGAATAGAGTTTTCGGCAAAACCCTCAATAAAGAGAGACCTCTGCCATTGACTCCTACATGACCTTGACAGGTTTTAGATGGCGTATTTTCCAAATTGAGCTATTTCCAGGGTTGGGGTAACTTATTTTAAACCCAAATTTTTTTTTTACCAAAAACATAACCTCGAAAACACAAATTTACATGGAAAACACAACTTGACCCTTAATTATCTGCCCCTAAATGTTTTTAATACATTTCCTACATTCTAGTAGTGTGTAAACATGCCCCCCTTCTTCCCAGTAGCCTTAGCTCTTCTCTAATTGCAGAAAATACTACTTTGTCTCATTCCATAGCTATGTAGGCTAGACTTGTGTTTGGCCAGTAAGAGTCAAGGTTTAGGGAAATCCCAGCATTTTCTCTGAATAGTGTATCTAAGATTGCATGACAGCATGAGGATTTGCAGATTCAGAAACAATTCTCGGCTATCAGACACACTGATTATGCACACAAAATGCAGCTAGGTAAAACACAGAATAGCATGCAGAAACAAGGGTGAACAAGAGGACACACAATCATTTTTCGGTAGTGATTACTAAATACAGAAACATAGAAATAAAATCTTGTGGTGACACAGTATTTATGGGGGAAGTGCAGGTACGTGAGCCCTATTCTAGAACAGGTGCCGAAGGTGGGGCAAAGTACATTTTATTTGCCCTTTCTAAAGGCAGTTAGACTTAAGGCAGTTAGACTTGGCAGTTAACATAATATTTAATGATAAATAGATATGTAACACCACACTTATTTTTACAATTTTACCATAGATAGAATGGTAAAGATAACTGCTTTGCTTCACCCCAGTGTTCAGACAAATTATAGCCCATGATATGGAGAAATGAATCTGCATCAGAATTCACCCTGCGATGTAACACGACTCAAAGTGATGTCTAATCACAACCTATGTAGACAGTGAATACAGGGTTGACCTAATAAAGCTTGGCTAATTCTGAACTTTGCCTGAATGACTTTGTAAAATACACAAGGATGGCATATTCTGTTTGAAATCAAAATAAGTGTGGTTTTTCAGGCTATGGTGGACTATGATGTACTTTTTCACTGGTGTTTTTGTTGCAAAACAGGCTTGCATGTATTAAACCTTTGTCTGAAGCAGTTTAATCAAGCTAAGTGTATCTTTGACAGAATGAACACGCTCTATCTGCAATTCTTCCTAACATTTACCTGTGGCATGCCAGGAGTGTCAAGCCAGATTTCGTAGATTGCTTGAACAGACAGATGTTGCCTAAAAGTGGAAAAAGAGACAGAGTATTCACTTACAACATATTGCAGAACAAAAAGTGCATTAAGGGTCACTCCACACTGGGCATTTTGGGGAGATTTGGTCTCCAGGCGACTAATCGCCTCGTTTTTGCGGCGACCAATCCCCCCAAACGCATTCCCTCACTCTGCACCAGCTTAAAATGAAAAAAACGGCGGCGCTAATCACACGCAGCAGTTCGTTTTCTAAAGTCGCCAAAGTTGCCTCACGAGGGAACTTTGGACGGCTTCGGAAAACGAATAGCCGAAGTGTGAGTAACGCCAGTGTTTTGTTCAAATGTTCTAGTTCAGTTTACACTGAACCAACTGTATGGCAGTACAGTTTGATGGTTCCACAAGCAAATGGAAAGGCAGAAACCTTAAATTTCCACCGTCAGGGTTCTTCTAAGTGAATTATAATACTTCAGTAAGGATTTGAGGTGATAAGGTTGGTTGCGGACAGCCAGCTTTAGAACAATGAAGGTTTAGGCAAGAAATGGAAAATCACTGGGGGTGCGCAATCATGGAAAGCCTAAAGGAACATTGGGAAGTGGCTGTGGGAAGTGATTTTTTGGCAACTTCATGGTTACTAACTTCATTAATTATGCCATCTTCATCCAGTCAGATGATTATTATTATATTTTTTATGTATTTTTAATGTATTTATTCATACCTTCATGCTATCATTCATAAAGACTCCCCTTTAGGGTCAATGAGACAAGTAACTAAATAGCAAAACATAAAAAAACCCTCAAAAGCAATTAAAAAGCTATAACAACGAAAAATGAAAACATTTGTTACAAAGTTATTAATGGAGTATCAAAATCTATGGCAAACAATCTGCAGAAGGAGAGAGTTAAGAAATGAAAGGGGTTGTTCACCTTTGAGTTAACTTTTAGTATGATGTAGGAAGTGATATTCTAAGTCAATTTGCAATTGGATTTCATTTGATATTATTTTAGTTTTTTTACGTTATTTAGCTTTTTATTCAGCATCTCTTTAGTTTGCAAATTCAGCAGACTGGTAGCTAATGTCCAAATTACTCTAGCAACCATGCATTGATCTGAATAAGAGACTGGAATATGAATAGGAGAGGACCCGAATAGAAAGACGAGTAATACATGGTAGCAATAACAGTATATTGAAGCCTTAGAGTGACCCCCATCTAAAAACTGGAAATATTTATATATATTTAGAGGGCAAATAATTCAAAAACTATAAATAAAAAAGTTGCTTACAATTAGCCATACTATAACATACTAATAGTGTGACTATCCATATGAGGCAGTGACATAAAAGCAATATTACTGTATATAGTCAGTAACTTGGGATGATCCACAGCTGAAGATTTTTTGAACATAAATAATATGTGTATGTGTGTGTGAAACTTCTGCCACTACTAATTCACAATACAGAATAGGACTCTATGTTTAAAAAATGTATTTTGATTGTAAATTGTTACATACCAAAAATCAATGATGATTTTATTTAGGCCAGAGATCTGTAAGCTGCACCTATTATTAAACTTTAGAGAGTTGTAGTTCTATAACTGCTAGAGAGCCACAAGCTCACAGCCTAGATTTAGGTAGCTTGCTTTGTGCCAAGTAAAATAACCTTCACTGGTGAAGAATTTTAAGTTAAAGGCTGTACAAAGCTGATCAGAGTCTGTCCAGGACACGCTCTAAAGTGTCTGCTCAACAATTTGTTTACACACGCATGTGCTTGTATAGCTGCCATTCCACAGCTGGGAATAAATCCATAGTAAGTGGTTACAGAGTATGGTTTAGAACAGTTAATCTCTGTCTTGATCATTTTACCACCATGGTTTTTCACACCATTATGTTTCCCTGAAATATGACTTATGAAACAGACTTTTGTTAATTTATTATTTTAACACAGACATGAATCCATATTTTTCATTTACTATTAAATTGAGGCTGGAATATCCAACAGTGGCAACCCTAAGGACAGAATTTTTAATGGCTTACAGAAATATGTGATTAAAATTCACTGTACAGAAGAAGTTTGCTCTTTAATATATGCGGCGCTTCTTACTTTCCAATCACCCCAAAAATGCCTTGCGAGGAAACTTCGGAAAAACAAAGTGCCAATTTTTTTTTTTTAATCCAACCATTGATTAACATTTTTGCTGGTGGAAAAGCATTTGGAGAAGATTACTCGTCCACAGAAGAGGAGATCTATTGTGTTTTCTATAAAAGCAAATAAAGTTCTGTCTTGCATAAAAAAGTGCATTAACTCAAGGGATGAAAACGTAATTTTGCCTCTTTATAGGTTCCTGGTAAGCCTCACCTGCAGTATGCAGTGCAGTTTTAAGATCCAGGATATAAATGAGCTGGAGAGAGTGCAGAGATGTGCAAGTAAACTGGTTAGAGGGGTGGAAGATTTAAATTATGTGGGTAAACTGTCATGGTTGAGGTTGTTTTCACTGGAAAGATGCTTGCGAGGAGACATGATTACACTTTTTTTGCCCATAAAAAGGATGACCGCACCAGAGGCCAATCCTTCAGATTAGAGAGAAAGAACTTTCATTTAAAGCAGCGTAGGTGGTTCTTGACAGTGAGGACAGTGAGGTTGTGGAATGCACTGCTAGATGATGATGTTGTGAGGGCTGGTTCAATTAATGCATTAAAGAGGAGCTTTGATGATTATTTAGACAGACATAATATCCAAGGCTACAGTGATACTAAAATCTACAACCTACCTTAGTATACATATTGGCATATATAGTTTATGTGAGTGTATATATAGATCTTATGAGTTTGTGTATGTATGTGCGCTGGGTTTCATTTGGAGGGGGTTGAACTTGATGGACTTTGGTCTTTTTTCAATCCAACTTTAAAGGGATACTGTCATGGGAAAACATGTTTTTTTCAAAATGCATCAGTAATAGTGCTGCTCTAGCAGAATTCTGCACTGAATCCGTTTCTCAAAAAAGCAAACAGATCTTTTTATATTTAATTTTTTAGATCTAACATTCATGTGAATTGTGCTCTGATAAACATCAGTCACTCTTTACTGCTGTACTGCAAGTTGGAGTGATATCCCCCCCTCCCTTTCCCCCCCCAGCAGCCAAACAAAAGAACAACGGGAAGGTAACCAGATAACAGCTCCTTAACACAATATAACAGCTCCCTGGTAGATCTAAGAACAACACTCAATAGTAAAAAGCCAAATCCCACTGAGACTTATTTAGTTACATTGATTTGGAGAAACAACAGCCTGCCAGAAAGCAGTTCCATCCTAAAGTGCAGGCTCTTTCTGAAAGCACATGACCAGGCAAAATGACCTGAGATGCCTGCCTACACACCAAAATTATAAATTGATAAAAAATACACTTGCTGGTTCAGGAATTAAATTTTACATGGTAGAGTGATTTATTTGCAGTTTAAACAGTGAAATTTAGAAATAAAAACGACACCATAAAAACCATTACAGAATCACTTTAACTACATCCACAATCGCCCTAAAACCAGATGCTAGGTGCAGAGTGAGGCACTGCTGATTCAAGCAGCCCTGCAGTTAACACCTTCCACAGTCAAGCATTATTTTCATGGCTCCCATGCCCATAGCAGCCTGTATCACACCTTCTAGCCTGTTTTGCCTGAACAGGGAAGACCATTTAACACCCGAATGCACATTTTGCACTAATGAACCCTCCCCCCAGCTTTGTAAATAATGCCTGTGGAGTACCATACATTTTAATAATAATACAAACTGTTAACAACAAAAGGTAAGGAGATAAGTAAAAAAAAGAAAACAAAAAAAAAAACTCCCAAAATGTTGACTTAAACACAATAATAATACAGGGCTGTCCAACTAGATACAGGATACCACTCTCTAAACATGGCTTAATCCAGGCAATGGGCTTAACAGCTATCAATTATAGGACATTCACATGAAATGTAAGAAATAATCAACCCACTCTATGGAAATGCTAGATAGCACTCTTGTACAATATAATTGTTTGTTTATCATGTACTAATGTATTAATGTTATTCATGTCATCATTATCCTCTCTAGTACTGCTGAACGTCAGTACAAATTAATATTATATAACATGATTAATATTTGTTTGTTCCTCACTTAACCTATATCTAGATTTATGCATGCTAAACCATAATAATGGTGAAATAAACTGGAGTTGACTTTCTAAAGCCCCTATCACATTTAGACAGAACACATAGCAGGGTCAGTTTCTATGGAAGCACATTCATCTGCTTTGACATACACACAGACATAGAGAGGGCATACAAACTGCTAGAAGACAGGGTTCTGTTGGGAATCGATGGCCTCTGTGCTACAAAGAAGCAACGTTAGCCACTAAGCCAGTCACTCAGTACATGTCACCACAAATTTAACAACTTAAGAAAATAATTTGATGCCAAGTATCACCAAGAAGGACAAGAATATCATTAAGTCACATCAGGTAGCAAGATAATTTATCCATGTACATATCTATATTTAATGGACACCCTAAATCGCTACTGAAAAAAACCCAATGTTTAATGTAGCTTCTCACCTGTTAAGTTCCGAATCATTTTCCAACAGCATATGAAGAAAATCCTGCAAAACATAATGTGGTCAAACACTATCATCATATAGATCATGAAGGACATATTTATGACTTGTTATAAATGTGTGTCCCAGGAAATGTTGTGTCCTTTAATAGGCATGTACTGTAACCCTTAGCATTGGGTCATGGATTGCATGATTGGTTTATACAGATCTAAATATTTATTTCCTTCTTATTGTGGAAGAGGAATATGATAAACTATAAAAAGTTGTTCAGCTTTGTGTCTTCTAAATCGCACTGTTTTGTAATGGGCAAATATGTAAATATTATTTTGCCTCAATCAGCTAATTGCAGTCATACCCATTTCCTTATCAGGCACTACAGCTAATTGGATTTTCTGTTTTGAGTGATCACATCCAATCGGAGTGACTAAATTAAATGTTTATGGCTAACTTTTCAACGTGTAGCTTGATATGTGCCTATATGTGCATTTCTCATGTTTCCTGATACATTTTTATTTGCGACTATGAATGAATAAGATCTCTTCCCCCTCTTAGCTCAAGCATATCTCATCAGAAATTCCTATTGCAGCTTTTGGACAAGGTGTACTACTGTTCACAAACCAATTTGGAACAACACAGTATTTTCAGAAAATGAAAAGAAACAGCAGTGTCACAAACCTAGGTTTGCTACAAAGTCCAAATGCCACACAGACAATATGGAACTTTTATTCTGAACTGAAATACATTTTGTTAATAATGTAAAAACACTTTTAATATAAGATTCAACCTGCTGTAACTTCCAAAAAAAATGAAAATGCTAGTAATGGAAACGGAAACCAGGTTGTTCTATACACATGTTGATATTAAGCTAATTAGGCAAGAACTACCATTTATTAATACCCAACATATGCAGTATATTAGAATTTTAGACATTGCCAATTCACCATAATTTGTGCTGTAATGGTTAGCTGGGCCCATCTGAAGGTTTTTTTGCTGGGGGCCCGGTGCACTCTAGTTACGCCACTGCTTGGAAACCATTTCTCCATTCTTTTTTTCTGTACCCTAGAATTTTACATTGGCTTTGTGTATGCCTAGAAGCAATATCCAGCTTCATAAACATTCTAGTTTTTGAACAGTAATGTCTGGTGAAGTCATATGCCACTTTTTTTGTGCAGCTTTATAAACAAGCCAACTCGGCAAACGAAAGACATTTTTTTCTGTGCAAGGAACAGCACAACAGCAAAGGAAAGCTGTGGAATTAAAGACTCCTCACAAAGCTTGAGTGACAGAAAAGAATGACACACCCAAATGTTTAGCCTCTGGTTAGAATATAGGGTGTTTCCAGTGTGTGACAGGAAAGGCGTAGAGAGCTAACAATGAACACGACGACAGCAACACTAAAAACATATCTCCATGGTATAATTACTAATTGCTATTTTATATTTGCCAGACCCAGTTACAAGCAAGCCTTTAAAGAGACAGTGACAACAAAAAGGGAACTACTTTGCAAACATTTGAGGCTATATCTGTCCAGCATCTTCAAATAATATATTGTGTGGCAGAGCAACTATTTGATATAAGGCTTTCCTCCTAAAGATCTATAGACCGCTATGGATGACAGCTGACCCCTGTATTTTGTACTTTAAATAACTAAATAAATAGTTTTAACTTCAGCAGTGCTGCACCCCCCACTTCATTGCTAGCCACTTCTTTTCTCTGAAAAGAATGTAAAACCTTTGCCTACAGCAGATACTTGTAGTGTTCTCCATTATATTTTAAAATCTGATGAAGGATGTTATTATATGCAGAGAGGCATTTAAAACACTATGGGGCAAATTCACTAACGCGCGAAGCGCCGAACGCTAGCGTTAATTCGCTAGCGTTTGGCATTTTCACTACTGCGCAAATTCACTAACGAACGCTGGCGTAGTTTCGCTAGTGTTACTTCGCAACCTTACGCCAGCCGAATCTTCGCTAGCGACAAAACTACGCAAATTCACTAACTTGCACAGTGTAGCGAACGCTACCTTTTACGCTAGACTTCCTTCGCCACCTCAGACCTGGCGAAGCGCAATAGAGTAGATAGGGATTGTTTCAAAAAAAGTCAACATTTTTTCTAAGTCCCAAAAAACACTGGCGTGTTTTCTACATGATGGCTGATCGAAAAATTTTTGGGGCTCCCCTTCCTCCCCCCTACATTTCCTGACTCATGGCAACTTACCTAGACAGTGGGCACATGTGTAGGGCAAAATAAAATTTTTATTGGCTGATTTGAAGGTTTTCTAGGCATTTGTAGTGCAGATACGTGTTCCTCCATTGAAATTTGAATTTCGCGCCGTATGCAAGTTAGCCTTCGCTAGCGCAACTTCGCTTTATATAGCGAAACAACGCTAGCGCAACTTCGCAACCTTACGCTACCCCTGTGCGCAACTTCGGATTTTGGTGAATTTGCGGAGCCCTGGCGAAAATTCGCCTGGCGAAGTGCGGCGAAGAGCGGAGAAGTTGCGCCTGACGGAACTTCGCATCTTAGTGAATTTGCCCCATGTGAGCCATGCCTCCACATTGGTGGAGGTTATGTTCTATGGTGTTTAGCAGGGTTCAACACAAAGTGACGTAATGTAAATATAGATGAGCCAAATCCAAAATTTCTTACGATCCAGGCAAATTTCAAAGCCTCCACAAAAGATTCAGCCCACTGTCAAACTGAATCTGAACCCTAATTTGAATATTAAGATTTAGGAAAAATAAAAAGATCAGTTGTCCAAAGCTGTAGAACGACACAACTCGGAGGGTTCAGTTTGGCTGAACACAACAAAAAGTTCTTAGCTGAATCCCAAAATGAATTCTAGATTTCATACATGACTAAAAGTCATCAATTTAGTGCTGTAGAAATATAGTAAAACAATAATTGCAAATAAAACAAAAGAGACCACAATTTATTTCATTATATTTGCAAAAACTATATTTGGCTGATATTATTACATATATCAGCCGAAGCAACAATCTCAGCAAAGCTAGATCCATGTGCAAGGTTCTTTACTGGTACTAAGCGACAACTACAGGCTTCAATTTCTGGATAAGTGATCTATAAAACAGTATATTAGTATAGCTGGTACACAGCAATAGTGCAGTAGAGACCTGTGTTCATGCCATTGTCAGCAGTGTTAAACATCTGCCATTTTAAATACTCAAATCTTTTTTGTGTACATGAGAGAAGTATAAAAATGTTCCCCTAAATCTGAATTAAGGGGTGAAACAATGTAAAATATCACACCCAGACCATGAAAATGACTGTTTCTGAACTATGGCAAGCATGTTATCCAGAAAACTTGCTAGTGCTTGCATGGATCTAGCACATTTACTTCTCACAGACAGCCTTACCAGGTTTTATTGCCAAGGTGCTATTTAGAAACTTGTGTTCTTCAGATTTCAAACCTGTTTCAAGGTACTTACACAGCTGGATAAGTTTGAGTGTGTATGGTATTTACTACACAAAAAACAGACAGGAACAAGTGAGTATTTAAGGGTAAGGTCCTTCTGACCTTTATAGATACAGGTTTACTCAACACAGGCTGGTGCCAATTGACCCTGTCAAAGAAATATGCAATGTTTGTTTGACATGACCCCTACACTACAGGCCACATTCAATATACATAGATCTTTCTTCACTCATATGAGAACAGCTGTCAGAAGACAGAGGCTAAACAAATGTGGTAATGTATCAGTTTTGTTCGAATTCTCTAGTTGCATTAGAATTTTTCTTGGAGAGCCATGTTAAAAAAAGAAAATGTATTGAAACCTATGCAAATTCTTGAAATAATATTTGTATTCTATTTTAGAAACTATTTTAGGTCTCTGGTGGTCCTTAATAATTATTCTAAAATTTTTATTTCTAAAACTTTCTCCAATGAAGAAGATCTGTCTCACAATCATGTGCAGTTAGTGGGTCCTCTATTACCATTCATACTAAATTGCATTCCAGTGAAAATATTCCAGTTTACACAAGTTCAAATATATATATATATAGAGAGAGAGACATAGAGACACAGAGAGAGACAGAGAGAGCAATGAGGGGGGCACATATCTTTTTGTGATTGAAAAAAGCATAGAAGTTCCAAAGGCTAAGGAAATTTGCACAGATATATAGGACATTCACTAAGATTCGTTGTTGCGCCAGCGTCACTTCGCCGCGCTTTGCCGCACTTCGCCAGGCGTATTTTCGCCAGCGCTACGCAAATTCACTAAAATCCGAAGTTGCGCTCAGGGGAAGCGTAAGGTTGCGAAGTTAATTTGCATATGGCGCCAAATCCAAGTTACAATGGAGGTATATGTAGCAGCACTACACAAGCCTGGGAAATCGATCTTTTTCAGCCTATCACCCATAAAAAATCAAAAAACCCCAGCGTTTTTTGGGACTTAGAAAAATGATTAACTTTTTTTGAAGCAATCCCTATCTACTCTATTGCACTTCGCCTGGTCTGAGGTGGCGAAGGAAGTCTGGCGTAAAAGGTAGCGTTCAGAATAATTTGCGTGTCAGTGAATTTGCGTAGTTACGTTAGTTGCGCAGATTCGCCAGGCGTAAGGGTGCGAAGTAACATTAGCGAATTTACGCCAGCGTCTGTTAAAGAAAATGTGCTAAGCTGGCGCATTCACGCTAGCGTTAGACGCTTCGTCGTTTAGTGAATTTGCTCCATAGAGCACACTCAAACTTCATGTAAACATAACTGAAGTAAAATGCAAAATATGTATCTCAAATTACAGTATAACTGGAGGAAGTTGTAATTCAGTGGAACAACTATTTGCAACAAACTCACTGGGTCTCATTTATAAACACTGGGCAAATTTGCACCTGGGCAGTAACCCATAGTAACCAAATGCTTGCTTTCATTTTTAAGACTGCAGCTGGCTTAAAAAAGCTAATGACTGATTGGTTGCTATGGGTTACTGCCCAGGTGCAAATTTGCCCACTGTTTATAAATGAGACCCACTATGTGCAAATATACTCCATATTTACGTAATGCTGTACACATTAACATAGAAGTGATGTGATGTGTAACTGCCCTACTACATAGTTCATCTAATTAACTAAACTAATTAACCTTAACTTTATTCCTGATTTTCCATTCCCTCACTATCCATGGAGAAGGTACCTTTTATCACCTACCCTTCCCCTGTTTCACAGCATTCCAGAGCAATGCAATTTATTAGGTGTTAATGTGCAGCATTCAGAAGCAAACGTCACACTGTACATATAAATCCTATTTCTCTATTCTTTTTTTTTTTTTATATCTTGGAAAAAGCCTAAACATATTTCTTATGAAAAAGAAGCAAAATAAAGGACCAAAGAATGGTCTTCTGACGGGACTGTCTGACCGATATCTGGCTAAAAATCAGGCAGATATTGATTAGGCAGGTTATAAATGCCATCTGTGCAATGGCCACATCAGTTTGTTGATACAGTCCCTCACCATGTCCCAAACGATTAAATCAGCCGGATATTGCACAGCTCAAGGTGGGCATATCGAAAAAAGATCCGTTCATTTGGTGAGGTGGCCAGAAAAGCAGATCTTAAGGTGTATGGCCAGCTTGGCTGAACCGAATCCAAACAAAATCACCAGACAACTGAATGGGCAATAGATATAGAGAGAGAGAAATAGATAGACATTAACTTTCACAAAAGATAACTTGCATTATCACAGTCAGCAGTGATGTCTAGGGGAATTTGCCTTAGGGTAAGGACACATGGGCAGATTCGGGGAGATTAGTCGCCCCGGCGACAAATCGCCTCTTCTTCGGGGGGACAATCTCCCCGAACTGCCTTCCCCTACCTTCCCGCCAGCTATAATGAAAAATCGCCAGTGTGATGGCACTCGCGGCTCTTCGTTTTCCGAAGTCGCCCGAGTTGGAAAGGTAGGGGAAGACAGTTCGGGGAGATTGTTGCCCCGAAGAAGAGGCAATTTGTCGCCTGGGCGACTAATCTCCCTGAATCTGCCTATGTGTCCTTACCCTTAGCTTTCAAATGGCCTTGTCCACTTGTTTCAGCCTTGATGCTATCTAACTAAAGCATGCTACGTGTGAACATTTGGCAATTTTGCTGTCCTTGTTGCAAAGATAACCAAACCGCCCTCGCCCCATGCTTCAACTCATACATGATAAATGCCATCACTCCAAAACTGACTTAAAAATGGTATTTGCCTGGCATCTCCCCACCTTTGTGCCCTAGGCACGTGCCTATTCAGCCCACCATTACTTCTGCCCTGTTGGGTTTGCCTCCACAAAAGATTTGCCAGAATACAGAACCAAATCCAAATCTCAATTTGCATATTAAACTTTGAGAAAATGAACAGAATTGCATCATTTGTAAACAAAAGACATTTCACTTGCTTTAACTAAACATAAAGAGGGAAATGTAATAAAACCCGTAAATGGAAAAATTATTGCATAAATAAGAACACAAATTTGCATTTCGCAATTTAATATTCTTTCTTTTACATTTATTACATTGTGAATTTTTATTGAGCATAGTATATTGTTAGGACCTGCATTAAAGGTGGAGTTTATTTTTGTGATGCATAAATAACTTTTTCAGTAACTACAAAATTCATAATACTTAATCCATGGCAAATGGAGTTGGCTCATTCCCCAAACAGAATCATGGACTCCATGTACTCCTAGTTTTATTGCACAGTTGTGTCGAGCACAGCTGGCACATAGACGGTAAAGTCAATGGCTGTAGCAGGTGTATGTGTATCTTTACTTGAAATATTGGTTTTAAATGTTTCAAAATCAAAACACTATTGGGGTTATGTAAATTTGCCCTGGGGCAACCAATCGGCAGGTAGAATTTACTAGTCACCTGTTTATTATGCATGCATCGTGGTTGGTTGCCATGTCTGTAAAGTTACATGAATGTTTTTTAAGTGTCCCTTTCATAAAATAAAAATATGGCATGCTTTAAATACTACAAAAATCTCTGAACTCTTTCTTTTTAAGTAAACATCTACTGCAATTAGTTTTTTTTTCAGGCAAAATCAAGTATATACACATTGTCCATGACTTACAGAACCTCTCTTATCTAAAGATATTTTAAATGTTAAAGCCTAATTTTGTTGTATGTGGGAGAGGTGATTTTTGATTAGTTCTCCTCATCCCTTCCCTTGCTCTGAAGTTAATTGCTTACATCTGGATCCTTCTGCCTATAAATATCCAGACAGAGACAGTACAGCGATGCTGCCTGTCCATGCAGAAAGCTAGTCACCCATAATGAGATAGTTTATTGAGACAGAAAATAACTGAAAAGCTAGGCCAAACCAGGCAAGCCATATTGTGCATTTCTGGGACCTACATTCCCATAAATGATATGTTACATTCCTGCAGTTGTCATATTTTAGTGCTCATGCCTAAAGGCAATGTAAAGATTTAGGGGGTTATTCATTACAGTCCAAACGGCAAACCCCTGAAAAATTAGATTTTTTTTTTTTTTTACTATAAAATCCAAATTTTTTGTTGAAAAAAAAAAGCTCAAAGATTTATTATACCCCGAGGAAGGGAGAAGTCTCATTCCTAAAATCCGGAATCTCAGACCTGCCGAGGTTGTATTGAGATGTCTGAGATGCCGGTATTGTAGGAGAGGTACCTATCATATTTGAAAGTGTCTGTGGTCTGTGCTGAAATAAGCCCGGAAATCCAACTATTTTGGACTTTTCAGGCAAAAATCTAAAAAATCTTGGCTTTTCTAGAAAAAGCCTGAAAAATCCTGAAAAAATCAAGCGATTGCGGGGAAAAACTGGATTTTATCGAGTTTGTCCCCGATTCGATTAAATTGTGCTTTTTAAATAATAAATAAGGTCTAATCATGTATTTTAGTTTGTTTGGACATTTATTATTTAAATATTCAGCAAAATTCAGATTTTGATAAATAAGGCCCTTAATAATTTCATATCTGTACATACATCAGTTTTGCCTTATGTTATTTGTATATGAGTGGCTGAGTTTGAAATATACAATACTGTATTAATAGTATAAACAAAAACTGCTTGAGATTGCTATATGGCATGGTTTGAGGGTTCCAGTTCTCTGCTAGGTAAGGCCCAAAGTCAAAATAGTTTTGCGCAAAGATTAATGGGTATAATAATGCCATTGCACATGCTGTATTGTAAATGTTTTCATAGTACTAAATGATGTGCATTGCAAGGACTCCAGGAGGAATTTACTTTCAGTTATGCTTGCTTCCAGACTTTACAGAGGCTTCTGTTTTCTGTTTTCAATATCAGTTACACTGATAATTGTTGCAGTTCTCCACTGTCTTGGTTGCAAATTTGAAAATGTTGACCTAAGTGCCCAAGATTTGCTCCTATATGATATGGGACCTTTACAACATAAAAGCAGATAATGGCATGAGCATGAAGGGAAAGAGTGTGAAATCACTCATGGTCACATCTGATTGTTTTGCCCATTAGTCATCAGAAATTACATATTGAAAACCAGAATGAAAGTGAAGGAAGATCATTAAACTTTTTAAATACAAACCAATCTTTATTGACTTACCCCAAAAATGATGTGCAAGCATTTACAGTTATTTTAATTTAAAAGCACTTTACAACAATCAAGGCAGTTAACTTCTGGACATTTTTCAGAGTATATACAATAAGTACATTGATACAATAACATATTGAAACTCATGCAGATGTCCCTTCATCTCCCAGGCCTCAGGATTTGGAGTGATATAACCATCATATAGACATATTGGGTTTACTCGACCCACCCCATTAATGGGTGGACTAAATTAAAGGTATCACTGTGACCTTTAGTCACTGATGCTGACCACTAACTGGTTTGAGTATAATGGGTATAATCATCGTCGTTATCATCATATATATTTGCCATTACCAATACATTAGCCCACCCACAGTTTTGATACACAGAGAGATGTAGATTAGCCCCTGCATCACTCACGCTCCATGTGTCAGCCCAATAAATCTACTTAAAAAAAGAAGACAAGATGGCAGCACTGATAGGTGCAAACAGGGCACAGCATAGTAAATTGAAGGAGGCATTGGCATACTGTTGGACACTATTTTACCTGTCTGAATTACCTCAGCAGAGCAATCCTGGCTGCTTCCTTACAGCTGAATAAACAATCTGCAGAAAAATAAGGCTCTCTTTCTACGATAACATACATAGTGCCAGCATTAAATAAAAGGTCTACTTATAAAATGGCCATTTTCCTAGAGATAGATAACAACATTTTTTATCATTTAAAACTTAAAGGGATACTGTCATTGGAAAAAATATTTTTTTTAAAATGAATCAGTTAATAGTGCTGCTCCAGCAGAATTCTGCGCCGAAATCCATTTCTCAAAAGAGCAAACAGATTTTTTTATATTCAATTTTGAAATCTGACATGGGGCTAGACATATTGTCAATTTCCCAGCTGTCCCAAGTCATGTGACTTGTGCTCTGATAAACTTCAATCACTCTTTACTGCTGTACTGCAAGTTGGAGTGATATCGCCCCCTCCCTTTTCATCCCCCAGCAGCCAAACAAAAGAACAATGGGAAGGTAACCAGATAACAGCTCCCTAACACAAGATAACAGTTGCCTGGTAGATCTAAGAACAACACTCAATAGTAAAAACCCATGTCCCACTGAGACACATTCAGTTACATTGAGAAGGAAAAACAGCAGCCTGCCTGAAAGCATTTCTCTCCTAAAGTGCAGGCACAAGTCACATGACCAGGGGCAGCTGGGAAATTGACAAAATGTCTAGCCCCATGTCAGATTTCAAAATTGAATATAAAAAAATCTGTTTGCTCTTTTGAGAAATGGATTTCAGTGCAGAATTCTGCTGGAGTAGCACTATTAACTGATGCGTTTTGAAAAAAACATGTTTTCCGATGACAGGATCCCTTTAATATTATATACTTTGAAAGACATAAGGCATAGATATAGCACTACAATATTTTGATAGAGGGACACATTAACACTTATAAAAAAAGTATTTTTCTTTTTGCTTGCTTAGATATTTTTTTAGTAGCTTTTCTTTTTCATTCTTTCACATACATAAAAGGAGTGCCATGGAAAGAACTGGAAAACAATGGGGCAAATTCCCTAACCTGCAAAAATTCACCATCGACGGCTTCGCATACATCACTACACTTTGCCAGGCAAAAATTTGCTTAGACAATGCTTATTTACTAAAATGAGAAGTTGCGTCCAGAGCAACAATGATGGCTAATTTTCGCTAGCATTATGTCGGCAATCAAAGCGAAGATGCCTAGCGCAACTTTGTTAGAGGTCTTCGCTCAGGCTAATTTGCATACGACAGGAAATTATAAAGTTTAATGGACGTGTTACAGCAAATACATTACATTACACTACACAAGTCCAGGGAACCTTAATAAATAAAATAGAGATGTTATAATGCCCTACACATGAGCCCACTGTATAGTTTGTGTTCCATATATTAGAAAATGTATGAGGGAACCCGGTTCCCCAAAAAAAATTTTTTTTTAAGGACTATCACGCTGGAAAAGACACCAGCGTTTTTTGGGACTAAGAAATTTTTCCACTATAAATTGAGGAAGTCATATGCACTCCATTGCACTTCGCCTGGTCTGAGCTAGCGAAGGCAAGTCTGGCGAAAGAGGTAACGTTCAGTAAAATCCGCATCTTAGTGAACTTGCGGAGTTACGTTCATTTACCAGAGCGAAAATTCGCCTGGCACTAAAGTGCGAAGCAACACTAGCGTCTATCTCCTTCGCTAGCGAAGTGACGCCTGCACCTGTTAGTAAATCGACGAAGTAACGAAACAACGTCACGCTGGCGAATCATCGACATCGTTAGTAACTTTGCCCTTTAGTAAATGTGCCCCGATGTGTGATCAGTGTATACTGTATACAGGAAATAAAGCACAAGGATTTTTCATAATTATATTCTGTAAGTGCACATGGTTTCAGGCTATATGCTTCTAAATAGGTCAAAGAACTCTGGTGTGTAATACCGGCATGGTATCTGTTATCCAGAAACCTGTAATCAGGGTCAGACTGGGGGGCCCGTGGCCCACCGGGGCTGCTGCCCTAGTGCGCATGTGCCTTGTTTTTTTGGCACAACCGACCGCTCCCCCCTGCTGTG
This sequence comes from Xenopus laevis, assembly GCF_017654675.1. Taxonomy (NCBI): domain Eukaryota; kingdom Metazoa; phylum Chordata; class Amphibia; order Anura; family Pipidae; genus Xenopus; species Xenopus laevis. Next base: position 146,610,807 of record NC_054371.1, on the reverse strand, counting down.
TGTGTGCGCATGGCACTTTGCTTTGTTTTGCTGTGGCAAGAAGAGAGGCAGAGATACCCTGGGAGCACAAGACCCGGGGGCGAGTCAGGTTTTTCCCCGGTCTCCACAGCCCAGCCCAGTCCAACCGTGCCAGTTGTCCAGAAATCTCTAAATTTTTATCAAATAATTCTAATTTTTAAAAATTATTTTCTTTTTCTGTAATTATAAAACAGTACCTTGAACTTAATCGAAGCTAAGATATAATGAATCCTTTTTGGAGGTAAAACATTCCTTTTGGGTTTAATTATTGTATAAAATATCTGAAGGTATAGAGAGATTCATATTTTGGAAATATTCCTTATCCATAAAACCCCAGGCCCTGAGCATTCTGGATAACAGGTCCCATACCTGTATCAGATATTTGTTATAACATACATGTCTCAGTGCATCACGTGACACAAGTGACATGTTGGTGACAAGTAAAATGTAATTAGTATGTATATATTTGACAGGTTAATGAGCACAGTTTAAAATTGATCATATTTTTAACTAATCACAGTTTACAACATCATACAATACTATTCATATGGATATATAGGTTGTTTGCGGCTTTTGTGTATTATATAGAGAATAATATAAACAGTGAGTGCATTAGTCTTAATAGTACACAAGTTTCAGTGAGTCATGTTACATCACTAAGTACCGATTATAACTGATGGCAGACTAAACACCATCTATATGGATATATTTTACAGGATAATGATGGCTCTTTTTAGATGATGGTATGATTAAAGATTATATCTGTCAATGTTGAATTGATTGGGTCACTCATGCGAAGATAGTCATAAAGTTATATCATATGACAGAATTAGAGAAAAATCTGTATCTGGAATCAAATATTCTGTTCCTTATTCTCCCAGGAGTTGGCCTTTTTCAGCTCGATTAGGCTAAACCGAATCTGAATCTGAATCCTTAAAATCATGTGACTTTTTGTCAAACAAAGAAGGAAATTTAATTTTTTTATTGCAAAGGTAGAATGGTTCTCTTTCTCCCTTCCTACCCCTAATTTGAATATGCAAATTAGGAATCAAATTCAGTTCTGCATTTGGCAGAATCCCAAAATAGTGGATTCAGTGCATCCCTTGTATCTGTATGACCAAGTTACATGTAATAATTAATGGAAATTGTATTCCTGAATATTATTTAATCATCCCTATATAATCACCCCAAATGAAGGGCTATTAAGAGGGTTTCCTTCCTTTTGCACCATGGGTCAACTCTCACGAAAGCACGTCTAAAGCTCCCCATAGATGCGACGATTCTTCTTGCCAAATGACCAATTTTAGAGAAGTCCAACCAATCCTTTGAAATTATTGTGCGGTTAGTGGGATTCGAACGATTGTACATCTTACGATTTTTCGGCCGACATCTGTCTGGAAATTGACCGGCCAGGTTAAAAAATCTTTGTCGGTCCCAGTGCAATCTATCTATGTTTGCAGGGCCAAGCAGGCAGCTCCCCTTTGTTTTCCTGGCAAATTGGTCTTTTTAGTTGATGGTCAATTCGTACGATCGTAAGATAGTTCCGAGAAAATCGTGGTCTCACGATGAGGATCGGATCTTTTAAAAATCTCAACATCTATGGCCAGCTTTACACAAGCTGCCTGTAAGGTCTGTAGTCTGACAATTACCAAAAATGGTGTTCATTCCCGTTTAAAAAGCGATGCATTGTACAGGAAGCATAGGCAGTAACCATGTCAGAGGTTGGGACAGACCGCATAAGTCTGTGCAGTACTAAAGTACTAGAAGAATTATATATAGCTGTCCTTTGTTTTCCCTGTACTGCCAGTCTTAACTACATCTACAAATGAAAAAAGTAGCAATGCACACTTATGCAGTCTCCTCTTTGACAGGACTATTACTTAAAGACCAACCAAGGCATGGTGAGAATAAAATAACGGCTGTCAGGGCAATGACTGCTGCAATCATTTTTTTAATGTAGTTGGAACCAGCAATGCAGAGCACAAAAAGGGTTTCAATAGCAATTATATTTCCAAATACCTTAAAGGAGAAGGAAAGTCTGTTTGCAATTGGGAGGTGCCAGATGTTAGGCAGCCCAAAGTGATTGTATTGATTTGAAACCCAGTGCTGGTGCTCCTATCAGCAGAAAACTGCACCAGCCCAGGGATATACCAATGAGCACCATGGAGAGATTTTTTCCAGCTTCTTCTTTCTTCAAATTTCCCCAGGCAAACACATGGGCAGTAGATCAAAATATTCGTCTTTATGGTAAAAGTTTGGCTTTTCGTTCTACTGCGCATGCGCAACCACGCAAAGAAAGAGGAAGCAGGAATAAGATCTCTCTGTGGAGCTCGTTGGAATAACCCCGGGGGGTTTCAGGTATCAATACATCACTTGGGGGTGCCGAACATTTGGCACGCCCAAGTGCAAACAGACTTTCCCTCTGTTTTAAAACAGAGTACACTAAAAAAAAAATGCACAGAATAAATTACTCTTTAATTATATTTAAGTCTACAACCCCTTTACATCTCCTCATTACTTTCTTGAGGCAGTGACCATTTCCTTTAATATGAAAACACGACGAGGAGTGAAATTTATGAATGCCACACTTAGAAATCACGTGGAACGTCTCTGCTCAGCTAAATGGCTCCCATGGGCCCTATTATTTTCTGCAAACTCTACAAAAACATAAACTAGTTCCACTATTGAAATAAACCACTGACACTTATTTGTATTTCACATGTAATCAGTATAATTCTACTTATTATATAAAACTGAAAAAAGCAGCAACAAAGAAACCATTGAAGGGACATGTGTGTTATTGTAGACTCCTTCTTGTGGCCTCGGCTTAGACTTTATACAAAGCGAGCAAGTGCTAAAATTAGAAACATGCCTTGCAATTTAAATGAAGCAAAAATGCAACTGATTAATGTATTACATCTGAAGTCATTTCCCTTACACCTGCAGTTCACATCTAGAGAAAAACCAAACCACCACTGGGAACAAAATGCTTATTCAGAGAGGGGAATTTTTTTTTTCTTTTACTTTTTAATACCTACAATATGACTTTCATGTCCACTCCGCCACAAAATCTTTTTTTGTTCTTGAAGTTTTCTAAAGGGTAAAGTGACTATGGTCACTGTGCTTTTGTTTTTTTATTCCACCATTACCAGTACAATTTTTGCTTTAACCCTATGCCTACCAAGTGCTGAGATTCATAGATTCTATGCAAAAGCTTGAAATGCCAGAAAATCTACATTTAGTAGCACTTCCTGTAATACGCTTCACTGCCAGCTCTAGTCACTGCTGAACCACCATGCACTCCTGCAAAATGACCAACAAATAAAAATAGGGGGCTGTGAAAACGACCAGGGACACAATGATAACCAGTTTTGATCCTCAAATCTCTATAAAACTGTAAATGCAGTATATGGTATTGGTATGCTCGGGGATATGGGGCTTGCCAAATCAGCTGTATTTTTGCACATACAATTTTTTTTTTTTTTTTGCTACTTGCAGTTTGTTTTTCCATTTTTCAGGCAGAGTCATACAGTATATCTTGGAATGTCACAAATCCAATTATTATTTAGAAAGATCAGGTCCTGAAAAATAAAGCCAATATATAATCTTCCTACAAAAACTAAACTTTACTCCCAGGAAATGCTCCTAAATTGAGCAGAAAAACTGCTTTGCAATAGGTAAGCGCATTGTGAAAAGGGTTAGATATATCTATTTGCACTTGATAGCAACGAAATAAATTTTGTTGGCAAACATTTCAGAAGTATACTTTAATTTTGCGATACAAAACAGAATGTAAGAATTAAACTATGAGGAAAGGCGATCAAGTTTAGGATTGTTTTCTCTGGAGAAAAAGACGCTTGTGAGGGGACATGATTACTCTTTTTAAATATATTACAGACAGATAGCGAGGGATCTTTTCTACTCTTTGCTGTTAACATGTTTTCCTACTATCTAAGGTCTCTGTTGCTTTAATTTCAACTATACTAAAGCAAAATGTCTGCATTTACATAATGTTAAGGAGAATGAAAGCTCCAATCTAAGGGGGGTGCCAAATGTTAGGTCACCCCCCAAAGATTGTTATGACTTACCTGATACCCCGATTAGCAGAAAACTGCACTGACCCGGGGCACTTGAGAGTAAAACGATCCTCTGCCTTCCTTATTTTGTTGCACTGGCATGCATGTGCAGCACAATTAAAAGTTGGACTTTAACAGAAAAGCTGACTTTTTTTTTCTGGATTTTGAAAAAGGAAGGAAGAAGATCTCTTGCTCACAAGTGTCATGGGTCGGAGGAGCACTGGCCTGAGGTATCAGGAAAGTCATTACAATCCTTTGGAGTACCCTAACATTTGGCACTACATTTGGATTGGAGTTTTCCTTCTCCTTCAATCCACTAACAGCCATTCATTTAATAACACCACTATTGCCTCCAAAGTTTAGCTGCAACAATGTTTTCTTTCTCTGACATCTGTACTTACTCTTTATTACTAATCTAAAATAACTATGATCAGCAACTCCAATTTCACATGCTTTGAGTATTCACCCACTGGTATGCCTAGTAGGCGATGATGACTAATGGCCAAGAGAAGTCACAGTCACTGATGCAGATGAACACTGTGGGACTTAGGTGTGCTCATTTTATGGATGGTTATTATAGCAGATAAAAATTGCTGACACTTAAAAGAGTAAAACCTAAAGCTAATCAAAGCACAATGGAGTATACTTTTACAAAGTATTAGGAATTATTGTCATCAATAGCAGATAGCACATCTAACTGCATTACAATTGTAAGAGCTACATGTTACTGCATAATGACTGCAATGGGTTGCTGAATCTTGGCAATTTCTTGTTACTAATTATTACAAGAGGTCCTCTGCACTCAACCCATTATCAATATATTTAAGACAGCGACATTTTGTGCATACTGCTACCAAAAAATGCCCCACCCTTTGAACAACACAGGGATTGTTTGTCCATATATTGCAATATATTTAAGCTGGCCAACTACGCCAAAGTCATCCCACATCTGGCCAGTCCTACGCTTAATTTTCATCTGATTCATTAAGAATTCAATTGCTTAATTATACATTTTACAAAGGGACTAAGTTTTACCTGCAACTTACTAGCTGCTTTCAAAGTAAAACTCCCAAACTTGGCTGCCCTTTTATTAGACACCAGTGGGATCACCTGACTATAGCTGGGAGGGGTGGGAGCTACAACATGGAGCTGGTCACTGCTCCTGTATAACTATAACAAACAAGGGAAAGTTGTGCTCACCACTATTTTTTAAAACCATTAGGCGGGGGTGCAATGAGGGTGTGACCACAAAATACATATAGTCAACTACAAGAGGTCCTCTGCACTCAACCCATTATCAATATATTTAAGACAGCGACATTTTGTGCATACTGCTACCAAAAAATGCCCCACCCTTTGAACAACACAGGGATTGTTTGTCCATATATTGCAATACATTCAAGCTGGCCAACTACGCCAAAGTCATCCCACATCTGGCCAGTCCTACGCTTAATTTTCATCTGATTCATTAAGAATTCAATTGCTTAATTATACATTTTACAAAGGGACTAAGTTTTACCTGCAACTTACTAGCTGCTTTCAAAGTAAAACTCCCAAACTTGGCTGCCCTTTTATTAGACACCAGTGGGATCACCTGACTATAGCTGGGAGGGGTGGGAGCTACAACATGGAGCTGGTCACTGCTCCTGTATAACTATAACAAACAAGGGAAAGTTGTGCTCACCACTATTTTTTAAAACCATTAGGCGGGGGTGCAATGAGGGTGTGACCACAAAATACATATAGTCAACTACAAGAGGTCCTCTGCACTCAACCCATTATCAATATATTTAAGACAGCGACATTTTGTGCATACTGCTACCAAAAATGCCCCACCCTTTGAACAACACAGGGATTGTTTGTCCATATATTGCAATACATTCAAGCTGGCCAACTACGCCAAAGTCATCCCACATCTGGCCAGTCCTACGCTTAATTTTCATCTGATTCATTAAGAATTCAATTGCTTAATTATACATTTTACAAAGGGACTAAGTTTTACCTGCAACTTACTAGCTGCTTTCAAAGTAAAACTCCCAAACTTGGCTGCCCTTTTATTAGACACCAGTGGGATCACCTGACTATAGCTGGGAGGGGTGGGAGCTACAACATGGAGCTGGTCACTGCTCCTGTATAACTATAACAAACAAGGGAAAGTTGTGCTCACCACTATTTTTTAAAACCATTAGGCGGGGGTGCAATGAGGGTGTGACCACAAAATACATATAGTCAACTACAAGAGGTCCTCTGCACTCAACCCATTATCAATATATTTAAGACAGCGACATTTTGTGCATACTGCTACCAAAAAATGCCCCACCCTTTGAACAACACAGGGATTGTTTGTCCATATATTGCAATACATTCAAGCTGGCCAACTACGCCAAAGTCATCCCACATCTGGCCAGTCCTACGCTTAATTTTCATCTGATTCATTAAGAATTCAATTGCTTAATTATACATTTTACAAAGGGACTAAGTTTTACCTGCAACTTACTAGCTGCTTTCAAAGTAAAACTCCCAAACTTGGCTGCCCTTTTATTAGACACCAGTGGGATCACCTGACTATAGCTGGGAGGGGTGGGAGCTACAACATGGAGCTGGTCACTGCTCCTGTATAACTATAACAAACAAGGGAAAGTTGTGCTCACCACTATTTTTTAAAACAATTAGGCGGGGGTGCAATGAGGGTGTGACCACAAAATACATATAGTCAACTACAAGAGGTCCTCTGCACTCAACCCATTATCAATATATTTAAGACAGCGACATTTTGTGCATACTGCTACCAAAAAATGCCCCACCCTTTGAACAACACAGGGATTGTTTGTCCATATATTGCAATACATTCAAGCTGGCCAACTACGCCAAAGTCATCCCACATCTGGCCAGTCCTACGCTTAATTTTCATCTGATTCATTAAGAATTCAATTGCTTAATTATACATTTTACAAAGGGACTAAGTTTTACCTGCAACTTACTAGCTGCTTTCAAAGTAAAACTCCCAAACTTGGCTGCCCTTTTATTAGACACCAGTGGGATCACCAGACTATAGCTGGGAGGGTGGGAGCTACAACATGGAGCTGGTCACTGCTCCTGTATAACTATAACAAACAAGGGAAAGTTGTGCTCACCACTATTTTTTAAAACCATTAGGCGGGGGTGCAATGAGGGTGTGACCACAAAATACATATAGTCAACTACAAGAGGTCCTCTGCACTCAACCCATTATCAATATATTTAAGACAGCGACATTTTGTGCATACTGCTACCAAAAAATGCCCCACCCTTTGAACAACACAGGGATTGTTTGTCCATATATTGCAATACATTCAAGCTGGCCAACTACGCCAAAGTCATCCCACATCTGGCCAGTCCTACGCTTAATTTTCATCTGATTCATTAAGAATTCAATTGCTTAATTATACATTTTACAAAGGGACTAAGTTTTACCTGCAACTTACTAGCTGCTTTCAAAGTAAAACTCCCAAACTTGGCTGCCCTTTTATTAGACACCAGTGGGATCACCTGACTATAGCTGGGAGGGGTGGGAGCTACAACATGGAGCTGGTCACTGCTCCTGTATAACTATAACAAACAAGGGAAAGTTGTGCTCACCACTATTTTTTAAAACCATTAGGCGGGGGTGCAATGAGGGTGTGACCACAAAATACATATAGTCAACTACAAGAGGTCCTCTGCACTCAACCCATTATCAATATATTTAAGACAGCGAGATTTTGTGCATACTGCTACCAAAAAATGCCCCACCCTTTGAACAACACAGGGATTGTTTGTCCATATATTGCAATACATTCAAGCTGGCCAACTACGCCAAAGTCATCCCACATCTGGCCAGTCCTACGCTTAATTTTCATCTGATTCATTAAGAATTCAATTGCTTAATTATACATTTTACAAAGGGACTAAGTTTTACCTGCAACTTACTAGCTGCTTTCAAAGTAAAACTCCCAAACTTGGCTGCCCTTTTATTAGACACCAGTGGGATCACCTGACTATAGCTGGGAGGGGTGGGAGCTACAACATGGAGCTGGTCACTGCTCCTGTATAACTATAACAAACAAGGGAAAGTTGTGCTCACCACTATTTTTTAAAACCATTAGGCGGGGGTGCAATGAGGGTGTGACCACAAAATACATATAGTCAACTACAAGAGATCCTCTGCACTCAACCCATTATCAATATATTTAAGACAGCGACATTTTGTGCATACTGCTACCAAAAAATGCCCCACCCTTTGAACAACACAGGGATTGTTTGTCCATATATTGCAATACATTCAAGCTGGCCAACTACGCCAAAGTCATCCCACATCTGGCCAGTCCTACGCTTAATTTTCATCTGATTCATTAAGAATTCAATTGCTTATTTATACATTTTACAAAGGGACTAAGTTTTACCTGCAACTTACTAGCTGCTTTCAAAGTAAAACTCCCAAACTTGGTGGATGACTTTGGCGTAGTTGGCCAGCTTGAATGTATTGCAATATATGGACAAACAATCCCTGTGTTGTTCAAAGGAAGGGGCATTTTTTGGTAGCAGTATGCACAAAATGTCGCTGTCTTAAATATATTGATAATGGGTTGAGTGCAGAGGACCTCTTGTAGTTGACTATATGTATTTTGTGGTCACACCCTCATTGCACCCCCGCCTAATGGTTTTAAAAAATAGTGGTGAGCACAACTTTCCCTTGTTTGTTATAGTTATACAGGAGCAGTGACCAGCTCCATGTTGTAGCTCCCACCCCTCCCAGCTATAGTCAGGTGATCCCACTGGTGTCTAATAAAAGGGCAGCCAAGTTTGGGAGTTTTACTTTGAAAGCAGCTAGTAAGTTGCAGGTAAAACTTAGTCCCTTTGTAAAATGTATAATTAAGCAATTGAATTCTTAATGAATCAGATGAAAATTAAGCGTAGGACTGGCCAGATGTGGGATGACTTTGGCGTAGTTGGCCAGCTTGAATGTATTGCAATATATGGACAAACAATCCCTGTGTTGTTCAAAGGGTGGGGCATTTTTTGGTAGCAGTATGCACAAAATGTCGCTGTCTTAAATATATTGATAATGGGTTGAGTGCAGAGGACCTCTTGTAGTTGACTATATGTATTTTGTGGTCACACCCTCATTGCACCCCCGCCTAATGGTTTTAAAAAATAGTGGTGAGCACAACTTTCCCTTGTTTACTAATTATTACAGACAGTTCTGACAGTTTTCTATCATAAGATGTAGGGTATTTTAGAAAAGATTTTCCACATGTCCTGATTTATATTGTTATAATTTCAGTTATAACTGGAAATGATGAGATAAGTAACTCTAAATTCCATTAAATATCACAAGACACTAGTGTGAAATCTATACTTCAATCCGATTAGCACATGCCAACCATTGGACACATATCTGGAATGAACACTCCTTTGTGTAATAGCGATTCGTTTTGAGTCAGCTTAAATAAGGAACACTATGTACAAAATCTCAGATTACAACTACAAGGTATATTAAATGATTATATATAACAATATTACATTATTCTCCCTAGCTTGTATGAAGGTTTTACTAGTTCCATTAAAAGTTTTAGTCATGCTCAAGATTTTACTATCTCAGGCTGCCTGGCAATAATCTTTCTTATCACCTTTCATAGGAATCCTGTTGTGTTATAATACTTATATAAGAATCACAATGTAAGGCTGAGACTGATTAGTAAATAATTATTAGTATCTGGCAGCTCAGAAACCAACACAATTAGCATAAGAATGTAATATTCAGCCCCGTAGAATCATAACTTGTGACAACCCCTAAGCTTAGCGTCTCAACAGCTGCTCAAAGCACATTGAGCATGTGCGTGTCGCAGACACTCCTAAGCAACACCAAGGTGGGAAACTCCTGCAACAAATGTGTAGGCCAGTCTCATTACTACTATAGAGATGCAGAACATTTAGGCTGGTTCAATATATAAAATATGGCATTTCTTGCCATATGCATCTTTAGGATTTAGTTTACCTTTAAATTAAAGGCTCTAAAAAACAATTTATTATATATCAATATCAGTGCTGGAGCCCCTGGATAAATACACAATGGCCTTATGATGGAACTAATGATGTCTTCTGTGTTCTTGTAGCTTTTATAAGGGGCTCTCTCAATCCTGAACTGCACATTTATTGTTTTCACTGTTCAGATACAAATATATAGTGAATAAAGTACCCCCTTTTGTAAAATATAAGGATATTATAAGTTACCGAGGAGTTTCATGACCATATAAAAACACGAGGCCGAAGGCAGAGTGTTTATATACAGGTCATGGAACTCCGAGGTAACTTCTAATATCCTCATATTTTGCAACTGGGGGTACTTTATTTATTATAATACACAAGTTTGAGTGAGTCATGTGACAGAAATGACATCAGAACTCACCGTTTATAACTGATGACATCAGAACTCACCGTTTATAAGGATATAATTTACAAGATATTCATGGCTTTTGTGTATTATAATAGGTATACTGTAGATTTCTGCACCCATAAATATTCACTTTTACTAAGTGCGTCTGATTAGGTTACAGAGGCCATTTTAATAAACAAAATTGTTTGTAGGTAGCTTGCTGACTGGTTTTGGTTTTAGGTCCTATTTCATTGATGCCACAATTATGAAGACTCCATTAGGTACAGTTCTTAGCTAGCCATCAGTGGAGAACCACAGTTTTGACATCTCTATTATATTTCAATGCCATCACCAAAAGAAAACAAGGTTTAAAAAGAAATAAGACCTTCTAAAAAGGTCAAACACATCTCGTCTATGTACAAAGTCATTTGTAATGCGGACATTTTAGATATTCTATAAAATGTCCTTTTCTTCATGGTGTGCAATGTTTTAATAAGTGTGGGAGGACTGTGGGTTTGCTCAAGCTAAACCTGAAATCTTCCTGCCATCTTATTAATATCAAAGTTCTTTGCTTAGGGTACACAATAAAAACTGAAGCCACAGGAAAATTTGGCATAGAAGTGGTTTGTCTGCACACTAACATACATATTGCATTCATACTGATGAGAATTTTTACTATTTTAACTACTGGAAAATTCCCAGTGCTGCCAGAGAATGACGTGCAAGAGACCTTTCTTACAGTGCCAAAGCAAAAAAATAAGAGCACTCTAGTGTGGCTGCCAAGCCCTATAAACAGAAATCTTCAGACTTGGCAATATTTTTAACCCTTTGGCAGCGTACGAAGGATTTAACGTGAACATAAATAGAAATTTGTCGTTTCAGGCATTGTGTCACACCCAAACAATTCTTGAACCTTAATCATGCATTGAATTCATGGGTAAGATATACTGTGTTTTCAAAAGAGTATCTGCTATAAAAATATGTTTTAATAATAAGAACATGTTTAGACATTCTCAGATACAAATGTTACAGTTCTCATAACATGACAGAACTGTGCAGAAGTTTCTGAAGATCACTTATTTGTAATGGGGATTCTGAAAGTATTTTCTAGATATTTATAGGAGGATTAGGCAATGTAGTGAGACTTTTGGTGGTGATGGCAAAGGAGAAAGGAGGCTGTAGTCTAGTGTCACACGGGAGTGAAAATTGCCTTGCTGAAATACGCAGGCTGAAAATCAGCCCTGTGCAGGTAGTAGCCTCCTCTTCTGTACACATAAGGAACCGTTGTGTCGGTTCCAGCACAAACACATTCGGCTGATTTCAGGAAAGAAACTCAAGACTTTTGTGTGCCCAATCAGTCGAGTGGGTTCACAACAGAGCCAACACAACGGTTCCTTATTCAAACATAAGAGAAGGCTACTGCCCGCTTATGGGCTGATTTTTGCCCTGCATATTACAGCAGCCTGATTTCCGCGGTTGCCAGTAGCCTTAAAGCATAGACAGCAGTGTTGAGATCAGAGTATGGGTTGCCTTGCAACTGTAGATGTTGTCTCATGAGGTGAACTGGTGCCACTTGTAAACTGTGCTTGGATCTTAAGCAAAGAGCAGATAAAGAGGGCAAGTGTTAAAATGGATGAGTGCACCCACTGAATTTATATAACATAATTAAGTTGGGTTGAAAAAACACCAAGTCCATCAAGTTTAACCCCTCCACATAAAATCCAGGTCCATACATACACACATATACACTCACAAACTATAAATACCAATATCTATACTAATTGTAGATTTTAGTATCACAATAGCCTGTGATATTATGCTTCTTCAAAAAACCATCCAAACCCCTCTTAAAAGCATTAACAGAATCAGCCGTTACACCATCATCCATCAGGGCATTTCACAACCTCACTGTCCTTATTAACACCGTTTATGGTCTCCTGGAGCATAGAAAAACCATAGTGGGAGGCTGTGGCTTGTATCTACTGGCCTTTCTTAATTGTAGTTAGCACTGAGGAATATTTATGCTGTACATAATTTCACTTTTTTCCTATTTTACTATTGTCTGAGCTTTCTAAATATGACACAAGGATCTCTTGGCCATGCTATTTGTTTCCATTTTGTAAAGGGATTATGACACTGTGTGATGCTATAAGATTAGGTTGTGACAAGTAATTCCACAACAATGGTGCATTGTATAAGGTAGAATGTACAAGGTATGGTAATCCGTCTTCACGGAAACAAATAAAAAACAGCAGCAAGAAATTAGATACATTCAACTCTAAAAATATCTTTTAGACAAATGAAAAATAAAAATATGTTTGGTTAAAATTCTAAAACACCTACCTTTGTGTTGTCTTCTGCAAACAATAGGTTTTTTCCAATTTCTCTTTTACTTTATGTTTTTTGCCTACCTTAAAAGTATATTTCATAAGTACTTTTTAAGTCCCTCTGTTATATTTGTAAAGCATACATACTGAAGGGAAATGGCACCTAGGATTGTTAGAACTAACTGATTTTCCTTAAAAGGAACTGCAGAGATCAAACACAGCACACTGCTCACAATTACTTGCCATAATAGGATGTGTGGGGCTTATGGCAGTGGACCTCTTTTCAGGTTTCCATGTGCTATAGGTCTCTATATTTTCTACAGGTTATTCTATAGCACAGCAATCAGTAGACAGTCATGATCACTGCAATTTTAAGTTTTAAGAAAATCCTGACAAACAAACAGCTTCATGTGTTGGAGATCCATAGGCAAAAGTAGGAGGATCTGTTCTTAGACATAACATATAGCTGGAACTCCACACTAGAACAGCACCAATCTTTATTTCCATAAAAACACATTTATTGACAATCATGGGAACATTACAGCTGTTAATATTTATATCAATCGGTTGCTGAGCAGATGGCTTTGTGGAGTCCATGTACAAAACCGCTGGAAGGTGTCCACTGAGGAACATGCACCTCAAAAGAATCTTAAAGAGGCTGTGACTACACATAATGTATATGTTGCTTATTTTCGGCTTAAGTCATGCGTAAGACAAATGAAATGTAAATCTGCACAATTGTATCTATCCTATATTTAATCTGTTGCCTACCTTAAATTCTACTATTCTTATGTTATGAGTATGGTAATACAAGTGTTATCGTCTTTATCTTGTAAATCCATTATTTTGGCAATGTGGCAGTTGATTCTGTTTTTCTGAAACAAGTTAACTGACTCCACCTCAAATGTCATCCCTGTTACCGATCTTCTGGCCATGTGCAAAAACCTGCTCAAATTTAGGTTGTGCTATAAAGTTTCTCTTCTCTCAGTTCAATCAGTGGCTTAATGCCAGCAGACTTGTTCAAAACCAGGCATAATCCGTCTAGTAGACACAAGACAGAAAAAAAACATGTTTGTACCTGTATTGTCTCAGAGCACCCATGCACCATGAAAACAAGAATAATCCCGAAAACACAAATATACTTTACATCTGACTTTCATTCACCCTCTCTTCTAATTCTTATTACTTGCCAAATCCAAATGACATAATCCACACCCTCCTGTTCTTGATACAGAATGTAATTTTCTCCTAATGTACATTTCCATATACCTGTAAATATGACATGATTCCCCCACATTCATTGAAAAACAGTAAGTTTGCCTAGGTGCAGTAACGCATGTCAATCATTAGCGATTAAACAGGTGACCAATAAATGCTACCATCTGATTGGCTGCTATGGGTTACTGTACAGGGGCAAACAATCAGGCAGATTTATCGAATATGTAGTTGGAATTTTTTTCCAAGATTTTAGAGAAAGCACTACTTGCAGAACCTGATTTCACTGGAAACTATGCTTCTTATAAATAAGTTAGAGGTGTTGGAGGAAAACCATATATTTATAGAATGTACAATCTGCAAGTGCTGTCCTTTATCAGCAGGGTGGAGAAACTATTTTATAGGCACCCGGCAAAAAATATTTTCTCTGTACTTGAATCTCTTTGGAATTAATAAAGTAGAAAAAAAATGTAACTGTCCTGTAGTTTTTAATGTAGTTAATGTCCCCGTAATTAGGAAACCTAAACAAATCGTCCTTCCTGTGCCAAATTATTCTTAATTTCTGATCAATTAGCTAAAATGATCATGCTTGACTTTGTACATTTCATAAGATCACAGAACATGTCTACCACAGTAGCCTGTGGCTGTATTTCTGCATTTCTGCACTGGTGCTATATCAAGACTACAACAGTCTTACACTGCGAACATTAAAAAAAACAAAAAACAGACCAGATAAGAGAAAACTAGTTCTGTAGTATATACTGTAAACAAAGGTAAGGGATACTTCAATTTTGAAATGTAGAATTATCTGCCACTTTTAGCGGACTACGCGGCGTTAGAGTTGGCCCCTTGTCATACAGGCCTTGCCCTGTAGTCAGCTTCATATATAGAGTTTATTAAATGACAGAAAGGCTGTGGTGATAAGGACAGCTGTGATATTTGGCTGAATGCCAGAGATCAGTTCCCATCAGAAGGTCCCATAAATGGCCCAATAAGCTGCCCCATTGGTCTGGAGGGACCAAGTCACAGCTTTTATTGGTCCTTTTTGACCACCTCAAGTCCAATTATTTATTTAAATGAAATGGATAGCTATAGAGAAGAAGAGTAGGCCACCTGAAGCCCAATTCTATATTTAAAAAACAAGGATAGTGTTAAAAATGTATAGTGGAAAAAAAAGTCACTCCATACTGTAGACAGAATTCTGGTGCTCTACAGAGTATGGGACAGTTTGGGTTGCTATAGCCCTTAAAAGTGCCAATTCAGGACATTGGTTTCAGGGCCATTGGATAGGGTCCATACATGGGCAGATTAGCTGCCAACTTGGTCTAAAGCTGGCCATAGCTGTTAAGATTTTTAAAAGATCTTTTCGTTATCATGAGACCAAGATTATCTTAAAACGATCGTTAAAATGTATGATTTGTCAACTAAAAAGACCATTTCAAGTGATATTGTCTAGTTGAAGCCAGGAAAACTGAGGGTAGCTTCCTGCTTGGCCCTGCAAAAATAGATAGATTTCACTGTGACGATGAAATTTTTTTAACCTGGCCGATCAATTTTCTGACAGATGTCAGACGAAAGACCTTCAGATGCACGATCATTCGATTCCCACTAACCTCAAGATAATTTGATGGATTGGTTGGATTGCACTAAAATCGGTCATTCACCAAAGAAAAATCTTTGCGTCTATGGGGACCTTAAATCGGCAACTAATATCTGCCTGTGAATGGGCAGCTAAAGCTTATTAGACACACTCGGGTGTGAATCTTCTGTCTGAAATCTGCCCCTTGTATGCAATGAAGGTGGATGCCATTCCTGTCACTGCCAAGAGACATGGGATGGTAGCAGGCCATATTAATGTTTTTCTCACTGGAAAAAATGGTCTGGGACATTTGCCTAAAATCAATTTATGGTGTTCATATGAGGTTTAGCTATTTATATTAATGATCTTCCCCTCCAGAAAACACAGCAAACAACATTATAAAAATACTCACCATTCTTTCTAGGAAAAGTACAGAATAAAATGTTATTTTGAATAATCCATTCAGGGTATTTTTTCATTTGCTATGCTATTGGAGTTACAAAACATAACAAAGGAAGAGGCTAGGAAAAGGCAGCAGGGAAAAGTTTTGCCATTTCGTTTTCACAAACAGCTTACATATGGTTTTCTAAGCCAAACAGCAGCAAGCAAGGACTTTAATAAATAGAGGCAGAGAGTTAAAGTCTTTAATTATTCACTACAGATGTTGTGTGCCTTGCTGCGGAACATAAATTAGAACACTTACAAGGCAGTAGACATTCGGACCAGGGGAAAACGAGGTCAAATGGAGTGAGCAGTAGCACAGGACACAACACACAATCACAAGAAATATATTTTTTAAAATAAAAACTATATTTTACAATGGGGTACTGTTGTGGGGCTGCATGGAATTGTTATGCCATTGTAGATTCCCAACATCATAATGTTTAACAAAGTGAAACTCTGGAATAAGTTGTGTCTGAAAAACTGACAAAGATTTCTAGACATACAGCATACCTCCAACTGTTCCATTTTTAAAGGGACAATCCCTTTCAGCTCAACCTGCAATCCCTCGTTTATACTGGAAAGTCCCGGTTTTCTCTGCACTGAACAGCCAGAAAAAGAAACAATGTTTCTAACTTAATTGGATTTTGGCAGAGAGCCCAGAACAGCCACAGCTGCAGATACTTTTATAACAATTTCGAGATAAGCAAATAAGTAATTGTAACAATATAAGATAATAGGTCCTCACAGCTTAAAGGGCAATCCACCTTCATTAGTAAAACTGCAATAACTGAAAAAAACGACAGAATATGTTCAAACTTTCATAACCTGACAAATTTTGTAAAATGAACATGGTAATTAGGGGGTGTGAACCACAACAATGGGCGTGGTCAAAAAATGTGCCCTCTTTTTATTTCCAAAATGTTGTGAGGTATGATGCAGGCAGCAGTTCATCTGATCTCTATACACCAGTGCAGGCAATTCACATTATAGTTTAAAAGGTATCTCAGAACTGTAAGCAGAGTTCAATGAATACATGGATAAATGCACATTTCCAAGCTTGACTGATAATTAATTATATATGCATTTAATCACAAGTATACTATCCTGAGGCCAATGGCAGGAGTCTGTGCCTCAAGAAAAGACAATGTGCTCCCATCTTCTCCTTTGTGTTTTCTGCACAGCGTCAACCTGTGAATGTGAATCTATGCATTTTTGCACCAATATCAGCGTGTCTGCATACAGGCATGTGCTGTGTCTGGTAATATTTTTTCAGATATTTGTCAATTGCCGCACCTCCTTTCCTCTCCTATGATCCTCCTGCCTGTTGGTGCTGATCCCTAGACGGTCGGCACCGTCAATCATATACAATTTGAGTTTTGAAGAAGAGACGCACAACACCAATATTGTTGCAGGTGGGGGGCTAACCCCTTTATTATTTATAATTGGTAAGCCCCCCACTTGCAACAATATTAGTGTTGTGCGACTCTTCTTAAAAATTCAAATTGTATATAAATATTTTTCAGAGACTGGTACCTACCTGCCTAGTTGCATTATCTTTTGGAAAAAAATGTATCCTGACCAGTGCTTTTATTTTAAAGGATCATTCCCCTCTGTAGGCACAGTTTTATTAAATGTTTCAAGGGTCCTTTAGTTACTGTCGAACTGAGAATGCCGATATACCCTATGGTGAGGATTGTACTGGCATATGCCTGCTTTTTGTCAAAGAATCTTCTTGAAGGATGTGGAGCTTTTCAACCATGGGGTAACTGCACTCCCTAGAACCCGATATAATAAGAGTAGGTGTGATCTGTGATATTGTAAATTGTGATCTGTATCGTGAAGACCTGCTATGTTTCATATACTGTTATTTATTAACACATTTTATTACAACATTTCATCTATGTTTGCATGGAAAGGGGTTTATAATGTGACATTTTAGACGTCTTTTTGTACATTTCCAAATTAAGTTTACCAAAAGCTTTCCCTAAATATTACAAAGTTGCAGCCAGGCCCAGATTTGTGGAAAGGCCACCAAGGCCCCGGGTCTAGGGTGGCAGGATTTTAGGGGGGCAGCATGCTGCCCAACCACACCCACATTGGTTCAAAGACACTGGGGATGCGCTGGAGATACAATAATTTTTTTAATTTCCTGTGCGCCAATCCCCATTGCTCCAGTCCAGATGAGGAAAATTTGCACAAATAAAGGGGAGGGGACAGGGGCGACGAACGGTAGGGGGCCTAGGGGCGCCCACTATGCAAATCCAGCCCTGAGTGCAGCTAATATTTAGTGCCAAAGGGGTGTTTTTCGTTAGAAGATGTTTTATTTGGAGAAAAAATGCTTACCTTTGAAAGTATTAACTGCCCATGAAATATATTCACAAATTGTCTTAAAAATGCAAAGTAGGCGTCTTGACCAATTTTGTTTGCAAGAAAACGAAGGAGAAAATAGCCCTGCAAGAAAAAACAATCTTATTTCAACAGAAAGCCCCTAAGAATCAATGGCAATGCTAAGAAACATGAGTCT
Organism: Xenopus laevis; assembly: GCF_017654675.1. NCBI lineage: Eukaryota > Metazoa > Chordata > Amphibia > Anura > Pipidae > Xenopus > Xenopus laevis. The sequence goes on along the minus strand of NC_054371.1, from coordinate 146,592,230 downwards.
GTTTCCAGGTACCTTTAAATAATGAACTTGCATGAAGGTTTTTTCTGCATTGAGGCCGTGTCTCACAACTGATGCTCCAGATTCACTCACTTCCCCTGTATTCTCACCATGCGGTCTGCAGATAAGATAGTATGGTCATATAAAGATAATAGTTCAAGACAGGTTGCATATCTTTTGTGATATGGTAAAAAACATGGATTTCTTGGCTTATGATGCTTCCAATTCATTATGTCTAGTCACTGTGTGTGGTACAAAAATAGAGCAGGTGAGACAAAGCACCTATTTGTGAGAAGTATGGTAACATCTATACAATTTTCTGCTTCTTCACATATTTTCTGACATACATTTATTTGGATTTTCACAGACAATGGCAGTGGTTTCAGTAACTGGTTCTGCTGTCTTGCCCTGTTGGTTTAGCTGTTTTTATAAGGTTCCATTTCTGAAACTGTGATGCCTGCCTCATTATATTGATTTACTTGTAATTCCATTAGTGCCTAAGTGCATTTCATTATTAAAAGAGCCAAATCTGAAATGAAAATGTCCTATTCTATTGCACGAATATTATATTCTAAGGCTGCCATACATACCCAAATGTGGTTGGGCATTTTGGTCGATCTAGTCCATACTGTCCAACCTTCTGGGCATGTATGGCAAGTCAGGGGCTGTTTCAACAAATAATCCTGTCAGCACTAACAAGCAGAATAACAGAAGAGTGGCTATACATATATATATCTACTCACACTATACCCATCCGTTTAGCCTACAGGCTAATTGTAAAAATTGTTAAACTGAATGGGTTGGCCCATGTATGGTAGGCTTTAACTAGAATGTATCTTTGCATTTCTAATATAAAGTGTAGGACTACCATTGTTCTAGTTAGGATTTGTTCTGTGGGGGCAGTGTGAAAATGTAGAAAACAGTAAATATTGCAAACACCTGAGAATTTTCGAGGCAGATAAGCATATCCTTATAAAAAATTTACACAACAGCTGTGCTAAGAGAGCATGAAATATGGGTAATCACAATATTAAGGCTGCTCCATGCATTGACAGAACTGCAACTGGTATTTAACAAACAGTCGGGGGCCATAGTTTGATGATTACTGATTTTTAAATTATATGTATTATAAATACCCCTCCACAAATGGATAAATATGCAGCATATAGAAATCACTGATAAGTAAGAATATTTCTTCTGTGTCAAGCACCATTTTTTACATTTACACAAAATATTGCAACTGTGACAGTCCACAGCTCTCATTCATTTATTTATCAACACTTTGGTCCTTAGAAATACATATACATACAATGGATTCACAGTCACCTGTAAGCTAATGATAACCAAAGTACTTTGCTTCTTGCTTCACTTTATTTTCTTGTTTGACTGTTGTGTCATATTTATGCCATTTGCTTATTGATAGCTAATAAATGGATTCCCCCAACCATCATTAATGTATCGCACACATGCAACAGCATGATCATTCAAACCTATGTAACTTGCCTTATCTATTATAAAACACAAATATGTTTCTTGGTGCAGAATAAGCTGTACCATGTTCTAATATGTTCAGGCGAAATACCGTTATAGAGATAGAGCATCCACATTTAAATCTCATTATTAACATCAACTTTTCCATGCAAATTTCTCCACACATGGGAAAAATATACTAGTGAATTTTCACAGAGAATTTATGCCAGGAGAAAATTCACCACATTTCTCTTTAAAAAATGTACTTATGATTTTTAGCAGTGTTGGACTGGGGGGCTCAGGGCCAACTGGGCCTTCAGCCGCAGGGGCACCCACACCATCCCCCGCCACGGCCATTGACACCACCCCCCTCTCCGTGCATGCGCAAGGTTTACCGGCACGGCAGCATGACTGGAGCGGGAGTGTAGGAGGGGGTCTGGGCAGGCCCCCAAAAGAGCCGGGGCCCACCAGGTTTTTTCCCTGTGCCCCGCAGGCCCAGTTCAACCCTGATTTTTAGTAATGAGATGTTTTGTGAAAATACACCTACCAATGTGGTGAAGTTAGATGAAGAGAAAATTCACACTTGTGTGTTCCCCCTGTGTGTCCACTTTTAGCCAAGCCTAGATGGAAATTTTAGACCAGGGCTGTCTAACTTGGAGCCCCTCGGTAGCTTCTGAGCCTTGCAGTCCACTGCTAATACACTGCTGGTCCACTGCTAAATGGAATAAATAAGAAGCTCACCTGCATAGCACTGCTTTAATCAGTCAACAGAAATAGCTGAAATAGAGTAAAGTAAGATGTAGAGTAGAAAAAAAAGGAAGGCACAAACAGGTGAAGTGGAAATTAGGGGAGATCAGACAAGGGGCGGAGGTAAAGTGGATTGCATTAAATGTATAGAAAAGAACACATTTGTGAATAAGTATATAAAAAGAAAGGGGGAAAGTGTCTAGAAAAGAATAAGCAAAAACTAGTATAAGGTTAAACAAAGACATGAGAAGTGAAAAGGCTGAACGTAATAGGATCCTAACTGGTTCTATATAAAAATGGTCGGATGGTGCTGTACCTACAGTAACATACATAAAAAGATACAGAACCCCCTCCCCCCCACCATGGTCTGAATACATATTGGTGATTTTTTTTAAACTTATCACAAGAAATAGAAGTGAAATTGAAACAAGTAGCTATTAGTCTTAGAACACACACTTCAAAGCAAACCAGTTCGGTGTGATGCATGTGTAAAGTAACAAAATATTTAAAATGTAACCTTTAATGAGAAGTTAGCTAAAAAGACGAGCGCTCATTAACATATCACTGCTGTAGCCCATCGGGCCGCAGTGCTGGACCAGTGTCCTTAAAAAACACACAATTAAAAACTAGCATGTGTTGGAACAGTGGTGCCTTTGTAACAAATCAATAGCACCTCTTATGCCCCTGAGGAAGCTGAATTAGTCAGCAGAACGCGTTGGGCGGCATAGGTGGACGGTGGCAGCTTAGCTCCCCCCCTGTCCCTACGTAGACAGGCAGGTTTTCTGGCAGACTTGGGGCACAAATGAAAGGGTGGGAGCGGGTAGTCTTGCACTGCGACTGACCTTCAATATAACTACCGGCGAGGTGCTATTGATTTTTTACAAAGGCACCACCGTTGGATGTCATTGACAGTTAGATCCAATCTATCTTATACTGTCTCTCTACAAGCAGAATGTGTGCAAAGGCAGTTATTTTGTTAGATTCTGTTTGTACTGGAATCAGTAATTTCAATGAGCTCTAATTCATCTGCTAGGAAAGGAAGCCATCCCCTATAAGATATGTTGGATATGTTGTTAACTGTCAATGTCAATCTGACACCCAACTCCAGCATGAAGAGAGAATGAAAAGAACTTGATTATTTCAGAAACAGTACAGGATTACTTTTAATTGCTTGTATTTAGAAAGTTTCTCATTTCATTATGTTGAAGTTTATATATAATTTTAATTTTCACGATAGTTCCCCTTTAAAAAGCATGGGTGAAACTCAAACACATGCTTACACATGGCCATCCAAAGAGGGTTGAAAGCTGTAGTCTAGAGCATCAAGCAGCAGAACACTGTTAAAGTACTTATCCCAAAGGAAAAAAACTTATTATTAATGACCATTTTGGCAGGAGGAGGCCATACTACCTGCCAAGTGGTGGTTGTTCAGGTTTTGAGCTTTCCCCTCTTGGGTTAAAGCATCAAGCAGTGTCACATGACAGGGCTTCTTTTCATGAACTGCCATTTTTTATATTTTGAACACTCGGATCAGCTGTTTGGGGGGTAATGAACTGATGGTTTGCTTAAGTTGCTGCCAGAGATGTTTTCTTTAAAATATATTTTGTGTAGTGTAAAATATCAGGAGGTTTGTTTGAGAGGCATAAATGACACATTGGGATTTTGGACATTTATGGGGCTTTCTGAAACTTTCCAAAATAATCCTCAGAAATATGCTATTTTGACTGGTATGTTGCTACAAACATTTTACTGTGTGTGTTTGTACATATATAGTCAACGTCTCTTTCATGTAGCATATATAGACTGAAGGAAGAAGCCTTTTATAGGATTTACATCTACACTTTACAGTTGTCAATAGGGTTACATTTCCTCAAAGCAGTCTCACAGCAGCATGGAAATGAAGTGCTATATAACAGAATAAAAAGCTTTACACAGCCTTCGCCAAAGCCCTAAAAAAAATTTACTGCTGTCAAACTTCCTGTCATCAGACACTCCCAGGATCTACTCTGACAGGAATGCCCCAATAACTTTTCCAATAATTACTAGCTACCATGGCAGGAGAACAATAAAAAAACACATCCTGAAAGGCACATAGACAGGCACTTCATTCCAAGGCCATGACAAATATAGGTTTCTGTTGTTTTGTATTAAAGCCCTGCAGGGTTAAACATGAAATGGCCCATCAAGATCTGGCTACTGTATTTCCTCCACGAAGGAAAGACATTCTCCAGATAAGTCTCATATCTCCCCCTACGAACAGTTCTATTCCAAAGATCTTCTATTCTTCATAGTAATGGCTATCAACAGCTGTTAGTCACAGTTGTATGGCTGCAGGTGATAAGCTTTTTGCATTGTTCCTATAATTATCAACATACTGCAAGCACACCCACACAACACCATTTATGCCTCTGGTGTCCAATTTATCATTGTGTATTTCCATAAGGATGTGGTGGAGCTGTGAAATACAGAGCCCTTTTGCCTGTCACAGAAGTTTTTTTTACAGTCGTTTGGTTCTTTCTTGCTGGCCTGTAAATCAGGCTGACAGTGGGAAGAATACAAGGCTTGGAAATCAGGGTGTGGTTTCTCGAACAATATGTATTTTCTTCCAACTAATCCTTAAAGTGGTGCAGGCAGTAACCTGAGAGGGGAAATTGGCCAGCAGGCACATTTTCCTGGCCTCTGTTTCTGTGACGGAGTATGGTAGTGGTTACTAAACAGAACAAAGGGAAAGGCAGCATTCCATCATAAATCTCTGCACATGGGGCTTTCCTTTTCCTCCTTACATGTGTGCCCTTCCTTAGGGCATGAAGGTGTATGATATGTTCAAATTTACTGGCACAAATTTCACTGGCATATGCCAAAACTGTGTACCAATACCTTCTGTTTTTAAGATGAATGCTAGATTTTTTTTTGTCATTGATTTCCTTTAAGCTGCCAGTACTTCTCTCATCTTTCCCTCTGTCTGTGGTTACAAAATGCAGCATCTATTAAAGGCTTCAAACAAAGGACAATGCATGGGAAATAAGAGTCTAAAGAACTTATTTCATTTCTTAACAGGAGCACTTGGAAAATGCCAAAAGGCATCCATTCCGCACTGAAGCCTGCACACTTATACGTTTCCCATAAAGGCTAAATGAAATCAGATGTTTTGCCTCAAAATAACTTGCGTAAATATGATCTTGTTTTTATTAAAAAGATAAAGGCTGTATAAGTGTTAATAAACAAAAGGAACACTTAGGGGGTTATTTACTAAACCTTGATTTTTTTCTAGCCTGGTTTTTTTGGGCAAAAACTAAAATTTTTGGTGGAAAAAAAATTGAATTTTTCAAGATTTCTTATACCACAAATCTGAAAATCTGCCATCTTAAGCCTGCCATGGTCATGTATAAGTCAATGGGCAATGTCCCTTTTACAATTTGAAATTTGGTGATCTGTGCTGGGTTTCGTCCAATAGTCCGAAAAATTCTGGGTTTTCGGGCAATAACCCAAAAAACCGAAAGATTTGGGAGTCAAATCTGAAATTTTGGCTTTTTGCTTGATTTCATTAAGTTTTTTCCAGACCTGACTTTTTCAAGTTATTTTATTGATAAGATAAAATCATGGATGGGAGTTTGGTCGTGCTCGGTTTAATAAAAAATTTAGTTTTAGCAAATAATACCCTAAATGATGAGCATGCAGATTTACGAATGCTGTAGGCATCTGATATAATTAATATGAATTATAAATAACCCACATGTTTTTACGTATACTCACAAACACTAATGGAAAAGAGGGTGCGGCATGTTACAGCTTAAGTAATATAATAATAATATTGGGCTAATGTTATATTTAAGTATTATAATGAAAGTATTCTATGCAGTGCTTTTTCATGGATTGAGAAGGATATCAACGCCATCATAACATGAAAAAAGTGGGTACATATTTGATATATTAACCCCTTAAACTGAAAGCTCTTTCAAAAAGGTTTTTTTTTTTGTTGATAATTTATACCGTCAGTTAAATGGTAAGCCATTGTGTAGCTTGTGGATGCTTTATAAGCTGTTATCAGCTGGTCTTGATACTCATTCAGTACACACTACCACATGCCATATGTAGTACATTTCAAAGCAGAATTAGTACTGGATTCTGTTTGCTAAGGGTGTTGGGATTAGAGCAATTTTAAGGGGACAATGGCAATCAATGTGCCCTCTTTGCCTTTACAGATATGCAGGATCTAAAAAAGCAATATCGCCTTCATAAAAATTGTAGAAAGAAATCAAAAGAAAATTAGTTTACATTCACCTCTATCATTTTTGTTAAATACAAAGGGAAAACGACCATTCAGAGACCAGTTCCTCAGTTCCTCTCCAATATTCATACACGAAAGAGCACAATGACAGTATAAAGCATTAACATTCCATCAGTTCCTTGAAACATGTTGAAGTATCTGTATAAAGGCGCAGTTAGAATAATTACAAATGAATAAATAAAAAGGCTGGATTAAGTGGTTGTTTACAAGGAGGTATCTGTCAAAGTCAAATGGTTTGCAGTTTAGTATGCTGTTCTCTTTGCTACACTTTTCAGGCCTTGTGGGCAATCACACTGTACACTGCCAGAGCAATCTTTAACAGCAATCCCATAATAAAACGTTTATAGTACAGAAAACAATGAATAAACCATTATAGAAGAGGTGCCCAAGCATTACATATGTGAGGGTATACCCATAGTGAAGTTATTACACCAATATCCGTCACCACAAGGGCATTATCAGGATGCTGTGACGGTGCTAGGAAATAACATTTTTTTAACATTACAATGAGAGAAAATGTAAATTTTCATAATTAAACAGCATTCAACTGATATTTTATATAAGTCAGGATAAAGGGTGGTCTACTATAGGTATCTGTGAGAAATTCTATACTGTGTGACTAATGAGACACATAGCATTTCCCTGCTAGCTTATTTAGCCACTCCATGCCACCTGTTACTAGGGTTGCCACCTGGCCGGTATTTTACCGGCCTGGCCGGTGGCCGGTAAAAATGATGCTTGATTCCAATGTTATTGAAAAATGGCAAGACTATAGAAAGGCTATTATTTTTTTTCCAGAAAAGGTGGCAACCCTACCTGTTACTGATATTAAAGGGATCCTGTCATCGGAAAACATGTTATTTTCAAAACACATCAGTTAATAGTGCTACTCCAGCAGAATTCTGCACTGAAATCCATTTCTCAAAAGAGCAAACAGATTTTTTTATATTCAATTTTGAAATCTGACATGGGGCTAGACATTTTGTCAATTTCCGAGCTGCCCCCAGTCATGTGACTTGTGCCTGCACTTTAGGAGAGAAATGCTTTCTGGCAGGCTGCTGTTTTTCCTTCTCAATGTAACTGTATGTGTGTCTCAGTGGGACATGGGTTTTTACTATTGAGTGCTGTTCTTAAATCTACCAGGCAGCTGTTATCTTGTGTTAGGGAGCTGCTATCTGGTTACCTTCCCATTGTTCTTTTGTTTGGCTGCTGGTGGGGAAAAGGGAGGGGGTGATATCACTCCAACTTGCAGTACAGCAGTAAAGAGTGATTGAAGTTTATCAGAGCACAGGTAACATGACTTGGGGCAGCTGGGAAATTGACAAAATGTCTAGCCCCATGTCAGATTTCAAAATTGAATATAACAAAATCTGTTTGCTCTTTTGAGAAATGGATTTCAGGGCAGAATTCTGCTGGAGCAGCACTATTAACTGATTCATTTTGAAAAAAAACATTTTTTCCCTTCACAGTATCCCTTTAATTAAAACACCACTTTGACCTGACTTAAGGTATGAGTGGAGTTATGGGACGTTACTCCACTTGTGCATTCAAACATTACATGTGTAATTAGCCTTTAGGTTTGCTAAACTTAATATCTACTCATACATTATGAGCAACCTTTTTGGGCAAAATGGCCTTAGGGCTATGCCAAAGAAGGCCTTGGTGTCAAAAGTACATAGAATAAAATGCAGTGGGATTGCAATAAAATTGGTCAAAATTAATATTTGACCAAAAACTGTTACCCTGCAAATGCTCCATTGTTGTTTTCAAGAGGCAGTAACTGAGCTAAGCTCACTGGGAAGCAGGCACAACAGCCCTAAAGATAGCAAAGTTTTAGTGAAAATATTTAGTTCTCCTTTAACTACAGTGCTATCTGAAAAGAAAAAAATAATAAACTATTTACTATAGTAGCAAGGCACTGCCAAAAATGATTGGTAATCTTTATTTGAAAGAGTTGCCATTGGCTTTTAATCATATGACGACTTTTTAAAAGTAATAGTAAACATGTCATTATGATTTTTTTTTTATATTCAATTTTGAAATCTGACATGGGGCTAGACATTTTGTCAATTTCCCAGCTGCCCCAAGTCATGTGACTTGTGCTCTGATAAACTTCAATCACTCTTTACTGCTGTACTGCAAGTTGGAGTGATATCACCCCCCCTCCTTTCCCCCCCCCAGCAGTCAAACAAAAGAACAATGGGAAGGTAACCAGATAACAGCTCCCTAACACAAGATAACAGCTGCCTGGTAGATCTAAGAACAACACTCAATAGTAAAATCCCATGTCCCACTGAGACACATTCAGTTACATTGAGAAGGAAAAACAGCAGCCTGCCAGAAAGCATTTCTCTCCTGAAGTGCAGGCACAAGTCACATGACATGGGGCAGCTGGGTAATTGACAAAATGTCTAGCCACATGTCAGATTTCAAAATTGAATATAAAGAAATCTGTTTACTCTTTTGAGAAATGGATTTCAGTGCAGAATTCTGCTGGAGCAGCACTATTAACTGATTCATTTTGAAAAAAAAAAAATTTCCAATGACAGGGAGATGGGGAAGTCCGATAAGTCCGATCTTTCGAGGATTCGAATGATTGGATCTTTGCATCTATGGCCAGCTTTAGAGTAGTGCTATTTTGCAGGTATTAAAAGTGTTTGCTCTGCCTATAAACACAATACAATCAGGTTCCTACAAAATAAAGTGCTAAAAAAATCTGTGGCTATCTGGATAATGGCTTTTTTTGTAACATGTAACACCATGTTATTAAAAAAACAACAGGATTATGATGCAATTTACATGGATTTAGTTATTATCCAGAGAAAAAGCAAAGCAAATCAATCGAAATGGGTAATGGATTTCTTTAAAGATCCTATAATTGCAACAGAGTTAAAGTCTTCAAATTCTGACATTTTTGCATGTACCTTACATAATAACAAAAAGAAAAAAACATGTATGCAAGTATTAAAAAGAAATGGTTACTTCTGAGGCAGCATTTTTAAGAAAGTGGGATTTCAACCATACTGCTTGTCACCTTTCCCACTCTTTAGATCTGCAAGTAACAGTGGCACCCCTGTTGTGGTTGTGGCTTTCAAATGTTTATACTGGGTTCCAATGTTTCCTATATGGTCAAAGCCAATTATGGAGGAAAAAAGGAAAAATGCCAGACCTTAAAATCTGCAGTTCTTCCTGGGAGTCCTTCAGCTCATCAGTAAGGCGCCGCCAACATAGCAAAGCTTTTAGTTCCTGTTGGTCTCTTGCTTCTTCCTGTGGGAGCTGCAAAGGCAATAATTTAAGCCTGATGGTCAACAGAACATTTGGCTACATGATTAAATCAATATAATGTGCACAATACACAATTATTAATATCCATTCAAAATTTTTAATCAATATACTGCACACAATAATGGCAATTTAGCTAAACAATCTCGATCACTAAAATATAAGATAGATTTGGCAAATGCATAAAGCATATCTTAGTTTACATTGACATGACACACATACTGTGCATGTAAAAGATAAAAATATAATAAATACCTCTCTCAATGACCTCGTACTGCTGCCTTCTGTTTCCTACCGTGATTTCTATTTCTCCACTGTTTTTTTTGTGTTATCCCATTATTTGGTGCTACCATTTTACTAACTTTTTACAGCCTCGAACAGCAAAAATACATCACAACTATATTCATATAATATATTAGTTATGAATAAAATTTTAGCTACATTGGGATAATTTATGGTGAGTGCAAATGAGGACTGCGATCATATAACTACAAGAAAATTAACTAATGAGCAATAAAGAGAACTGCGTGTGCTTCCACAAATTTATGAACCAACTATGGTTTATCCATACAGCAGACCCCTCAACCCTCTGAGCCCTGCCATGGTCGTGGGGTCTTCTGTATGATAGTTACACCACTCAAGATATATATAGTATCCAGCACACCACTTCAAATTGGTTAATGACCCAAGTGCTACTGTGCAAAGTTGCATAAATAAATTCCCAAAAAGACAAAGTGCACACTGTGTATCCTTTAAAAAATATCAGCTTTTATTTGCCACATGTTAAAAAGGTCTGATTCCCAGTGTGCACTCTGCCTTTTTGGGGATTGTAGCTTTTATTTCTAGATTACACTGTTTACACTGCAAATAATTTACTCTACAATATAAAATGTAATTCCTGAACAGCAAGTGTATTTTTTTCAAGTTGTAATATTGATGTGTAGGCAGCCATCTCAGGTCATTTTGCCTGGTCATGTGCTTTCAGAAAGAGCCAGCACTTTAGGATGGAACAGATTTCTGGCAGGCTGTTGTTTCTCCTACTCAATGTAACTGAATGTGACGAAGTGGGACTTGGCTTTTTCTGTTGAGTGCTGTTCTTAGATCTACCAGACAGATGTTATCTTGTGTTAGGGAGCTGCTATCTCATTACCTTCCCATTGTTCTGTTGTTAGACTGCTGGTGGGGAAGAGAGGGGGATGATATCACTCCAACTTGCAGTACAGCATTAAAGCGTTTATCAGAGCACAAGTCACATGACTTGGGGCAGCTGGGAAACTGACAATATATCTAGCCCCATGTCAGATTTCAAAATTAAATATAAAAAAAATCTGTTTGCTCTTTTGAGAAAAGGATTTCAGTGCAGAATTCTGCTGGAGCAGCACTATTCACTGATGCGTTTAGAAAAATAAAACATTTCTCATGACAGTATCCCTTTAATAACAAAGCTGGTGAGTTATATTCACAATATACTGCAGGCCTTCCACACAGCAAGGATCAGATTTAAGGTAAGTCCCCCTTAAAAACCTCTCAGCTGCTTTTGCAAGACTGCAACTGTGCAGTGGGGATAGAAGGGAAGTATGTATATAAACTACTGTGTCACAACAATCTATATTTAAACTAAATCTATCTATTATTTAAACTAAATAAGACTGTAGGCACTTCTGGTTTGGTCCCAGATGGCTGTCTGGTAGTCTGGCCCCTGCTTTCTGACTGAGAACTGTTGAACTGAAATATAGCCCAGCTATGGTAATTGCTTCATTTTTCCAAACTTATACAACATGTTCCCATTTGAAAAATAACAAGTATAAAACAAATATTATGAGGAACCTTTGTACAGTGATTTTTCTTTTTAAAAAGTGTTACCTTTTGCACAATTGCCAAAAACACATCTTCCAAATGGGTAGCAAAACCTTCACTTATCCATTCTTCTGTCCAATCCCTTGCACCTATTGCCAACCCAAACCATGCGTGTGCAATTTCATGGCAAAGCCGAGTGGTGCAGAGCTGAGTGTTTCCATATAAGACACTCTGAGATAGGAAGATGATGTGTGGGCTGGTTCACAAAAAATAAAGAACAAATTACATACTGTACTTAGCAGTTTTCGTGTTGCAGCATGAGTTTTACAATTAGCATGTACTATTTATTAGCTTTGTCGCATTACTATATCAATCTGATTGTCATGATGTAACATGCCTCTCTCACTATAGATATCCTGAAATACAATAGCTCAGATTATATTGAAACCAGGTAGGTAAGTCAAAGAATAATATCATTAATACTGGAAACTGTAATTTTTTCTAAGATGGGAAAATTCTCAGATGTTAGATAGATTCGTATTTTAATAATAATAATTTAAAAGAAAAATAAATAATCAAAGCAGCAAACCACATAAAATACCAATAACACTAATACATTTATGCATTGAATTATTATAAGGCACAATATAACGGCAACTTGCCATTTAGAGGATTTAAATTTGTAATATAAGATTTTACAGATTGCTGGTTACTATTTGTGCTATTTTTCATTTTAAAACCTGTACACATGTAACCTGTAAATTAAGACATCTGTATATTTTGTGGGCATCTATATCCAGATAATGGCTCAATTCTTGCAGTAAGGGAAATATATATTTCTCTGAATGTTCACTTTAATGAATATAGAGACATTGGAAATGTATGGGCTTTTGGGCTGTGGGGTCACCATCTTGGGAGTCCAAAGGTTATATCATTTTCCTTGTAAAACATTCCAGGGTGCTTAACAGGTAATGTTAAATGTTATGGTTCTCTAGAAGTAACAAAACATTACAATACAGAATTATGTTCTACAAATGACATGGTTATTGAACATCAAGTGGAGTATAAAAACTGGGATAGGCCCTATCCACAAAACATCTTGCTTACTTCTGTAATGATAAATTCCCTGAATGTTATCCTACTTCAATACAGTGAGTATAGGCTAACATAACTACTATTTTATATAGTATTAACATATTAGAACTGTATGATGTTCATTTATTTCAATAATCCTTGTGTCAGTGAGGCTTACATGGAACCTACATGCAAACAAAACCTGGTTAAAACCAGACTCAGGATTCCGGAGCTTTTTTTTTTTTTTAAATCAAAGTTTCCCTTTAAAAACTGTGCTAAAATGTGCAGTCGAGACTAAAAGAACATGCCTATAAAAACATGTTCACCAATGCTTGTGCTCTGACAGTTTTCAAAATCTTTCATTGTTTGTTAAAGCCAACATTCAACACTAAATATAGCATGCTAAGGAAGAAGGCATTACAGTCAACCAGACTGTTTTGTCTGTATTAATTTATCTGCTACATAAGACGCCTATTACTCATCTGTTCTGTTAACATTTTCATAACCAACTGTACTTGAAATGGCAATAAATAGGAAACAGCTTAGAAAAGTTAACAATTATTTTATTTTGTATCAGACCTAGATAGTTAGAGCTACCAATATGGGTAAATTTTACCGGAATTTGTGATATTACCTTGTGATATTTGTCTGTCTCTCAACATGATGTCACGATTAAGCTTAATGATATCAAGCTCCGATGGACATGGACAGGGGTGGCAGACACAATTCTAACTAGACCTTCTCTTGCTGTCTCTATTCACCTTCCCTTCTTTTGTTAGGATGTTGCCAGCCTCTTTCTAGTCTACTCTTCTGTTTTTTCACTTTCCCTACACCCTTTGTACACTTTTATTCTTCCTTTCACGTCTATGTTTTCTCTACATACTGTATATATTTCTGATCTCTTCTCCATAGCCACAGTGATGCAGTGCCACACCGTATGGAATTTTCAAACCCATCTGATAGATAGGTGCCCCATTTTGGCCAGACATCTGTCAGAGGGGTCAGTCGGGGAGGACCAATACTCAGTAGACCCCCATTTGAAAGCTGGAATGAGTCAGAAGAAGAAGGCAAATTATGAAAAACTATAAAAAATAAATAATGACTTTCATTATCAGGCCAGTATACTCCCCAGGAACTGATCATTAAATATAAGATTCCACAAAGCATACAAGTGCAAGCACTATGGGATTCTTCTAAAGGAACAAATGGAACCCAAACCTTTTTTGAATTTTGGTGCTGTAAAGCTCGAAAAGTAATTTCAATCCTGTACAGTAATTGTTTTATATAGTTGGCAGCCAAGAACGAGAACAGGGTGCCTGGTGTTTGTTCTGGTGTTGGGTGCCAACCATGACAGGGACAATGGTCACAAAGGGACTATCTATCACGTATGGTGGCAATGTCCAATAGTCCAAAGATATTGGACCAGGATATATAATATAACCCCCTGTTGGAATATAGGTATGGGACAGACAGTCCAATAGCGCTTTTAAGTATTTAGGTAGTTACCCTATTAAGGTACCCCCCTAGTGTAAGTAATTATTACAGTACTAAGTATTAGGTTCTGTCGACCTGTTGTGTTAGAAATGTTACATAGAAATATTTGTAAACGGTTGTTTTTGTTATTAATGCCATGTTATAACTGAAATAATAAGGAAAGCAATTTTAATGGAAACTATAAAACTTTATTGTAACGTCATAATGTATTAGACAATAACATAAATGTATCATATTGTATCTTACAACCGTTTGTAAAACAATAAAAAACATTGGAATATAAAAAATAAATAATGAAAAGCTAGTAAAACTTAGAATATAACATACTAATAGTTAGTTAACTCATAGATGAACACCGCCATTAATGCTCGTTGCTACATTTTGCACCTTGCAAAAGATTTTAAATTTGTGCAAGGTACATTGGGCAGCCTGCATAACCTTTGTCCATACTAACCAAGCCATTATGACTGAAAGTAGAGATAACTAGAAAAAGCAGAGGCTACATATAAGAAAAGGGGCAGTCATTTTTGTGAAATTGAAGTTTACAGGGCGTAACAAAAGGGAAAGCAGAGTTATGAATGAATTATGATGAACACATTGTAAAACAACAAACTGGATATTTCAGTATATCCTGTGACAGATTACAGACAGCGATAATGCTTTCCAAAAACAACACCGGATGAAAAGGTACATGGTCTCACGATTGCTTGTTGTAAGAACAAAATGAATATCGTAGATGTGTAATTTACATCTGACAACTGCATGAAAAAGAGTCCACAAAGAAAATAAACAACGTTATTTTTCTAACAAGGTATATCAATATGAATAATAACACTTTGGGGCAGATTTATCAAGGGTCGAATAGTAAATTCGAATTCTCACATTGTTTTTTTTGGTCAAAAATCACAAATTAGAATTGGGATTAATCCAAACTAACTTGATTTGAATTCGAAAATTTAGATTTATCGAATCTTTACCCTGGGAATAATTCAAATTCGACTATTCGCCACCTAAAACCTGCAGCATTCATGTATAAGTCAGTGGGAGAGGTCCAGCGACTCATTCAGTCAAATTCAATTTGACTCGAGTCTGTTATATTCATTTGAGTTTTAGATCTTTGATTTTTTTCTTGAATAACCTCCCAGTCGAATTTCAAGTATATTCGAATTCATTTAAAAAAAATTTAATTTGAAATTCGACCTTTGATAAATGGACCTCTTTAATTCATAAATAAACTTCAATTGATGATTCTGTTTTTGAAAGGCAACATTAGATGAACATTTTTTAACTGTACAGAACATATTTGAAATAACGAATACTGCATTGCAAATACACAGGTAATGGAAGGATCAATACATTTTTGCACATAAGCATTATTTTCAGTAAGGCAGAAACCGCATCCCATTCCCCAGTAAAAGAATCCCTGGTCCCATTCCTTCCCAAGGGCCACATAACAGGTGTCAGGCGGAAAGAGGATAATGATTTACTTTATTCTTGTCCATTTTTTCGCAATTAAGTAAAATGTATGTCTTAACTAAATGTTTCCTAGCCTACAATCTCTGACATATCTAGGTATATCTTTATTTATATATTACTGCTTATAAAGTGCATAGTGTATATTACAGTTATAAAGTGCTGTCGATTTTTACTATATAGTAATACTGTAGTTTAGACAGGGAAACCAAACACTGCAATAAATAAATAAATATTTGTATGCACAGTTACAAAGATTAAGTGCAAAGTGTTAAGAAACACAGATGGAAGGAGGCCCCTGCCCACAGAGCTTACAATTTAAATTGGTCGGTAATATGAGGGTAATAAGTGCTGGAAACCACATTGGTTGGGGTAATCAAACGTTTTAAGTGTGAAGATACTGTGCTGGATGTAGGATAAGGGACTTTTTGAATAGTGGAGTGGCTTAAGGAGGAATTCAGATATGTAAGGAACAGCAAGACAGAAAAGTTTAAAGGAAATGTCAACCCAAAAAATAATATTTGCCTAATAAAAGAAAATACAATGCTAAGCAACTTTGTAATATACATACATTGCAGATTTTCTAATGTTTTTATGTTATTTGTATTTGTATTGTGATTGAAAACAGCGTTTGTCCCTTTCTATTCTCTGTACTGTGGCTCAGACTGTTGCTTCAATGTAAGACAAGGCAACTGATTAACAGACCTGTCTCTG
Organism: Xenopus laevis; assembly: GCF_017654675.1. Lineage (NCBI taxonomy): Eukaryota > Metazoa > Chordata > Amphibia > Anura > Pipidae > Xenopus > Xenopus laevis. Next base: position 146,575,894 of record NC_054371.1, on the reverse strand, counting down.
CTGGGGAACTTAAAAAGTAACAAGCAGGATTAAGCAAATTTACAGAACATAATCTGTAATAACGAATAAGGCATTGCAAATACACACGTAACGGATGGATCAATACATTTTTGCACATACCGTAAGCAACATTTTCAGTCAGGCATAAACTGCATCTCATTCCCCAGCAAAAGAATCCCTCCCCCCCCCTTCCAAAGGGTCTCATAAAAAGTAACAAGCATGAGTTAAGCAAATGCTACATAGCTCAATAGCAATTATTTTTACAAATAACTTTGAAAGCACTGACATTTTTAAATGAATATATGTGAAAGTTTCTTAGAATTATGTTTTCTTTAATTATTATGAAAATTGTTATTTTGGGGTTGACCTGCCCTTAAAGAAAGTAGAACGCAGTGGATATTGTTAGTGTGAGAGGAAATTAGGTGACAAACAGGAACATGTGAAGACACAGATATGTAGTGAAGCGGTCAGATATCCGCTGGGCTGGTATTCATAAAGGGCATATAAAAAGCATATAAAAATTAGCATCTCAAATCTTAGATTTGGTTGGAGGTGGCATTAATTCATCTAGGAAAAGATATGCAGGAGATCTTGGTCTGAATATTACTAATTAGTGAAAGATAAATGGACTTCTTCCAAAGATAGAGTACAGAACTGATAGGCACCCACAATATGCTGATATGGAGAAGTGAATTTGTCAGCATAGGAAAGAGAGAAGAATATGTTAGAAAGCAAAGAACCAGGATGCAGTTTGATTGTTGATACAAAAGGTGCCCATACACTGAGAGATCCGCTCGTTTGGCACCTTGAGGTGGGCAATATCGGGCTGATCCGATCATGGGCCCTAGGGCCCAACGATCGGATCCTAACGATGCCTTAAAGGAAAACTATACCCCCCAAACAATGTAGGTCTCTATTAAAAGATACTGAGTAAAACAGCTCATGTGTAAAACCCTGCTTCATGTAAATGAACCATTATCATAATAATATACTTTTTTAGTAGTATGTGCCATTGGGTAATCATAAATAGAAAATTGCCATTTTAAAAAATAAGGGCCGCCCCCTGAGATCGTACGATTCACTGTGCACACATACAAACCACATGTAAGGTCACATGAGCCAATTAACAGACAGAGTTCTGCCTTTTGCTTCCTCACTTCTTCCTGTTACAATTAGTTTTGTAGTATTTCTGGTCAGGTGATCTCTGAGGCAGCACAGATGGAGTCATGAAATGGTGGCTCAAGGCAAGAGATGTAAAAGGGCAATATTTATGTAAATATATATTTCGGTTTGGTAAGATTCTTTAATATGTCATTCAATTTGATATAAACTATCTGTTGCTTAAGTATTCATTTTGGGGGTATAGTTTTCCTTTAACGGGTGGTCGGATCGCGGGACCGCATCAACGAATAGATGCGGCCGCGATCCGACGGGATTTTTTGTCCCATCCGATCGAGATCTGGCCGACTTTCGGCCAGATCTCGATCGGTGAAGCCCGTCGGGGGGCCCCATACACGGGCCAATAAACATTAAGGTTGCTAATTTCATCCAAGTACAGATTTTTGGTGGGGGACAGGGTGTTTGGAAGGCTGTGATTCTATTGGTTGATGTTAAAGTTAAGGGGCAGAAAACCGGTGGATTTTTTTCTCTCATCTTAAAGGAATTGTTCAGTGTAAATAAAAACTGGGTAAATAGATAGGCTGTGCAAAATAAATAATGTTTCTAATATAGTTAGTTAGCCAAAAATGTACTGTATAAAAGCTGGAGTGACTGGATGTGTAACATAATAGCCAGAACACTACTTCCTGCTTTTCAGCTCTCTTGGTTTATACCAACTGGTTACCCTGGTTAGCAGGCAATCAGAGACTTGAGGGGAGGCCACATGAGTCATATCTGTTGCTTTTGAATCTGAGCTGAATGCTGAGGATAAATTGCAAATTTACTGAACAAAAATTGACCATGTGGCCCCCCTTCAAGTCGCTGACTAGCTCAGAATTAGAGAGCTGAAAGTAGTGTTCTGGCTATTATGGCTATTATGTTACACATCCAGTCATTCCAGCCTTTATACATTACATTTTTGCCTAACTAACTATATTAGAAACATGTTTTATTTTGCACAGCATCTATTTACCCTGTTTTTATTTTCACACTGCACTGTTCCTTTAAAAGCTTTTCGGCTAAACAACACGTATTGTGAAATTGAAGAATGGATTTTTGCAGTGAGCAAAACCATGAATTCTGCTGTGAAACAAGTGAAAAACTTGAGTTGTCCCTAATAAAAAGACTATATCACTGTAAACTAATGATCCATGGCAGTCCCTGGTCTTCTGTCACAATGGCTTTAATCAGAGAACATAACCAATACAATCCACGTGACATCAGATTAAATTACACATACAAAGTTACCATTTACATGCCCTTAGATAGCAATAGGTCACTGCACATTTAAGATTTAAAAATCACTAAGTAAACCAGTTTAGTATGACAAGTATGTGTCACTCATAATCACCGGAATGGCTGCTTGGCTTAGATACCTATTGTGAATATTTAAATGAGATGAAAGCTAAATCACAGTCTTTATAATGGTAAATTGAGTTTCATCCTCATGTGAACTTTTAAAGAGACATGAAAGGAACATGAATTAATGCCAGTGGATAATAACGCACTAAAATGTATTAGCCTGCACTGCAGTTTCAGTGAACACAATACATGTAAAATTTCAAATTGAGAAAATATTTGAAAGAGACTTCAGATTTTCTAATGGAAGATTGTGAAGAGGACTTCGTTAAACCACACCAGTTTTTTTTAGAAGTCAAAAGGTTAGCATGTTTCCTTTGATTTCTCTGCTCAAATACCATTCCCTTGACGGACGTTCCAAATGAAGTGGTTATAAACTTTTATCAAGGCAGCTCAAGAACTTGAGGGGTGCAGAGGGTACTGTGATTCAGAGCAATTGTATTAGAAATTACAAGTCCCTTTCTTAGACAAATTTTGCTGGGCAGTGAAAAAGAAATCAATGTCTTTTCTATTGTCAGTTTTTGTTTTCTTACATGGAATGGATTCTTAGTCTGACATTTCAATAGGTGTTAACATTTACTTTCAATACGTTTTGCACTTATTGATTTGTTATTAGACACAAAGGTATTTTATCAAGCTGAATTCAAAAGCAACTGAAACAGATGCTTCTAGGTGACCTTCACTCATCTAAACCAAAATGGAAACATTAAGCAATCAGAAAGAATGAAAAATAAGTTGGAAAAATACATATGTTAATTAAAAGTGTTAGATATATACTTAGCTATGATATTGTGGGGGTGAAACATACTCCTATCCCCAAAGTCATGTCAGCACAGTTTTTAACTCAGAATCAACAAGTGCTATGTTTGGCTTCCCAAAATCAGAACAGACACCAAGGTTCCAGTCATGGCTCCTGCTTCCACCTATAACAGCCGCCTTTCAGTTCGGGAGGAGCCCTCGGCTACTCAGATGCCGCCAGTTCTTAAAAGTGAGAGAACCAGGGTGAGAGTTCTGGATTGGCAATGGATCCATAACGTGCAACAGGAGGAATGGGGATAGTGCAAAGCATAGTCGTAGAACAGGACAGGGTCAAAACCAATCAGACGGTGCAGTACGGAATCAGGAACCAAGAGTGTAGTCAAGGACCCAGGCTGGGATCAAACCAATCTATAATTGCAGTACAAACTCAGGATCCGAAAGAATAGTCAAATACAGGCAATGATCAGTACAGGCAGCAATACAGGAGTAGTCAAAAACAGGCAGGGTTCAAGGAACAGAGAAACAGACCAGAAACAGAAGCACACCCAGGAACTAGAAATAGACCTACATTGGGTGATGTGAATACAAACGCAGTGCCTTAAAATATTTGACATTCACGCCAAGTGCAATGACGGCGCACAGCGCACCGAAGATAAAAGAAGCGTATATCAAACCCGGAGGCAGCACAAAGCTGTGTGCAGAAGTGGAGGTCCCAGGTAACATTACACAAAGTTTCAAATTGTAAAAATTGCAGTCGGACCTTTGGCTGTCACAAGAGTGCAACTTTTTTGAGAGGGTATGGTAAATATTGAAAATATTGGTTCATGGCCAAATAAGCAATTCAAAAAGGTAAAATTCTGTCACAGTGGCTACTCATGTAGTAATGCCATACATAAATGAATTCGGAATGTATTTGAAGTTTTAGTTTGCTCAGTTAACAACCTTTGTTTTATATGTGCTTTCGTTAAATGATTTTCTCATAACCTAACTTAAAAGCATGAAGAAATTTACAGATAATCTCTACAGCAACGATGATTATATCAGGGGCAGTTCTTTTGTTCTGAACCCTGTTCACTATGACAGAGTCAATAAACAGCAGGAGATACCCCTTAGGTTATCCTTGCCACCTTGGTATCAGAATTGTCTTGCATTTTTGTCCAGCCAATATCCTGCTTGTTTGCTTATAAATGGACTGCCTTGGCAGCTGTACATGCACATTAAAACACTATGCGGCCTGTAGTCTTTGTGTTTGCTAATAGACACCAACAAGCGTTTCCCTTAACAAGAACCAGCACATACATATATTCATGGTTTACTTTTATGTGGATTGTAAACTGGTACTTATTAAAGCAAAACACACCCCGGAGGCAGAATTTCTGTGCAGCTAAGACTTACATTTTTATCTTTTAGCAGAGTTGTTGGGACTCACATAAATATGTATACATGTTTTACCATAAATATGTATACGTTTTCATGTGTTTTTTTTGCTATGAATGGGGAAAAACACAATTTTTTTCTGGCATCACCTGTGTTTATGTTGTATCAATGTCTGTCAAACTATCTACTTAATAATAATAATTACTGCAAAAACCTATACTCCAACAAAAAAATAAATAACAACCCAAAGGCATACTATTAGACGTACACAAACAGTAGAAGTGTGTGTAACTCTGTAGCCACACGGTTACAGTCATTCACACACAGGGACATACAACAGACCACACACATACTGGCATTGGCCAAGAATTAACGAAGCGTGAATTGGTATGTATGGATATCGCATGTCAGTTCCTTGCACTGATTCCACACAGAAATTGTGGTAGCAATTAGAAATCCTATAAGGTTTCATTTCTTGTGATTATAATTAAGTAAAAAGTGCCAATGAGATTGAGTAGTGTTTTCTATTAGGAGAAAAATACATAGGTGTCATAAATATTGAAGATCTGCTCATTTCAATCAAGTACAGTAAAAATGTCTGACAAACATCACTTTAATCTATTCATTTTACATTTTCCAAAAACACAACAGAGCTTGCAATATACTGTAGCTTCACTGATGTTTATTAAACAGGCAAATTCAACAGGAAAATGTATCATGCAAATCTTTGACACACTGATGTCCTGTGGTTATTTGTAAAAGTAATTTTGAATAAATATTCCTATTAAAGCGTAGTTCATCTTTAACTTAACTCACTATGATGTAGACAGTGATATTCTCAGAATTTGCAACTGATCTTAATTTTTTATTCTTGTGCTTTTAGAACTACTGTATATACCTTTATTGTTCAGCGGCTATCCGGTTTGGAATTCCAGCAGATATTTAGGGTGCAATTTACCCTAGCAACCAAGCAGTTGCTTGAATGAAGGATTGGAATATGAATAGGTGAAGAGAAGAACAGTAATATAAAGTAGCAATAATATTGTAGTCCCACAGAGCAATAGATTTTTGGCTGCCGGTGTCAGTGAACCCACAGAAGAGAAAGGCAAATAATTCTTGAGAGGTTTATGAGAAGTTGCTTAAAAGAGGCGATTCTATAATATTCTAAACCTACCCCTGCAAGCGATCACATTTAGGCCCACTAGACCTATATCTGGACAAAAATTCTACTAGGGGAGCATTGGTTTGTTAAAGCAGTTCTTATCCAACAAATCTCTGTAGGCCCTTCTTTATGATCCAATCGTTAGCCACAGGGGCATCAATTGGATTATCTCGATTTAGCCTAATTGTCGATGGCCAAATCATGCCTAGAGCCTTTCGTCTGTTGACCTTGCCAGACAAACAGATCTTCCTGTGTATGGCCAGCTTTAGCCAGACCAGAGTGGCACACTTTTAGGACAATGTAAGTTTGCCCAGGCATAGTTATTCATTGCAACCAAAATATGTGTTTTAAACAGCTAACCAGTAAATGCTACCTGCTGGATGTGAGGGGTTACTAGGGCAGTAACATATCATTAATAAAATTACTGCTATTGTAGGGGCTGATTTATCAAAAATCGAGTTGGGTTTTTTCCACGATTCGAGAAAAAACACAGTGAAAAAACAGAAATATAGTACGAATATACTCAAGAATATGCTTTGTAACCTCAAATAGTCACCGTTTTTTAAAGAAAAAAAAAAAAGCTGGCAAGGTTGTATAGAGGTCAATGGGAATGTTTTCTGACAACTTTATTTATTTATTTTCCCAGTTTATTAAAACATTTGAGCTTTTCAGGCTAATTGAACATGAGTGGGACAATGCAATTCTCACTGGCAATATTTTGTCACATTTTTTGTCTTAATTAAGCTAGCATTTGAGAAAAAAGTAGCATGAGTTTTGTCAGCGTTTTTTTTTTTTCCTCGCCCGCATTATTTTTTTTCAAAAACTCGGATATTGATAAATCTGCCCCTAAGTCTTTCAAAAGGGGAGTATTTGATTTGACTGTATTTAGTCTTACTCAAACAGACGCAAAGAGTTGTGGCATGCTCTAACTCTGGTCAATTACATTCTTATTCGGCTATATAAAGTTTCATGAATAACGGATATACATCTGGCTTTCATACAACAAGTAAAGAGAATTTAACATAGACTTGGTTTTGTTTTAAGCCCAAGATGAAGAGGTATGCACAATCAAGTAAAAGTAAAAACCATGTTTATTGAAAACATCATAGCCTTACCCGTTTTGTGCTATATGCATTTAACCATGGGCTCTTTGAATACAGGGATGCTGTTTTCAATAAATATGTAATTTTTGCTTGATTAATGCAGTCCACAAGTGTGTTTCCTCTTTATTCTGGTTTATCCACTCACCTTGACTTATATGGTGACAAATGTACTTTAGTTAAAAGCTCATGCTTTCATTGGATTGCCATATTTGGTTTAGTTTTAGCATTATGCTGTTTTTTTCATCAAACATTGTACCCTACTTAAATTGAGTTATGTGATTTGCAGTTCTAAAGATAGGGTGAATATGGGTGAGTAAAGTAAATGAGGCCTATGAAGCCTAGGTAAATACATTGTGCTTGGCTCCAGGTGTTTCCTGGTCACAGTGAACAAACTGTAAGAAGAACAAATACACAATTGAATGCACTGTAAACATTGATTGTATACATCTTGACAGGTGATAACTATCATTGATTCATCCAAACACATAAGGACATTAATTGCACAAATTATAAGGGTGATTATGTGAACCAAACAAGAAAGTCTGTTATTTTACCTTCTATTATTTAAAATGTGAGCAGTATTTGGTAGAAGAAAGGCAATAAAAATAGTTTGCAATGCTTTTTGCGGTTAGGAAAATGTTATCATCACATTCTGTCATATATCAATGCTAAGTACACGCATACCTTGTCTCATACTTTTTTTTTAAAAAAAGTATCTTTATTAACAAATGTATATAACATGTAGAAAAGGTGCTTAGGTTTTTTTTAAGTCAACAACAGAAATGTTTCTCCTCAGCAGTGCACTTAAGACATTGAGAGACAAAGCTGTGCAACCAGTATAAACATGGGGAATAGCTGCTGGGGTCATACTGAGACTGAGAGAGAATATACACTTTTATTAATAAAGCCGTGTTTATTGCATTCTAGAAAGTTACTTCCAGGTAAAATTATGTATAAATTATAAGTGGATGAGGTCATACTGGCTCCCCTAATTTGGAATCTCATCTAGAGCCATATCAAGCAGTGCCCTCTGGTGGCATGAATTTGAAATAGTAAAATGGTTGCTTTCACTTACCAAGCAATTACTTTACAATAAGAAGCCATAAAGTAATGTTAGTTGTAGAAAGCATGCCATCATTTCTAAAATGTGCAATGCCTATTGAAAATTTCAGATCTGTATCTCCCTACAGTATTTATGTACATCCGTTTTATTTAAAAATCAGCCAGTGGCAGTTTCGTGTTGGTGATGTCCTATGCAGTTGCCCAAAATGTCACTGTCAGGATGAGAGCCAGCTTACAGCAACTTTCCATGAATATGAATTTTACATAAGCAATGCAGGGAGCTATGTGAGTGGTGTCATTCACTGGTAACCTGTTGCAGTTAGTCTATATAGGTAGCATTTGCTGGCCTGCTGTTTGAAAGTCAACATATGACTGATTGCATTGGGTTACTAGAGAGCAAACTTTACATCTAATATAACATTACTAAGGAAAACGATATCCCCCCCCCCCCGACAATGTATGTCTCTATAAAAAGATATTGCATAAAACAGCTCATATATAAAACCCTGCTTCATTTAAATAAACCATTTTCATAATAATATACTTTTTTTTATAGTATGTGTCATTGGGTAATCATAAATAGAAAATTGCCATTTTAAAAAATAAGGGCCGCCCCCTAGGATCCTATGATTCGTGGTGCACACCAAACAAACGATACATGTTAGGTCACATGAGCCAATTAACAGACGGAGTTCTGTCTTTTGCTTCCACACTTCTTCCTGTTACAGTTAAGAGTTGCTGTATTTCTGGTCAGGTGATCTCTGAGGCAGCACACAGACCATCACAAAATGGTGGTTCAAGGTAAGAGATGTAAAAGGACAATATTTACTTAAATATATATTCCAGTTTGGTAAGATTCTTTAATATGCCACTTAATATGATGAAGCACCATCTGTTGCTTAAATATTCATTTTGGGGGTAAAGTTTTCCTTTAACTATCATTGCTCATCTCCAGAAGACCATCAAAAGATTATCTCATACAGAGAAGTTGGACCTGATTTTAGCCATAGGTGAGCCAAAAGAAATAAAATTGGCATTGTTGAATATTTCACTTACACAAAAAAAAGAAGGATCTGAAAGGTGCACTAGGACAAGCAATCAGACAAGAAGGTAATTAACGCAGCATTGTACCCAGGCACGACACACAGAAAAATGGTACATGCATTTGTTTTCTCGCTCATTCTTCATGTCACCCAGATAAACATATTTTATTAAGTTCAGCCTGTTCCTATAATAAGTGTGTTCCCATTCACTGTGCGTACTGACACAGCAGCATGGACCATGCAGGCAGGCAGGAACGACAGTGTGAGCTGGCAGTGGCTTTTATTCCACGTGCCCAGCCTTGTAATATGATTACACATGCCATTTCTGGTTTGACTAAAACAATGCAAACAAGCAGCCAAGTGCCACACCTATTGTTAAAATGAAAACATAACCTGCCTATAAGTAGGATTTTATATTTTATCTAAATATTTTTTTAGAATGGTTTGGTAAAATAGAACAGCATTAGATATTGCATGCAGGGAGCCAGTGCAAAAGCTAAAATTAAACAGCCAACCTATGAAAAATTAGAAAATCGATATCAAAACTTATACAGCAAATCTTGCTACCTGCTGATTGGTTGCTATGGGTTACTAGACCACTAATAAACGTCTCACCTTTTATCACATTGGCTGCCTAAAGATTTCATAATCCACAACTGGTGAATCTGTTTCATTCAGGTCTGCTAGAACAAGGTGCCTGTTGCTGAGCTACTATTCACATTAGCTAATATAGGATGTTTTATATCAGCAAACAGCTGGGTGTGTGGTCCCTGCTCTACTATGTCTACAAAATCTGGGTCATTTCTGCTTATGCCTCACAGTCTAAACAAAATCCGTCACTGTTACCCTATGTAAAGTGCTTGCATTTTCTTTCTCACCGAAATGTACTATAAACCTGCAAGTTTAAACAGACTCAAGAAATTATTCACAACATATATTATTGGGAGGTCCTCCAAAAAAAATGTTGTAATGGGAGTGGTTCAGAAACATGTACCATCTTGTACTGGAGTCTACAACACATTGTGCTAAGCACTTGACTGCTCCGTCTTTAAATTACTTTGTATTAAACATAATATTTTTATTATATATTTTTATTTTATAGCTATTTATATACTTGATAAAGGTCTCTGGTGTATATATTACAAAAAAGACCAGCAACACACATTTTTTGTGAAAATGCAAACAAGTCAAAACAGCATGACAGCCAAAGTGACGTTTAGGTCCCGGTTGAGAGAAAGGTCCCAAGAAACTTTGAGAAAGGTCCCAGTTTTTGCTTTAATATATATGACTCTGGCACCTCGGTAGTGAACAGTGCGCTCCATATGGACAATATTACAGATATATATATATATATATATATATATATATATATATATATATATATATATATATATATATATATATATATATATATATACACATATACATACACACCAACAGATATAGGCTCCCTTATCTGGAAACCCCTTGTCCAAAAGGGGTCTCATTTATGGAAAGGCCTTAATTCAAATTTTTGAAAATTATTTTCTTTTCCTCTGTAATAATCAAACAGTGGGGCTCATTTATACACACTGGGCAATTTTGCACCTGGGCAGTATCCCGTAGCAACCAATCAAATGCTTGCTTTCATTGTTGAACCTGCAGCTGGCTTAAAAAAAGCTGATCACTGATTGGTTGCTAAGGGTTACTGCCCAGGTGTAAATTTGCCCCGTGTTTATAAATGAGCCCCAGTATCTTACATTATTACATAGTTAAAGTTTAGTTGGGTTAAAAAAAAAGACCAAAATCCATTAAGTTCCCCTCCAAATGAAACCCAGAGCACATACCTACAGTACACACACTCACACCAACCCTTCCATACCCTCATATAAACTATATATACCAATATCTATATTAACTGTAGATTTTAGTATCACAATAGCCTATGATATTATGTGTATCCAAGAAATCATCCAAGCCCCTCACAAAAGCATTAACAGAATAAGCCCTCACAACATCACCCGGCAGTGCATTCCACAACCTCACTGCCCTCACTATGAAGAACCCCCTACGTTGCTTCAATTGAAAGTTCTTTTCTTCTAGTCTGAAGGGGTGGCCTCTGGTACGGTGATCCACTTTATGGGTAAAAAGGTCCCCTGCTCTTTGTCTAGAATGTCCCCTAATGTACTTGTAAAGAGTAAAAATGAAAAAGTATCCCTCTCCCTTTCTTAAATGGAAAGAAATGATATACATACACACACATATATGTGTGTGTGTGTGTGTGTATACAACATAATGTTGCTTGGGTGTAGTTGCATGAAGGATGTTCATCAGCAAACACAGGAATCCTCAATACACAGGACTTAAAGTTGGTCAGAAGGTATTTTATTAGTCTCCAATGAAAACACCTTCTAATCATTCCTATGTTTGCTGATACACCACAACAGGGGAGCCACCATCAGACATTTTATCTACAATAACTTTTAACTGAAGCATCCTCACTTCATTTGAAACAGCTGAGTGAGCACAATATTGTTGCTTATAGAAAACTGAATGTTAAACGTTTTATAGTTATGGTGTATCCTCTTCCATGGTGGTGTACCTGGACCCCACTTTTACTATTGTAATTGACTTGCTTGAGAGCAGTGCTATCACAAATGTACAGTATTGGGGCAGCTGCAGGGAGCCCACCAATGAGATCATTGACCTGGGCCCACATGGCACCCTAAATCAGCCATCATCTCAAGTAAAAGATACTGTTTGATTGACTAAATGGCAGTGTGTTGGGGGTTTCCTTAATTGAGAAGGATCTAGGGTTATTTGTAGATAAGAACTTGTCTAATTCCAGGCAGTGTCATTCTGTGGCAACTAAAGCAAATAAAGAACTGTCTTGCATAAAAAAGTGCATTAACTCAAGGGATGAAAACATAATTTTGCCTCTGGAAAGGCCTCACATGGAGTATGCAGTGCAGTTTTGGGCTCCAGTCCTTAAGAGGGATATAGAGACATGCAGAGACAACTAAACTCGTTAGATGGATGGAAGACTTAAAAAAGACACTTACCAGCGGACATTATTAAAACAAGGAAAAATAGCTCTATTCTGTATTTCCCAAATGTTTTAAAGCTTTTCTAAGTATAAAGGAAAAGGATGACAACAGAGCAAACAATTACAACTGAGTCACAGGAAATGACATTATTTTATATTATTATGGTGACAATAAACAGTAAGAGACATTGATTTAGCAGTACAAAACTCAGAGTACAAACTAGCTGGTCAAAGAGATAAACATATAAGGATAGTCGAAGCATAAACAAATGTAATGGACGAGACAGCAGAAGCAATTATGTTGTACTCTTACGTACAAGGCTAAATGTGAATTAGTTGTCAGTTCATAAAAACCTAAAGTTTTAGATCAGAATCACAATCTTCATATTTCATGGGTAAGAGTTTCAGACACTACAAATCACAGTTAGGTAGGACTATGGCCAATATCCACAAAATAAATAAAAACAGGCCCCATTGTATTGTTATTTCTAATCTGACATATTTCTGGGAGCTTGAAGTGACACCCTTACCAAGCAGAGCAGCACTGGTGGAAAATTATTATTTTGTTCCCAAAACAAACTGCATTTGATGGATTGTTTCTTCATTGTCAAACAATATGGTATTCAATGGGAATCTGCTGCTGGGCACTTCAAGACAGGCCTGATGCACATTCTAAGGAACTATCTATGTCAACAATAGTTTTCTATTGCCTACAAAATGTAAGCATATCATTTTCATTCTTTTATGCCCCATGTGGAAAATGTAGAGATTAACTCATTTTACCAGCTGCACACCAGTTTAATCAGTAGCAAATTAACAAAGGAAACCCTCACGTACACAGCAAGAACATACAGACCACTTCCATCTAGTGCACAGGACTGAATTGAACTCAAGACTTCAGTGCAGCAATGCAACAGTGCTTACCACTGAGCTGCCCTATTGAATCTATAACAAAATATTTGTAAACCTTGCATTAAAGTGTTAGTCAAATCTAACAGTGGCAGACAAGATTGGGTTAAAGAAAAGTCAATAATCAACTCAATAAGAAGTAGAAGAAAAGTCAGACCAGATTCTTTTAGTCATCACAGAGCAGTGTAAATGTAAAGTCCAGTGTGTCCATATAAATGAGCTAATAAAAAGCATGTCTAAACCTAGGGGCCTGGTTTCCCCTATTCCTCTCACTGTATATTCATGTTGGCTAAAAGACTCCAAGCGTAGCTAACTGACTGTAATGGCTGAGGCTATCCCACCACTTCAGAACATAAGCCTCTGCCAAACTGCATAAGTAGGAATGCACAAAACTTTGTAAAGGTTTTATGAAGAATTTTGGAATGCTTGCACTCCATTTAGGTCATGTATGCTAGGTTTCTTAGATGCTGAGTGTACAATCATTTATCACCCACTATTCTGCCCAACATAAGCATGACTAAAAGTGGGCTGAGAAATCACTGCTGATCATTCTTATATAACACGTCTCTGACCATCTCTACAAAGTACAATTAAAGTTTTTTAGTATTTTACCCTTCAGGGGTATAGAATCTTAGACACCATCTGAAAGTTTTTATAGCTTTGCTAAGAGAATTAAAAAGTTAAATTGCACAAAGACAGAAAGAGAAATATACATAAACTATATCTTTATTTCATTATCTAAAGGGAAAGTATATCACCTCAAATTTTTCCTTTTGCAGTGTTGGTTGCCATCGTGGTTGACCACATTACTTCCATTCACAGCCTTGTTTTAGTTAATTGGGATGTAGCTGCATGTGTACTGGAAACATACTCGTGGTGGACAAAAATTCGACCCGCTCCTAACCAGGCAGTTCAGTCCCCTACTCTATCCCGGTGAGCACTGATATTTATAAGTTCGCACCCACTCTGACATCCCAGAAGGGGTGGGACACATAGGTGTGTAACTTTAAAAGGCAATGCCTAGAAGCGGAAGCAGGGCATAGTAAGGTTGCGAGTGGGGTGAGTGCATGGAGATGTTTAGAGCGAACCCCTGTCCCGCAAAGTTTGTGCAGAAGTCAGCCTAAACCCACCCGACCAGCGGGTTTTGGGTCAGCCTGCACATTGTGGTTCTCATAGTCACTAATGACTGAGAAAAAGAAGAGAAGTAGTCATTTTATTATGATACATTAAGCATTTTTTTTTTACCAGTTTGTATTTTGGACTATGGAAGTTGAATCTCAACCCTATAAAAAAGACCTATAAAAAAGACTCAAATTTCAAACAAAATATGGAGTTGCACTGTTTACAAAAGTTGGCCAATGAGATCATATTATCTGTAACTGGTAAAAAAAACACTACACTGCAACATGACTGGGCAAGCTGTCCCAATTGTCCAGTGGGTAATACCAACTTAAAGGATGGTGCTGAAAGACTCAATGGGATAGCCTACAACAATTTGCAACACTAGTCATCAGTGATTGCCCCACTGGAAAGAAATTTTGGCTGGAGAAATTCTACCAGCAGTTTTCAAGGGCCATCGTTGAAAACCCCTTATGTAACTGGGCCCAAGACTTTAGTTCTGCGCATCATTTGCACAGCAATTGAATGCAACATTAGTTATTAACTGAAATTATAATATCAGTAAGAAATACATTTTGTAAAACACATCTTGCCTAAATTAATATTACTAGCAACAGCAATTTATTTCTCTATGGAGATACCCTTGCTATTGATTAAATATGGTGTTTACTTTTGATAGGATTATGTGCTCAGGTGACTTTGCATTATATTTATTTTCTATATTATATTATAAATAACTGAATCCCAAGCTGAGGACCAAAACTCTAAATAAACTCTAAATAAAAGCACAGACATAATAAGACACCTGTCAAAGGTGGTACAATGCTAAGCAGTCCTGCCTTAAACTGTTCAGATCTTGATTCTGATCAAGGCTCTGGCTCCAGCAACACACATTTTTTGTGAAAATTCAAACAAGTCAGAACAGCATGACAGCCAATGTGAGGTTTCGGTTCCTATTGGGACCTTTCTCCAAACAAACCTTCCGAAAGTTGCAAATTTGCTTTAATATACAGTATATGACTCTTGCACCTAGGTAGTTAACAGTGTGCTCCTTATGGACAATATATATATATATATATATATATATATATATATACACACCAACAGGTATAGGTTCCCTTATCTGGAAACTCCTTGTCCAAAAGGGGTCTCATTTACAGGATCATTCTAATTTTTGAAAATGATTTTCTTTTCCTCTGTAATAATCAAACAATGTCTTACATTATTACATTCTGATCAAGGCACTGACTCCATTGAATTTACACATTGTTATGGGGTGTGGTTTTTCTTCTGGAGCTTAATTTCAACCAATAAACTCAATTCTATTTGTGTGTGTATGTGTCCATACATGACTCTGTGTAACAGGGAAGTTAGATTGTACGATCAGAGGGGATTGATGTGCATCATGGATGTAAGCTGTCAATGAAAATAATAATAATCATAATAAACATTTTTCAAGATTCAATTTTCTTTATTGTACTACAAGCACAGGCAATCTTCAGAACTTTAGTTGTTGTAATAACTGCATTTGAGCAATGTCTTTTCATCTTGTACTCTTTTTTTTTTTGGGCAATTCTGGAGTAGCAGCTAGATAAATAAAATTATGCCTTGTGATTTACTATTAATATATGACAGCACACCTATTGTGATGGATTAAAACAAGAAACTGATTTAATAAATTAGGTTTGTATAATCAGTAGTAGCATGTGTACGTTGGAGACGGAGTGTTCTGCAATGTGTGCGCACCCATCAATAAGATGACTGTTGTGCTTTAACGTTAGGAACAAAGATGCCTTTATCAATTCTCAAAGTCTGTAGGACAAACCATTCATGCTGTCAAGCCCCCTAATACCCTTTCAGCAAATAATGAAATCCACCAGTGACAAATGTCAACATACTAATGTGTTAAATGCAGAACAAAAGTCACATTCAGAGGAAGAACCTCATTTCACATTATATCAGACCTCCAATTTGAAGCAAGTTTACAGCATCCCACGGGTTATGCATCACCAAACAGAAACTCATTATTATAGTGCTCGGAACAATAAAGGCTGCTTTACTGGGAATGTGTACTGATTTGGTTTGTTTTGGAAACCTTTAGCATTCTGAGTCTGCACGATACTTGTAAACCATCAGATGCCTGGAGGTTTTCTTTATTTACACCTTAAGCTACTACACAGAGCCCCATGACCAGGGCAGTGTTTTAAAACAGATGGATTGTGTAGCAATGCAGAAAAAAACCCTAAGATGTGTGCCTACATTTGATATGCAGGCCTATAAGGGCATACAATACAATACACACATTTCATAAACCCATCCTGGTTACATCCTCTTACATGCTGGAATGCACCCTTTGATTTTATTTTTCATTCAGTTTTTTTGTGTGTATATATCATCTACAGAGAACAGACTGCTCCAGGGGAAAACTTCCAGTGAAGCTTTTTATTTGCGCCTAAAAATGATGTGTAATGTTTATTTTACTGGGGGGCTGCTGGGAAAAGGTTATTTACTTTAGTTCTGAAACAGTCATGCCAACATTTGAGCTTGCATCCTGCTACATATGTGCCTTCCTTGAGTCATGGGATTCTGGAAGTGTGCAACAGAGAATTCGCCAACAACAGTAACCATCTATGTGAATGATACTAATGCACAGCACCCAAAGGGGCCGCTTTATTAAAAGTTGTGTTTTAATACGTGAATATACTTGAGAATATTCTTTGTAACCTCAAATAGTCGGGATTTATTAAAGAAAAAACTGCAAGTCGTCCGAAAAAGTCAGCAATTAAAAGTTGGCAAGTGTAAGACGTGCTGGGAGGTCTCTTCGTTCCCTTACCTCCCGGCGTGTAACGTCTCGGATCCTTGTGCGCAGGCGTGCACTTCCGAGTTGTGCACATTAGGACTCCCTTGACACTGGCGTATTGACGATGGGTGTCATGACGTCATCCGAAGGCGCGGAATTCAAACTTGGCGCCAAATTCTCTTTAAAAAGCCCAATCTCCATTTTGAAAGTACCCAAGCTAGGCTTCAGTTTACATGTTCCTGCTCAAGCATTTATTCTACTTCTTGATATCCTGGTTTTGACTTCTGCCTGATTTTTTGACTACGATTATTGTCGCCTGCCTTGAACTCTTCGCCTGACTCTGATTACGCCTTCTCTT
The DNA here is from genome assembly GCF_017654675.1 of Xenopus laevis. NCBI lineage: Eukaryota > Metazoa > Chordata > Amphibia > Anura > Pipidae > Xenopus > Xenopus laevis. Next base: position 146,558,660 of record NC_054371.1, on the reverse strand, counting down.
CATCCCTGCTGGTACCTCGCTTACGTTCCTGCTACGCACTTCCTTGTTGGCTTCCGCAGCAGAAAGCCCGGGCCCCAAAAGGGTGTCAGTGAACACCTGTGTGTCCGCAGGTACTTTCGCTGAACAAGGTTCCTGATAATGTCACCCAAAGAAAATGTATTCAAAATCCTATTTTATTACATTATACACTAATGTGATTTTATCACATTAGTCAAGCAAAATGAACTTTAATTACACTATATACATTTTTTGAATCTTGCTTCCTTCAGTCTGGGATTTCAAAATTATAGCAAGCAGGCAGGAGCCATTTTGTGCACACTGTTATTAAGACAAGCCTTGCATCATCTCAAAATCTTGTTGTGCACCAGAATGGGGGACCCAATGTCCATTTCCATGCCCTGGATACACAATTAAATGGTTAACCCTTTAAGTGCCACAGAACGTAGAATCTACGTTCTGTGGAAAAGTAACTTGAAATGCCACAGAACGTAGATTCTACGTTCTGCAGCACTTCCGGGTTCTGGAGCGGAGGAGCGGCTGTTAGAGCCGCTCGCTCCGTTCCGCTTCGATCCCCTGCCCCTAGGCAACGAGCAGAGCAGGGGATCGAGTGGCCCCTGGGGCGCGATCGCCCAGGGGCCCAAAAACAGCAGCAGGCACGTGTTCCTTACGTGTCCTGCTGCTGCAGCCTGCACTGCGCCGATCAGCTCCGCCCCCACAGCACAGAGACACGCAGATCGTCGCAGATGTCTTCCTGGGACCCCTCCACATCGTGTGCAACAGTCTTCAGCGACTTTTTCAGGTTAGTGCAACAATTACACACACAAACACACCAACACACACTTATTACAGTAATACACACTTAGATTCACACTTACACACACTTACACATACATTTTTGGGGATTGGGGGGGTCACTTACACTCACTGCACTTACACACACGTGCACACGCACACACGCGCACATAACATGTAATTTACCATTTGTACACACGCACACGCACATACATGGCATTGTGGCTTTTTTTTTTTTTTTTCTTATCGCATCGTCTCTTTATTTTGCTGAAAAAAATGTTTTATTGCCATTACGAATAGCGTATTCGCTAACCGTACTGTGCAATATCTTTTGTATGTTATTTCGGTGATTATATTGCAATTTTGGGTATTTTGGTGCATTTTTAGCCATTTTATTGAATTTTTAGCCATTTTATTGCATTTTCAGCTCTGCATATGTTGTGTTCACTTGTTTCTAGCCGTATAACCTGTTTGGCCCAGCTAAAATATTCAAACTGTGATTCTGACGGCCGATAACACTATTCTGGAAAAAAAACATTGATTTTTGTGGTTTTATTGGATTTTTTTTCATTTCACTCTTTACTGCCTTATTTTGTTTTGCCTTGTAAATTTTATCTACTATATATCCATTTGGGGGTCTCTGTGCGCCACATAGTTTGGTATATCTATGCATATTGGGCATCAAAGTGTTCAGTAGACCTCTGGCGTTCATATTTAGGATGTTTTATGCTGATATGTTACGAAATGTGGGGCATATAATGGGGTAAAATTCAAGCTTTGTGACGATTTTCAGAAATTTGATAAAAACCGTTATGTTCAGCATTGCTTTGCAGTTTGGCAGTTTGTAGTAGAAACACTTATTTACCCATATTGGATTCGTCAGAATGTGTACTTTCTGAAAATATATGGTTTTCTGGGGTCTCTGTACTGTTAGGGGGGTCTAATGTCGCATAATACACACACCAGGTGCTCATATTGCAGCAGCCAGCGCGTCAGCTGTGAAAATGTATATACACTATTGTCATTTGGTGGTCTCTGTGCGCCACATAGTTTGGTATATCTATGCATATTGAGCATCAAAGTGTTCAGTAGACCCCTGGCGTTCATATTTAGGATGTTTTATGCTGATAGGTTACGAAATGTGGGGCATATAATGGGGTAAAATTCAAGCTTTCTGACGATTTTCAGAAATTTGATAAAAAACCGTTATGTTCAGCATTGCTTTGCAGTTTGGCAGTTTGTAGTAGAAACACTTATTTACCCATATTGGATTCGTCAGAATGTGTACTTTCTGAAAATATATGGTTTTCTGGGGTCTCTGTACTGTTAGGGGGGTCTAATATCGCATAATACACACACCAGGTGCTTATATTGCAGCAGCCAGCGCGTCAGCCGTGAAAATGTATATACACTATTGTCATTTGGGGGTCTCTGTGCGCCACATAGTTTGGTATATCTATGCACATTGGGCATCAAACTATTTAGTAGACCCCTGGCGTTCATATTTAGGATGTTTTATGCTGATACGTTACGAAACGTGGAGCATATAATGGGGTAAAATTCAACCTTTGTGACGATTTTCAGAAATTTGATAAAAACCGTTATGTTCAGCATTGCTTTGCAGTTTGGCAGTTTGTAGTAGAAACACTTATTTACCCATATTGGATTCGTCAGAATGTGTACTTTCTGAAAATATCTGGTTTTCTGGGGTCTCTGTACTGTTAGGGGGGTCTAATGTCGCATAATACACACACCAGGTGCTTATAGTGCAGCAGCCAGCGCGTCAGCCGTGAAAATGTATATACACTATTGTCATTTGGGGGTCTCTATGCGCCACATAGTTTGGTATATCTATGCATATTGGGCATCAAAGTGTTCAGTAGACCCCTGGCGTTCATATTTAGGATGTTTTATGCTGATACGTTACGAAACGTGGAGCATATAATGGGGTAAAATTCAAGCTTTGTGACGATTTTCAGAAATTTGATAAAAACCGTTATGTTCAGCATTGCTTTGCAGTTTGGCAGTTTGTAGTAGAAACACTTATTTACCCATATTGGATTCGTCAGAGTGTGTACTTTCTGAAAATATCTGGTTTTCTGGGGTCTCTGTACTGTTAGGGGGGTCTAATGTCGCATAATACACACACCAGGTGCTTATATTGCAGCAGCCAGCGCGTCAGCCGTGAAAATGTATATACACTATTGTCATTTGGGGGTCTCTGTGCGCCACATAGTTTGGAATATCTATGCATATTGGGCATCAAAGTGTTCAGTAGACCCCTGGCGTTCATATTTAGGATGTTTTATGCTGATACGTTACGAAACGTGGAGCATATAATGGAGTAAAATTCAAGCTTTGTGACGATTTTCAGAAATTTGATAAAAACCGTTATGTTCAGCATTGCTTTGCAGTTTGGCAGATTGTAGTAGAAACACTTATTTACCCATATTGGATTCGTCAGAATGTGTACTTTCTGAAAATATATGGTTTTCTGGGGTCTCTGTACTGTTAGGGGGGTCTAATGTCGCATAATACACACACCAGGTGCTTATATTGCAGCAGCCAGCGTGTCAGCCGTGAAAATGTATATACAGTATTGTCATTTGGGGGTCTCTGTGCGCCACATAGTTTGGTATATCTATGCATATTGGGCATCAAAGTGTTCAGTAGACCCCTGGCGTTCATATTTAGGATGTTTTATGCTGATAAGTTACGAAATGTGGGGCATATAATGGGGTAAAATTCAAGCTTTGTGACGATTTTCAGAAATTTGATAAAAACCGTTATGTTCAGCATTGCTTTGCAGTTTGGCAGTTTGTAGTAGAAACACTTATTTACCCATATTGGATTCGTCAGAATGTGTACTTTCTGAAAATATATGGTTTTCTGGGGTCTCTGTACTGTTAGGTGGTCTAATGTCGCATAATACACACACCGGGTGGTTATGTTGCAGCAGCCAGCGCGTCAGCCGTGAAAATGTCTATACATATTGTCATTTGGGGGTCTCTGTGCGCCACATAGTTTGGTATATCTATGCACATTGGGCATCAAACTATTTAGTAGACCCGTATGTTTATATTTAGGATGCTTTATGCTGGTAATGATACATGGACAATACGATGCTGGAAAGTTGAAGCTTTGAGGCAATTTTCAGATATTTCACCAAAACCGCCAAATTTGGCAAAGCCTTGCGACTCAGTAGTTTTGAGCAGAAAAGCATGGGTACCCATTTTAGATTCTGTAGAATGTGTACTTTCCAAAAATGTATTGGTTTGGGGGGTAAACATATATTTCTGTGTTTTTACCCCACAAAAATGCAGACAATGTGCTGATTTTTCATTAGCTGAAGTTACCCACAGGACAATTTGTATGTGCTAACTTCATTTTGGGGCCTCTAAATGCCATATACTTTGGTAAACCTATGCACAGTGGGCACCAAACTGTTTGGAGGACCCCCGGCAATCACAATTTGGGTGCTTTTTTGTGATACGTAATGATACATGGGCGATATGATGCTGGAAAGTTGAAGCATTGAGGCAATTTTCAGATATTTCACCAAAACCGACAACTTTGGGAAAGCCTTGCGACTCAGTAGTTTGGAGCAATAAGGCATGGGTACCCATTTTAGATTCTGTAGAATGTGTACTTTCCAAAAATGTATGGGTTTGGGGGGTAAACATATATTTCTGTGTTTTTACCCCACAAAAATGCAGTTAATGTGTTGATCTTTCATTAGCTGAAGTTACCCACAGGACTATTTGTATGCACTAACTTCATTTTGAGGCCTCTAAATGCCAGATACTTTGGTAAACCTATGAACAATGGCCACCAAACTGTTCGGAGGAACCCTGGCAATCACATTTAGGGTGCTTTTTCTTGGTGCATAACGATACATGGGTGATATGGTGCTGAGAAGTTGAAGCTTTGAGGCAATTTTCAGATATTTCACCAAAACCGACAATTGTGGGAAAGCCTTGCGACTCAGTAGTTTGGAGCAGAAAGGCATGGGTACCCATTTTAGATTCGGTAGAATGTGTACTTTCCAAAACTATATGGGTTTTGGGGGGCAAACATATATTTCTGTGTTTTTACCCCACAAAAATGCAGTCAATGTGTTGATTTTTCATTAGCTGAAGTTACCCACGGGACTGTTTGTATGCGCTAACTTCATTTTGGGGCCTCTAAATGCCAGATACTTTGGTAAACCTATGAACAATGGCCACCAAACTGTTTGGAGGAACCCTGGCAATCATATTTAGGGTGCTTTTTCTTGGTGCGTAACGATACATGGGTGATATGGTACTGAGAAGTTGAAACTTTGAGGCAATTTTCAGATATTTCACCAAAACCGACAATTGTGGGAAAGCCTTGCGACTCAGTAGTTTGGAGCAGAAAGGCATGGGTACCCATTTTAGATTCGGTAGAATGTGTACTTTCCAAAAATATATGGGTTTTGGGGGTAAACATATATTTCTGTGTTTTTACCCCACAAAAATGCAGTCAATGTGTTGATTTTTCATTAGCTGAAGTTACCCACGGGACTGTTTGTATGCGCTAACTTCATTTTGGGGCCTCTAAATGCCAGATACTTTGGTAAACCTAGGAACAATGGCCACCAAACTGTTTGGAGGAACCCTGGCAATCATATTTAGGGTGCTTTTTCTTGGTGCGTAACGATACATGGGTGATATGGTACTGAGAAGTTGAAACTTTGAGGCAATTTTCAGATATTTCACCAAAACCGACAATTGTGGGAAAGCCTTGCGACTCAGTAGTTTGGAGCAGAAAGGCATGGGTACCCATTTTAGATTCGGTAGAATGTGTACTTTCCAAAAATATATGGGTTTTGGGGGTAAACATATATTTCTGTGTTTTTACCCCACAAAAATGCAGTCAATGTGTTGATTTTTCATTAGCTGAAGTTACCCACGGGACTGTTTGTATGCGCTAACTTCATTTTGGGGCCTCTAAATGCCAGATACTTTGGTAAACCTAGGAACAATGGCCACCAAACTGTTTGGAGGAACCCTGGCAATCATATTTAGGGTGCTTTATCTTGGTGCATAACGATACATGGGCGATATGGTGCTGAGAAGTTGAAGCTTTGAGGCAATTTTCAGATATTTCACCAAAACCGACAATTGTGGGAAAGCCTTGCGACTCAGTAGTTTGGAGCAGAAAGGCATGGGTACCCATTTTAGATTCGGTAGAATGTGTACTTTCCAAAAATATATGGGTTTTGGGGGTAAACATATATTTCTGTGTTTTTACCCCACAAAAATGCAGTCAATGTGTTGATTTTTCATTAGCTGAAGTTACCCACGGGACTGTTTGTATGCGCTAACTTCATTTTGGGGCCTCTAAATGCCAGATACTTTGGTAAACCTAGGAACAATGGCCACCAAACTGTTTGGAGGAACCCTGGCAATCATATTTAGGGTGCTTTATCTTGGTGCGTAACGATACATGGGCGATATGGTGCTGAGAAGTTGAAGCTTTGAGGCAATTTTCAGATATTTCACCAAAACCGACAATTGTGGGAAAGCCTTGCGACTCAGTAGTTTGGAGCAGAAAGGCATGGGTACCCATTTTAGATTCGGTAGAATGTGTACTTTCCAAAAATATATGGGTTTTGTGGGGTAAACATATATTTCTGTGTTTTTACCCCACAAAAATGCAGTCAATGTGTTGATTTTTCATTAGCTGAAGTTACCCACGGGACTGTTTGTATGCGCTAACTTCATTTTGGGGCCTCTAAATGCCAGATACTTTGGTAAACCTATGAACAATGGCCACCAAAATGTTCAGAGGAACCATGGCAATCATATTTAGGGTGCTTTTTCTTGGTGCATAACGATACATGGGTGATATGGTGCTGAGAAGTTGAAGGTTTGAGGCAATTTTCACATATTTCACCAAAACCGATAATTTTGGGAAAGCCTTGCGACTCAGTAGTTTGGAGCAGAAAGGCATGGGTACCCATTTTAGATTCGGTAGAATGTGTACTTTCCAAAAATATATGGGTTTGGGGGGTAAACATATATTTCTGTGTTTTTACCCCACAAAAAATGCAGTCAATGTGTTGATTTCTCAGCAGCTGAAGTAAAGTCCTGATCAATTTGGATGTGCTAACTTCATATTGGTGTCTCTAAATGCCAGATACTTTGGTAAACCTATGCATAATGGCTATCAAACTGTTCAGTGGACCCCTGGCAATCATATTTCAGGTGCTTTTTCTTGGTACCTAATATAGTTTGGGATATGCAGAGCAGCAAAATAAAACCTTTGAAATGATTTTTCAGAATTTTGAATTTTTTTTTGAAAAACCGCTATGTTCAGACAAGCTTTTATGTTTGGTAGTTGGGAGTAGAGAGACATAGTTACCCATTTTGTAATCGGCAGAATGTGTACTTTTCAAAAATGTATGGTTTTCTGGGGTAAACCTACGGTTTCAGGAGTTTTGGCCTTGGAATCTAAAGCATGCCGTTTTCTGCCTTAGTGCTTTCAAAATTCGGCAATATACTGCCGGGAGTTTTTGAGGTACAGAAGTCCTAAATCTCCCTAAAACTATACATATCTGGTATTGGCACGTTCGAGAGACATAAGGCTTTCCAAATCAGTTGGATTTTCATCCGTAAAATGAAATATTTTTCTGGTATAAATTGATATACGATGAAAAATGGTAATTTTTCATTTTTTTTTGGTATTTAGCACTATAAATTTTTTTGCACAGGTGGAAATACATGAAAACTCAGGCAGATTTAGAAAGCTCAGTTTCTACCGAAAAAAACAATGTATAGTTTTCCTAGGTAAACTATAGGTTTCCCCTCAGAAAATGCCCCTAAAGTGAGAGAGCACAAAATGTTTCAAAAACGGCTGGCATTTCGCGTAACCAAAATGTGAAATTCTGCTGGCACTTAAAGGGTTAAGAGAACGGGGGAATGTGTGGAGAGCTGTGACATCTAGTAAGTGCTGAATGGAAAGTGAAAGTAATTGTCTGCCCCACCTCTATGCCATTGGCATAGAGGAGGGCCAGACAATATTTGATTGACAGCTGAGATTTTTAAATGAGCTTCCAGCAGCTAAGAATGCTTTAATAAAAAATAGAAATTGGATTTCATGTTTAATTTGAAAAGGACTTTTATTATACAGATTTTTGTGTCTGGGTGACAGGTCCACTTTAATGAGCTGTTTATACAATAAACTGCTCAACTGTGATTGGTTTTAAAGATTGGTGGGTTTATCTGTAAATGTATATATATGTAAGGAGACGTGTTTCATTTGGGATTGCCTATGACTAAGAGCTAGGTAAGAATGAAATGCGTTAGGCTTCATGTGGGGATACTACTATTTTAATATGACATAATAAAAAACTTTTTTAAACTAAAAAAGCATGGATATAGAGAAATTTGAACTTGAAGTTGCTATAATAGTCAATGGAAATATTCTCAAGCAACTTTATTTATTTTCCTAATTTGACATTCGACATTCAACCTCATTAAAAATATATAGAGCAATGTGTTTGTTGTTGGCATGCAACTTTTTTTTTTTTTTTTTTTAAACCACGCGTGAATATTCTAGTAAGTTTTCTCTTAAACTAGCCTTTGAAAGAAAAAGTTGTGCAAGTTTTATCACTTTTTTCTCAACCTTGAAAATTAGTATATAGGCCTCCCAATGAGTAAGATAAGGTAATATTATTATTATATATATATATATTACTGAGCACCGAATCCACTATTTTGGGATTCAGCCGAACGCCTTGAATCCTTCACTAAAGATTTAGCAGAATACCAAACTAAATCCTAATTTGCATATTTTTTACTTCCTTGTTTTGTGACAAAAAGTCACTTGATTTCCCTCCCCACCCCTAATTTGCATATGCAAATTCAGATTCGGTTTAGCCAGGCAGAAGGATTCGGCTGAATCCGAATCCAGGATATACATCCCCAATATATATATATATAGATAATTTTTCATTTTATTCATCTTAGTCAACACTGCATGAACAGTAAAGGTAATGACCCCTAGTACGGTGATAAAGCATCTAAAATTGTCGCAATTACTTATTAATGTACAGTAATTGCCTTAAGGCCATTCTGCAAGTGCTATAGTAGCCTGGAAACATGGCAGTCCATGTTTTTTGGGCTAGTTAAAAACACAACATTCAAAGCCCCTAAAAGCACAGCATACGTCATAACTCTAAGAGGAGTGTACAGCTAAGTTACTTCAACCTTATAAATAAAGCAATACATTGAGAGAGATGGTTCATTACAAAGAGCTATTGGCTGCATTTATACAGGCACAGGTATGGAAAATGTTATTCATAATGCTCTGGACATGGGGTTTTCTAGATAACGGATCTTTCCGTTATTTAGATCGTTATACCTTAAGTCTACTAGAAAATCTTGTAAACATTAAATAAACCCAATAGACTGGTTTAACTTCAAATAAGGATTCGTTATATCTTAGTTTGGATCAAGTACAAGGTATTGTTTTATTATTACAGAGGAAAAAGGAAATCATTTTTAAAAATATGGATTATTTGGATAAAATGGAGTCTATGGGAGATGGCCTTTCCTTAATTCGAAGCTCTCTGGATAATGGATCCCATACCTGTATATTATTTATTTTACACCACTGTAACTTACCTCATTGGTAATTTATGCCACCCTGAATAACCCATTCAGGAGACAAATCCTAGGGAGATCGCTTTATTACGGACTAATCACATTCAAATAGGGTATGAGACAAAACCTTATTCGTATTATAAAGACCCATCTATCACTTTTAACAGCAGCTTTTTGCAGACCAGTATTTTCATAGTAAAAGTTCCATTTTAGTCTAGCGTGGTGAAATTCTGCCTATCAGGATTCTTGGAAATCATCAAGTACTGATTGGTTTAACAGAGCAGTAAGTAAGCAAGATGTAATATCTGCGAGCACTACCCTCACTCATTTGCAAATCATTTGGCTAAGCATAAACCCAACCCAAACAAAACATAAAACACGATTTATGGTGCTTAGCCTCACGAGAGCTTTGTAATTCCCCAGCTGCTTCCTACCTTTACACCACTGCTAAAGTGAACTGCTAGAAAAGCTTTCCAGACATTTAGGGACATAACATGGATACATAAATCTCTATGCCATGTACCTGACATTCTTTTGTACTCCAAGTAAAAAAAATATTTTTCTTGGGAAGAAAAATAAAAAACATAAAAAAAACTCAACAATGGTTCTTTGTATGTTCCCTTTGATTAAAATCCACAGTTCTATGGCTGGCTGCCAAACATGGCCTGTGTGTATACACGTATGTGAGCGGATAAATAGATAGATATAGATAGATAGATAGATAGATAGATAGATAGATACATCATTTTATTTGTTATGTTCTTTTGGAATATAAGGGGAGCTGAAGGAACTAATCAAAGTATAGGTATGGGACCTGTTATTCTGGATAATGGATCTTCCCATAATTTGGATTTTCATACCTTCAGTCTACTAGAAAATCATGTGTTAAATAAACCTAATAGGCTGGTTTTGCCTCCAATATGGATTAATTATATCTTAGGTTGGATCAAGTGCAAGATACTGTTTTACTGTTTCTTTTTCCTACAGAGGAAAAGGAAATAGTTTTAAAAAATTTGGATTATTTGGATAAAATGAAATCGACGTGAGACAGCCTTTCCATAATTCAGGGCTTTCTGGATAATGGATTTCTGGATAGTGGATCCCATACCTGATGAAAGTGCTACTTACCTGGCCAAAATTGCTCTGCCCAAGCACACATTCTTTGGCGTAATGTTTGTTAGTGATTAAATCTCAGAAAGTGCACACCTTTTTAAAAGTTCATGATCATGAAATTGTTAGGGTACTATTACCAACATTAAAATAAACCCCACTGGTCATATATTCCATAGGCTGGCACCGCCCACCACTCTTGGAATTAGTATCGGTGTGACTGTTGATTTTTTTAGGGGAGGGATCTTAAGACCAACATGTATTATTACAGTTCCAAGACCACCATTAAAAGGACATGTTTGATGCTAAATAGATGTTGCAATAAACATTTAACAAGCATAAAGTTTTGGAGGGGAAAAAACACTTTACAAGAATCAATACAAATACAAGTTTTTCTGCAGTTCAGAAAAATATGTAATTAAGGCCATATAGGAGCTTTGTATTGACTTATCTGGTTTTATGGGCAAATGGTTCATCCTGTAAAGGGCTTAAAATATGGGAAGTCTGTTTTTAATAATGCTGGTTTGTTTTGACTCATTATTTGTTTACAGCTTATGTCTGCAGAAACTGGTATGCACAAAGCAAATCGTTGTACATGTTCTTCTGCATACAGAAAAAAAGACTGATGTAGTGTAAGTTATATCATCTGGCATGAAGGTACTGGCAAATTTCAAGCTAAGAATCCAAATGTGGTATGATGTAAGCTATACCTGGCAAAATTATTGATTAAAATTGTTATATTTTAGCCTTTGATGCCAATATTCTAAGGCCACACCAAGTAACAGTACACCAAGCTATCTTTCCATGTCTCTCACACAATGTACTTAAAGTAGAAAATCCCCATATACTATCCTAGATAGTTCCCCTTCTCTGCTGCCTACCCTCACAGTGCATTATTCCAGAAAGTGCCCCTGGACACCATGCTCACTTATTTATGCAGAGTAGCTCATGGGCACCATCTTCCAAGTCTTTGGTGAGCATGCTGTCCTGGGGCACTTTCTGGAATAATGCACTATGAGGGTAGGAAGCAGGGAGGGGGTTATCTAGGGTAGTAGATGGGGCTTTTATTATAGGGGGGTAGTTCTCCTTAAAGCATTATCCATATCCATAAGATAGTCACTGACCAATCTAAATAAACAGTTCAGAGGTATAGTGTATGCTGAAATAACCATGCTCCATCTAACTATTTTATTTTTAACTTATGTGCCATGACTCAAAACAGGATGCCCATGATGTTTATGGTGGGTTACCATAAACATATGGGCTATTTGGTAGCCCTTATGTGAACTGGCAGCCTACAGGAGGCTCTGTTTGGCAGCACACCTGGTTTTTATTCAACCAAAACTTAATTTTTGGTTGCAAGTCCATTGAAATGGGGGGGGGGGGGGGGGTTAAAGGGTTTGTTCACCTTTGGTATAACTTTTAGTAAGGTATAGAGAGTGACATTCTGAGACAGTTTGTAAATGGCTTTAATTTTTTGTGGTTTTTGAGTTATTTTGCTTTTTATTCAGCAGCTCTCCAGTTTCAGCAATTTCAGCCATTTGGTTGCTAGGGTCCACATTACCCTAGAAACCATGCATTGAGAGGGGCTGAATAGAATGATGAGTAATATAAAGTAACAATAACAATACATGTGTAGCCTTACAGAGAATGTATTTCTTTTGGAAGTGACCCCCATTTGAAAGCTTAAAAGAGTCAGAAGGAGAAGGCAAATAATTCAAAAACTATGACAATGAAAAACTGAAGTCCAATTGAAAAGTTGCTCAGAATTAGTCATTCTATAACATACTAAAAGTTAACATGAAGGAGAACCACTACTTTAAGAAATACTGATCCAACAAGATTACTTTACAGGTGAATCCATGGATGCTTTCTGCTAAAACAATATCAACAGAGTATAAAATGTAAAGAAAGGATTCACATACAACAATAAAACTGTGTTCTCCTGTGTAGTAGTAGTAGAAATACTGACAATCATATTTAGACATGTTTATTCCTGGTCTAATGTAAAGTTGCATATGTTTGACATTCCTGTCTAGTAGTAGCCCGCCTTGATTGGAACAGAATAAACTGTATTCCATGTGATACAAACAGCTGTCCGTTTCATATCAAAGCCAAAAAAAGAGAAACAAGTTAATATCCCACTGTACTAGCCAAAATGCACTAAGAAATTTCAAAATTTTAACAGAATAATAAAGGAAATCTTGAAGCAAATCTTAACAGAATCAACAACAAATTATTTTATTACAACAATAGAACAAAAATAAAAACTATTTAAAAGATCACATGAGGTAACCAATGAGGTTGGCAGGTAGCCATATTGTGCACTCTAGCCCAACATGCAACATTAAGGGGCAGATTTATCAAGGGTCAAGTTGGGTTTTCCTGAAAAATGATTGGGTTTTTGATGGTAGTTTTCAGTCAAAACTCAAATTTTCTCAAGAATTTTTAGGGTTTTTTTTTCACCCAAAAAATATTCAAAATCCTATTTTATCACATTAGTCAAGCAAAATGAATTTTAATTACACTATATAAATTATTTGAATCTTGTTTCCTTCAGTCTGGGAATCCATAATTATAACAAGCAGGCAGCAGGCATTTTGTGGACACTGTTATTAAGGCAAGCCTTGCATCATCTCAGAATCTTGTTTGTGCACCAGAATGGGGGACACAATGTTCATCCCCATGCACTGGCTACACAATTAAATGGTAAAGAGAACGGGGGAATGTGTGGGGAGCAGTGATATCTAGGAAGTGCTGAATGGAAAGTGAAAGTAATTGTCTGCCCTGCCTCTATGCTCGGGGCATAGAGGAGGGCCAGACAATTTTTGATTGACAGCTGAGATTTTTAAATGAGTTTACAACAGCTATGAATGCTTTAATAAAAAATAGAAATTGGATTTCAAGTTTAATTTGAAAAGGACTTTTATTATGCAGATTTTTTGTCTGGGTGACAGGTCCACTTTAAAAAAAACATTGAAATTTTCAAGAATTATTATACCCCGAAGCTGGAAATAGCTGGAATCCGAAAATACTTCAGCTAAAATTTGTCGAGGTCATGTAGATTCAATGGCAGAGTTCCCTTCAACCAGATGTTAATAGCCTTCATTATGTTCAGGGTTTTTGCTTTAAAAACTTGATTAATTCAAGCAAATCAAGTTTTTTTCCCACTGAAAACTTCATTAATTTGAGTTTTCAGGTTTTTCACCCCCAACTTACTGATTCGAGTTTTTTTATGTTTGAGTATTTCCCTAAATTAGAAAACATTTGAGTTGTGAGTTTATTCGAGGTTTTAAAAAAACTCAAAAAGCTCATTAACCCCCTAAATGATGCAGCTGCTCAACTAATACTGTTTTCACAAACATGATTGCATCATTATTCTAGGTGTTTATGAAGTGCACAGTGCCTTTTACAGGAACATTTCATGAAATAATTCAATTTCACTTCAAACAACCTGCAAAAAAAAAAAAACAACTCAACTATAGTCTGCAATTACAGAAATCAGAAGCTAAGGGATAAATCCCTGCAACCTAACTCTGAACAAATCTCTTTGATCAGATCGTAAATCCATTAAAAAACATAAATAACTGCAATTACATAAACACACCCATGTATGTGTGCATTATATGTAGAGCCAAAAAAAATGTAAAGAAAGTAATTGGTTTATCTTAAGTTAGGAGACTCTGGCTTAGAGTGGCCTGAGTTTTATTCAAATCTCATTGTGCTTCAAGCAGTGAAAACTGTAAATGCAAGATTATACCTGAATAGTGTTCCATGCACCATATGGTTAAGACAGTTGTCTAAACAGGTACATAACCAAACTGCACTGATCACACAATAAACATGCAGTTTACGGTGTACAGTGATTGGCAGCATTAAATAGGTGTGACCAGCAGAATGGATACTCATAGAAGTAGGGAGAAAAGAAATTGCGGGGGATACCATATCAAATGACTTTCAAGATTGAAAGATAGCAGCCCCAAATTATAGTATTCTTGATTTTTTTGGTCATTAGCTTTTTTTGATTTTTCTCTTTTTCCGCATTTGCTTTACATGCTCCAAATATCCTTAAACAATACAATGGACTTAGGGGCCGATTCATTAACTTCGAGTGAAGGATTCGAAGGTAAAAAGCTTAGAATTTCGAAGTTTTTTTGGGCTACTTCGACCATCGAATGGGCTACTTCGACCTTCGACTACGACTATCGAAGGATTCGAACTAAAAATCGTTCGACTATTCGACCATTCGATAGTCGAAGTACTGTCTCTTTAAAAAAAAATTCCCCCTAGTTCGGCAGCTAAAAGCTACTGAAGTCAATGTTAGCCTATGGGGAAGGTCCCCATAGGCTTGCCTAAGTTATTTTGATCGAAGGATATTCCTTCGATCGTTGGATTTAAATCCTTCGAATCGTTTGATTCGAAGGATTTAATCGTTCGATCGAAGGAATAATCCTTCGATCGTACGATCGCAGAATTTGCGCTAAATCCTTCGACTTCGATATTCGAAGTCGAAGGATTTTAGTTCCTAGTCGAATATCGAGGGTTAATTAACCCTCGATATTCGACCCTTGATGAATCGGCCCCTTAAAGTTTATGCTTAAATAATTAAAATAAAACAGAACTGGTAAAAGTTTTGGTTTCATAGCGAGAAATTTGACATGTAAACAACATATAAAAATGGAGTAAATATTAAATTTGCGCGAGGCCCCCTGTCAGAAGATTTTTCGGGGGCGCATAGGCGCCTGCCCTCAGTCGCCCTCCCCCACCTCATGCTCAATCAGGCGTGAGAAGATCAATTTAAAGAAGAAAACAGTGGGGAGGGAGATTTGAACATCATAGAGGAAACAGACCTCTATAGTTACGCTAGTGTTGTTAGTCCAGACAAACATCCCTATCTGTCGCTATTTGGGTCTTCATTGACTTAAGGTGGACATACACGGAGAGATCCGCTTGTTTAGGCCCAACGATCGGATCCTGATGAATGGGAACAGTAGGTTGGATCGTGGGACTGCATCAACGAACTGATGCGGCCGCGATCCGATGGGATCTTTTGTCCCATCCGATCGAGATCTGGCCGATCTCGATCGGGGAAGCGCGCCGGGGGCCCCACACACGGGCCAATAAGCTGCCGTCTTGGTCTGTCGCCAGCTTTTATCGGCCCGTGTATGGCCACCTTTACTGTGGCTGCATTTCAAAACATAAAAATGGTTGCCATTTTTGTTTGTAAAAACCCACGGAGGAAGCATTTGTGCCATTCCACTGTAGTCAGCATTGTAACACCTAGTCCTAGAGGATTATTTAATCACAATTAATGTCTAGTTGCATTATCTTGCAAAATCCAGAGTAATCTCTACTGGATTGATCAATATACTCTCACAAATTTCCTTCAATCTGGTGGTTTTCGTCCAGGTTTTACAATGTTGAAATCTGAATAGGCAGTTTTGAACTAGACAGTCTCCACAAAACCAAGCTGTGAGGCTCAAAACTGGACAGGTGGCAACCCTACCGTTTATAACTGATGACATCAGATATTCATGGTTTTTGTGTATCATCAGTTCACTGGTGTGTGCCATTTGTTAACTGTTTACAGTTAGTAAATGGCTCATTCTGCCCCCAAAACTGTATTCATAAAGCTAAATTGCTAAATACCCCCAAAGAACACCCTAAGTTTCCAGACTGCATCAATATATCGAAAGAAATAAAACCATAAACAGGAATATTAAATAATACAAAATTGCTTCAGTTTCACAACAAAGATCAGAATGCAAATTGGTGATTGTTCCTCTGAAATTTCACTATGACACCACTTATCATATTACCTTTCAGCACTGTTACGGAAATGACCATTATTCCTACTCAATGCATACCTCCAACATTTTGGAAATAAAAAGAGGGACAAAAAAAGTTGCCGTGAGTTACATGTCGGAATCTTTTTGACCACTCCCATTTTGTGGCCACACCCCCTAATTACCATGTTCATTTTACAAAATTTCGCAGGTTATAAAGTTTGAACATATTTCTATGTTCTATATACTATTTATTTTAAAAAAAACCTAAAGGTATATTTTAACAGGAAAGGCACAACATTAAAGGAGTTATTTAGTAAACTCCGGCATCTCAGACCTGTCGAGGTTGCATATAAGTCAATGGGAGAAGTCCCAATGATTTTTTGATGTGTGCTGTGTTTCGTGCAATACCCTGAAGATTTCTGAGTTTTCAGGAAAAAAAGCATACAAAATCTGAGTTTTCGAGGTGGAAAGTCCAAAAAAATTTCAGGGAAAATTTAATAATAAAGAAGCTGAAAAAATCCAATGTAATCAGAGTTTTTGGCAGAACATGTTGAGATAAATTCAGACATTGATAAATAAACTAAATCAGGATGATAATTAAAAAATAAGTTTTGTTTTATAATATGCAACAGTCTAGTCTTTCGCTTTGTTAAACACACATTTGTGGACAAAGCTACTAGTAAAGAAGCAATACTAGCTTTTCATGTAGAATTCAGAGAACTTTTGTTTTGCCTAATTCCAAATTGAGACACATAAATGCATAAAGCTGTTCATGATTTTATAAAGTAGCACATCTTTGTACAGAGATTTCCCGAGGTTGCCTGAATTTTCCCAAAAACCTAAGTACTCGCAAAGAATTTGTATAATAATTTTGCTTCCCTTTTTTTTAAAAAAACAATTTCCCCCCAGGGACTGTATTAAATAGAGAAGCAAGGACTCTGCGCCAGAATTTATAGCCCTACCCTGGTTGCATTGTTAATTATAAACATAAGGGCACTAGCTAGGAAATTATTTTGAACATTTGCCTGCTTTAATAGCAAGCTGGATGTGCACATACGGTAATGATATCTTCAGAAAGGAGGCAGAACTAATTAGGAAAGGGGAACACTAAAAGGTTCACAATGTCACAGAATAAAGTCTACTAAAAACAATTAACAGAAAATTGAAGTGTGTGGAAATGTTTGCAAGTAGGATAACTTGGCATTGCTTCTTACAAGCCAGTTAAAGGATATAATGTTGAAATGACAGCAAATTTCTCAGCGCCTTTTGGAAATACTATGATCCAAAAAAATTTGGAAATAACAGATGCAAGAATACTACACAGTATGTGTGCCATCCTCAGAGTTTTGCTTTATGATGGCCATGCAGTTATCCCGTAATATTAAACTGCTCGTAAGACACAGTGGGGCAGATTTTTAAAATAACAAACTGGGGAATCCAGTGTCGACACAATACATTTATCTATAGATGCATGAATTGCTTTGAATGTGTTTAAATTGCTTTGAGCAGTCAAACACATTTATTTACATGAGGGTACCCAGCACAGCTGCACTGACACCCATCTCAATCCATAGTTCCTGATGCATGTGAGAAGTAGTTATTCAGTGCTGGAACCACTGAAAAGTAAAGTGCTAAATTTAATAACAGTATCCTTACAAGTGGTGTGCAACGGTACAATTCTGAAAAAAATGTTTGAAGATAAATCAGCCCTTTTAAGTGTTTTGCACTGAACATTTCTGAAATGCTAATTTATACCCAAAGCAAGGATTATATCTGTAATGTGTCTGTGTTTATTAGATGCATATACTATTAAAGGGGATCTTAACCCAAAATGTAATCATGGTGCTTCACAGTAGCATAACTAGAAAAAGAAAATCATTTTTCAGGCCCCCCAAATGTCTAGAGGTTTACCTGTTTTATCAAAATTTATTGAAATTGTACATGAATTAGTGCCTCGCGGGGTCCCTATACCTCCTGGGCCTGCTTCCTCTGTAGTTACGCCCCTGGTGCTTCATTTAATTCATCTTCTAAATTTGGTGGTTTATTAGATATCTGAATTTTTAGACTGACAATAGCAATCGTTAAGCTCAACTACAAGTCAGCATCCCAAAGGTTGACTGAATACCAGAAGGCCATAGAAAGTCCATAGATAGGGCTGCTGACACTCTTAGCCCTCAAAAAGCTGTTAAGACAAAAGCCTGCATAGCAGTATATAACTGTCTAAAAGTAATATTATAAATAGCAAATGAATGCAAATTGGAAAAGTGCTCAGAGGACCACTCTGAGTAAGTTTATACCAATTCATTTTGTGGGGGTTAAGATCCCCTAAAACACCAGGAGACTTCAGAATGGTAATGACACATTAAGGGTACACCATAGTCTATTAATCCACAGGATTAAATAGTGTTATTGCTCAGATACAAAACAAACACCTGATTGATGCCATTCGTTATTAAACATGGCTTTAACAAGCTACATTATCCAGTATATTTAGCAATGTCAAAAATGCATAAAGCTTTCATAATTAATATTGATAGAAGCTTGTAGAGTTGCAGCGCCTCCCTGCTAGCAAACTGCACATGCGCGTGACATTTATTTAGAGTGCACACGACTTCCGGTTGCGTATAATGTCACTTCTGCCCATGACATGCTACAATTTGCAAGGTACCCTTTGCCCCCACCACTTAATAATTATTTTCAATTATTTAGCATTTTAACTTTTTGACAAAAAAGAAAAAAGTACTTTTTGTGGTAACATGATAACGTTAATTGGCTAACTGATATATGTATTTTTCTTTATGGAACTATGGCTAACATGGTACAACACTCTACCACTAACTTTTTGACATGAAACTTGCTGTCATTTTCGACTAATAGTCTACTAATTTGGTACTAATTTAGTGCATGATTGCTAGTTATATTCTCACAGGACAAGGAATATCTGGAAGGTAAGTCTCCTCTTTTACCTTCTGTATTTACTACACAGCAGCCTCACAAACTTTCCCTTTCTCAGTTCTCATTTGTATATATATATAACCACTATAAAGAAGTGTATCCCTCTTCGCAAGAGTACGACCAAGACCAAAGGGGTTATTTATTAAAGGTCTAGTTGTGTCTTTCCTTAAAAAACTCTCAATTTTCAAGATTTTTCAATCAATTCAAGGTATTCTAGTTTTTACCCCCGATTGCATTCAATCAAGTTTTTTTACATTCGTTTTTTTTCATCAATAAGCAAACATTCGAGTTGTAAGTTTATTCAAAGTAGAAAAAAAACTCATAAACTCGACCGTTGATAAATATCCACCAAGAGTACACCCACATAAAGGGATAGTGACACTAAAACACTATCATTAAAATATTAATGTTTATAATGTTGCCATTTATTGTACTGTGTAAAACATGTAAAAAGCTGTGTAAAATAAATGTATCAATTTCTGCATTTTCTTTTACACCGACCTGAAAGATGGTTTTAATGCCATTATTACACCACTTCAGAACTTGCTTTTGCAAGTAAGTTCCATCCAAAAAACTACGATGAAAGAACACCATATTTTGCCATAGCATTTTCAATTGGCTACTTCAGTTTACATTGGCTTTTTAAATGCAATCACTGAAAATCAAGACTTGGCAAGTATTTTGTTGCCTTTTTTTTTTTTACATAGCATGATAAACTGGCCACTAAAAGTTACCAATAAGTCAGTTATAGGAGTCCTACCCTCAATGCTAACTGCACAAATATGGCAGTCCCCTTCATACAAGAGCATGGGGGGGATCAGATAGGTAATGTAAAAAGCATCGGGTAAATACTTTCATTATTTTATATTAAGAAAATGTGCAAAGCAGAACGGAAACACTGATTACAGATTATAGGTAAATAATAGCAAACTATATTGGTATGAAAATTTCCTCTAGTATAAGTACTATATTTACATAAAATTATATTGATTTACCTAATAAGAGTCTAATTACTGGGTTACTTTTCCTGTATACGTGTTATGCTGTAACAATAAACATTACCTCAAATACTATATATATGTTTGCAGAGGGTACTCTTCTCAGGGAGGTGACAGGGTTCCTTTTTTGTAATCATTTAAAAGGACAATACAGTTGCAATTTAGTAATTAGTATGCACAAAATTAGGAAAAGGAAACCGAGCAAGAAGCAGCTGCCAGATTGCTATAAATGATGAAAAGCCCATAATTGGAAATATGTCCACTAGTGAGTACTGATTTCAGTCATATTTCGAGAACAAAAACCACACTTTGGTTGAGGCTCTTGATGTGTCTTGCTGTAAATAAACATCCCTCCTGGCACTTTCTTCTTTAATCAAGAAAACAGACATTTTCCAGCTGACATTTATGATTGCAAGCACATGGGGATGTGGTTAAGCAGCAAACAACCAGGATTAGGTGAAACAGAGCCTGTAAAGTTTGAAATAGATCACCACTGTTACTATATTTCATAGTCCTTTCCTCAGTGTCCAAAATAACATACATGGTCACATACTCTCTCTTACGTATACTTTAGTGGAAGTGAATTATATTATGCTGGGAAGCATGAGCTTCTCATTCTCTGGAACATCAGAGAGTGATTTCTCTCTGCCTAGAGCTTACACACTTATCCACTATTTAACTTGGCTAAATTTGTCAATGCCAAATATTTTACAGAAATCTGCAATTACAAAAATTTAAATCTGCAGTGCATAGAAAAAGGTGCAAAAATATGAGTAAAACATATTGAATGCACCCAATCTATAGTTTTTTTATAAAAAAAAAAGTACAAGAATTTGTAACATTTCCAGCCTTAATTTGTCTGTCATCTTAGTATAAGCTCTGTGCACATCTGCACCTGTAATAGTGACCTACTGGATACTTCTACCAACTTTATTAATGTACAGCTTAGTCTCACAGACTGACACACAAAAAGAGCACTTTGTAGAAACAAAAATTGACATAAAGTAGTTAAGTTGGGTTGTTTAACTTGTTAATAAGCAAGCTTAAAAGCAAAGGACTAAGTACAGACCCCAGTAGTACTCCACTAACAACACTGGTCCAATTGGAAAATGTTCCATTTACTACCACTCCTTAATCATTTCACTGCCAAGCACGTAAGTACTACGTTCTGGCTGAAAAATAAAAAATAGTACCTACGTGCTTTGCATAAAATGGTTTCCTCACTGCACTGGTGGCCTAGGCAATGAGCAAAGGGGGGTGCCATGTCAGTCCTGCGATGCAACCGTCGCAGGACCGCCTTTCTTGCTAGCATGTCGCAGCAGCAGCAGCTGACGACATCACGCGGCCTCCTGGATCCAGCACCCTCCCACTCACTTCCTGGTCAGAGATCGTGATCCTTCAATGCTGCCAAGGTCCCTCCTGCACACACAAAAAGGGTAAGTGGCTTTTTCTTTGTTTGTTTGCACACTTTTACACAATCATAGATGCAATTATACACACATACACTACACAATTTACTAAAGTTCGTTTTTTTACTTTTCTAACTTTTTTCTAACTCTTGCACATATTTACACTTGCACATAAGAACAGATTTATACACTTTTTAGAGCTGTACACACATTATTACACAAGCACACACTTATATTTTTTTTACTTTTTTTTATTTTTTTTGTTCTTTATTTTATCATATTGCCTCTTTTTTTTCCGCTAAAAACTCTTACCGCGTGGCTATTGGATCAAGTATTCTGATTGTTAACCACACTGTCGGATCAGTTATTTTGTTATTTCATTGATTTGTCTAATTTGTCTAATTTCTGTAGTTTTATTGTGGTTTTATGCTTGTATTGTTGTTCCTTACGTTTATTTAGGGTAGACTTGTAGCTCAGTATGTTGGAGTAGAAAGACGCAATTATTCATTTTGGATTCGTCATTTTGTATTTCCAAAAATATATGGTTTTGGGGGTCTTTGTGCTGTTAGAGGGTCTTGTGGCGAAAAATACACTGTAGGGGTCTTTGTTCATAGAAGGCAAATCGGCAGCAGAGAAAATTCATATGCACTATTTTTATTTGGCGTCTGCACATGGCAGCTGCTTTGTTATATCTATGCATATTGGGCATCAAACTGTTCAGTAGACCCTTGGCATCAATATTTAGAGTGTTTTACAATTGCATGTAAGAAATTGGGTGAGAAAAATGCAGCCAAATGCAATTTTTTTAGGCGATTTTCAGAAATTTCATAAAAAAATGCAGCCTTAAGCGTAGCTTTGGAGTATGGTGCTTTGGAGTAGAAAGACATGCATACCCAATTTGGATTCAGGGGAATGGGTACTTTCACAAAATATATGATTTTCTGGGGTCAACATACTTTTTTTCTACCTTTGTCCCCCCCTCCAAAACTATGTAAATGTGTTGATTCTGCAGTATCTGGAATTACAGAACTGATAGTTCAAATTGGGTGTCTACATTTTAGGGCCCCTATATGCCACATGCTTAGGTAAACCTATACATATTGGGCATCAAACTGTTCAGTGGACTAGCAATCATGTTTAGGGTGTTTTACATTGGTAAAAATTGATGTGTGGGAGATATGTAGATTGGAAGGTTTGAGGTAATTTTTCAAAAAATTCACCAATTTCTATAAAAAAATATAATTTTGGAAGAATTGCAGCTTGGTAGTTTGGTGTACATAGATATATTTACCCATTTTTGGTTTGCCAGAATCTGCTCTAATGCATTGTTTTCTAGTGTAAACCTACAGTTAGTGGAGTGTTTGGCCTTGAAATCAGAAGTATGCTGTTTTGTGGAGTGGTGCTTTGGAAATTTGGTAGTGTACTGTTTAGAGATTTTGATCTATACAAGTGAGAAATCTCCATAAAACTATATATATTTGGTATTGGCACGTTCAGGAGACATAGACCATTCCAAATCTGCTGTGTGTTTTTTTTTTTCATTTTATTAGACACTTCTAGCATATTTTGCTCAGGTTGTCCTAAAAAAAACAAAACAATATATTGTTTTCCTGGGTAAACTAAAAGACCCCCCCAGGAAAGGCCCTTAAAGTGAAAGAGTACAAAAAGTCTAAAAACTGCTTGGCAGTAGATGTTCGCGTTTAGGACGAAACGGCTGGCAGGGAAAGGCTTAAGCTATCCTTCAGCCAGTTCTCTATCCAAGTACAAATATTATGTTACAGACCAATACTCCTTAATTCAACCAGTAACCTTCTGTGTTGTATTGTATCAAATGCTTTAGCAAAGTCCAAGCAGATTACATCCACTGCTATCCATGCTCAACTTCTCACAAATGGCAATTAAATTAGTCTGGCAAGTCTAGCTACACATAAAACCATGCTGGCACAAACTCACAGTAGTATGATTTGCAATGAAGTCAAGTATTGTACGGCTTAATACACCTCAAAAATATATAGTTTTAAGGCTGAGAACAGGATCCCTTTTTGAATAGCAACACACATTAGCAATTTGCCAGTCTCTCTGCATCATGCCAGACTGCAATGAATCCTGAAAAATAAAGTAAAGAGGTTTGGCAATCACAGAGCTATGCTTGGTTTAGTACCTTGGGATGAATACCATCTGGTCCTGGACCTTTGATTACCTTTACTTTGTTCTAGTCTTTCCTCTTGTGTGACCCATGCATCAATAGTTACATCACTGGAATTGGGACTATCAATAAAGAAACTTTCATTATCTGGTTCCTCAGTGTAAACAGACAAAAAATAACGGTTCATAATCTCTGCTTTTTCCATGTTCTCATTGACTGAGCCCCCTCTGTAATTAAGCTTTATTTTTCTTTTCTAAAGAAGCACGCATTTTCTCACCAACTTCAACAACAACACTTCTATTGCTTTGCTATAACATTCCTTTCTTACAGTATACCGAAATATTTATTAAGCAGCATTTTAAAGACATCCCATTTCCTTCTGTGCTTAATCCTATGAAAAGCCTTTCCCATTCTTTAAGGTGCAGGAGCTAAAATTCTGTGTTTCATTTACTCCTGTCATGGAATTCAGAGACCAGAGATCACTTGAGGCAGAAAGTTGAAGTTGATTTGACACAAGTTGCATAATTGCAAAGGAGACCATGTTATGATCCCTATTTTTTAAATGCTCACCCACGTAAATGCTAGACAAGTTTGGTATAATTAGTTATTACAGGGTCCAAAAGAAAATCATCCCTAGTAGGTTCTTGAACTAGCTGAAATAAAAAAGTTGTCATTTAGCATATTTACAAACCTGCTATTTTTTTCTGACTTGGCAACGCCAGTCAATCTCTGGATAATTAAAGCCACCCATAATAATAATTTGACCTAGTTGTGAAGCTGTTTCCATTAGTGAAAGTCACTTACTATATGAGGTGGCGTGTAGCATACACCAATGTTAATTTTCTTTTTAACCTTTTGCCCAGTAGAAATCCCTATCAAATCTCTATTAAAAGAGATTCAACACCCTCCCCAGTGCCATCCATGGTTATTTCTCTAGAGCATAGCTTTCATTTGGCCTTTACATAAAAACAAACATATAAGGGCATGTAAGGTAGTTGGGTAATGGGCAGTGGTATTAGAAATAATAGGAGGGATAGGTGTTGTGTATGAAAGAAAGAAAGAAAGAAAGAAAGAAAGAAAGAAAGAAAGAAAGAAAGAAAGAAAGAAAGAAAGAAAGAAAGAAAGAAAGAAAGAAAGAAAGAAAGAAAGAAAGAAAGAAAGAAAGAAAGAAAGAAAGAAAGAAAAAGAGGAAAAAGCAAAAATTAGTAAAGATAAATAAGAAAATGCACAAGAAGAACAAAAGATGGCAGTCGAGAGTGAATGGGGTGTATTCTATAAATATAATCTATATGTGTGTACTGGGCACCTAGAAATGACCGTATTTATAGGTGTTTTGTTGTTACTGCAGTAAATGTATACTGGTTGCTATACCTAGCTCTTAAAAAAATGTGGCATTCTTGTGTCTTCATGATGCCTTTTAGAAATATTTTTTATGATACTTCGAGAGGTTCTCCCACTGTTGACTTTCTTATTACTTTTGTCATGGTGAGTTGAATTATATAATTGCTGTTAAGGGGGTTTGTAATATTGAAGTTGGCACACGATTCCAATTGGACCAATATACCGCTCATATCCACTAATTTAGAACTTGCCCTCAGGGCCACCTCTGCCAAAAAAAACTTGTTAGCACATTATTCTCACTTCTCCTATTCACTATAAGATACCCATTTACAAAAGCGAGTACAACCTGGTGAAGGCACTTCCCAGAGATAGAGGAGGATGATTGGGAAGAAGAGACTGACAGGCCTGTGACTAACTGGTCTCAACTAAAGACAGTATAATTCAATTTAAAATTCGACACCAGATTTGTTAACCCCGCTCCAACTGTTCTGCATGAACAAGCGAGACTCAACCCAGTGCCCAGGGCCCTGGAGGCAAACTACCTACAGCTTATCTGGCAGTGTCCCCATATCCAAACCTATTGGGCCCAGTTCCTCACCTATATCCAAGACAAAACATCACTGCCCAATCTGCAAATCCCCACTGTATGTCTGCTAGATGTAGTAGATAATGTTATCCCAAGGTCCTCCACGAGAATTCTTTTCCATACCCTGGTGTTCTAAACTGGATGCCCCCCCCCCATATCCTTCTACATTCAATGGCTAGCTGCACCTAATAAGAACAACACTCCCTCTGATTAAACTTACTTATGCTCCAAGAGAAATATAACATGGTATGGCTACAAAGCAACCCCCATTCCAAGGCATACCAGAGCAATTGCACCTAATTTCCAATAACAGAACTAGTAGTGTACCAGGGAGAATGAATCCATTTATGAATCTATTGATAATCATACTATCGAATTAAAGGAACTGCGATAGATTAAGGAACTGATACATTTTTATTGATGTTGTTGGTGCATGTCAGATTTTTTTCCTCTCTTTCCTAGCTCAGAACATTTTGAAGCCTTCTTACGGACCCTTTTGTTGCAATGCAGGCATGTGCATACTCATTTATGTTTATATAACTGTCTCACAGCAAATAACTTTCTGAATATCTAGTTTGTAAAGAGTCTCCCTCTGGGAGGTCCATTGGATTGATGTGGTCCTCTAGGAGATTTGTATGGCTTCCCAAATTCACCTACCTCTTTGGATGATGAAGGCAGCTCCATGCAACTCCCCCAAAGATAATTGCAAAACACTTTCTATTCAAATGATGCTTTACTTCCAGACCAGAACTAGGGGCTAGCAGAAGAGCTTTCACTGATATTTAAATTATGGCTTTAGATTAGTTTATTTTACCTTCTTATACATTTTAATATTTCCATATAGAAGCAGTATCAACAGTATAATATGATGACAAATGGAACATTTTTTGAGGTAAAACAGGAACTAGTGGATACTACACCAGTGTAAGGCCATAATGGGATGTCAAAACACACAAAACCGAAGCAGTAGCAAATTATTTGATTTACAACATACCTTGCCATTCCTAGGCTGGAAAAGTTGCTTGGGACAATTAGAATATCAAGTCTTGGGAACGGATGTGTTCCAAGGACTGCATGTGCTGCTTCCAGACATGGAGAGAGAAGGGGTAGCAGGACCTCTGAGCACTGCTTAGATAACACTTGTGAAGCAAATATGCGGTGTGGAATAACAGCCTGTGAACACGCTTCAGGAAGGGTAAATCGACAGGGATACTTCATGTGCTTGCAGTTTTTTTCTTTTAGCCTACAAATAAAACAACATATGCATTTGAAAGCAATTATCATTAAACTATTGGCTTAGCCAACAGATAAGAGTCTGGAATAGAGATACAGACTTATTTTGCTAACAACACACTGTTATTTCGCATGTTATCTCAAAAGCACAATTAAAGGGGCATTATCTCATAATAGCAATCATTATCTACCTTTTTGAAACATGCATTTTTTCATCTTTAATAGAAGTCTTATTTTCCTTTTGAATTTGTCTACTGAAAAAAATAATTTTGCCTCATCAGCTTTTATGGTGTTATATTACATTTAGCCTATTTCTGAGGATGGCTAACCTCAACCTTTCTTATCAACTGTTAGCAATCCTACTGTGTTATTAACCATTAACAAAAAGTCAAGAGGGGTCATGATATAGAAACCCAGATGAACAAGGGCTGATATAGAAATCCAGGAAAGATTAAGGCTAGGGCCACACGGGGGGGAGGCCGAAATCCAATAGCTGAAACACGTTGGCTGATCTCAGCCCTAGTGTGGACAGTAGCCTCCACTCTTTTCTGCATTCAGAAGCTTTGGTGTGAACAGACTTCGGCGGATTTCAGCTCAAAATGCAGAAATTTGCAGTTCTTCGGCGAAATCCGCCAGGTGTGTTGCAACGAAGCAGATTCAAAACCACCGAATGTGGAAAAGAGAGAATGCTACTGCCGGCGGTAGGGCTGAAATAAGTCAGCGTATTTCAGCTAGTGAATTTCAGCCCCCGTATGGCCCTAGCCTTAGACTGTAAATGGAACCATCCATGGCAGAGGTTTTCAGGGTTTCTTCATTGACATTTAGAGAAAAGTGTCCAGATACCTGTCTGCCTGTCATTCTGAAACCAAGGGTATTAACATGAAGCTGTTCCGATGCTGATATAACATTCTGTACTATTTTCTGATGGTTTTCCAATAAATGATTGCTGTTGGAATTAGCTTCCATTCATCCAATAGCAAGGCATTGATGTTGGGTGATCAGGCCTGGCTTGTAGTTCTTATTTTGCCCCATCAGCTTTTATGAAGGTGTCATATCAGTTTTAGCCTGTTTCTCAGGATGGCTAATCACAAAAAGTCTTATTAACCATTAACAAAAAGTCAAGAGTAGAATGTAGAACTTCAGATGAACACAATCTTATATGGAGATCCAGAAAAGAAAAGGGCTGTAAATTGAAGCCTCCGTGGCAAAGGTTTTCCCACTGGACATATAGGAAAAAGTGTCCAGACACCTGCTTGCATGTCATTCTATTAATATAAAGTTGGTCCTATGCTACTATAACAGTCTCCCCTGTAATACCACTCTACCAAGACTGGACATTGGTGTTGGGTGATCAGGCCCAGCTCATAGTTCTCATTTATCAGCTTTTATAAAGGTATTATATATTTTTTAAGATTTTGTGGAATTTGCTTCCATTCCAGGTCCGGACTGAGAATTAAAATAGGCCCTGGCATTTCAGGTACACAGAGGCCCAATCAGCCCACATTGAGGCCCAAACAGCCTCCACCAGCCCACTAAATACTGACTTTCTAAGGGACCTTATAGTTGCCAGAACTCACAGATTGCTAGTCTGGGCCTGTTCCATTCCGCAAACAGTCAGTTTGGATAATGATGATGGGTGATCAACCCTGGCTCATAGTTCTCATTCCAACACACAGGTGTTTCAGCTGCATTGAGGTCAGGGCACTGTGAGGCCAGTCAAATTTTTACACTGCAAGCAAAGCACACAAACTCTGCATGGACCTCACACTGGACATAGGAGCATTACAGTTTGAAGCAGAAAAGGCCCGCCTCAAAGTATAAAAAACACTTTCACAAATATCATAAATCACTGCATGCAATAGATGTAAAGCTAAACACTAGTTGCATGATTTCCAGCTTTCTGCAATGTCCTTTGCATAAATATTGACAGCACTAGTCTGACAATGTTTGCACTTAAATTAGGCTTTGCCCTCAACCCATAATCCCTTAAATGCTGAGGAGCAGTGAAATCTCAATAGACAATTAATAACTAGCAAGGTTATAGAAATTGCCTTGAAAGTACAGCTCATCACAAGAAAGCAAAACGGATAATACCAATATGAAAGCATAGGAAAGATAAGAAAATAATATATCTACTATGTACATCAGCCTTGTATCAGTATGTGTTTGCATATGTATTTTAAAGTGATACTGAGATGAAACTCTTCAAAATATTAGTGTACATAAATTACCTATACAGTAGGTTATGTTTTTCGTTGATAGGCTTTTGTAAGTAATTGTTACTTGAACTTCTGCTGAACAAATATGGTAGCCCCTCATAGAGACACACAGGGGATCAGATAGGTAATGTGAAAGCATCAGGCAAAAGAAGAATTATTATTAAAGATGAATTCAAGATTTTCAGAGTAAAGGTGTGGCCTGTTACATTCATGAGCTTACAGACTGACAATTTTCAGATTATCTGTCTGCCTGAAAGCATTTCTTCATATATTTGCCTCTAGACAGATATAGTATTTCTTCATATATAGAGTTTTTGTTCCTCATTTTGTTTTTTCTATTGCTTTATCCACGTGTACCTCAACACCACACATTATAAGAAGTATTTTAAGAAAGAAAAGTGTTTTTGCTTGCTTCACAAAGTGGGTACTGAGTGAGAGGGTCTTCCTGGAGAAGTAAAAGAATAAATAGCTCCATTTTCTCGTGGCTCACACTCAGTGGCGTAACTAGATGTTACTTGATGTTACACCACATCCCTGGCATTTTGTAATGGGAGGAATTTCAACCTCTCTCTCTCTCTCTCTCTCAAAGACTGACCAAGGCCTCCTAATAATTAAGGGTCCAAATTGCAGGGCAGCAGCAACCTCTAGAGCAGGGATCCCCAACCTTTTCTTCCTGTGAGCAACATTCAGATGTAAAAGCAGTTGGGGAGCAACACAAGCATGAAAAATGTTCCTGGAGGTACAAAATAATTGATTATCCATTTAGTAGCCTCCATTAAGACTGGCAGTCTATAAGGGCCTCTGTTTGGCAGTACACCTAGTTTTTTGCAACCAAAACTTGTCTCCAAGTTTGAAATTCAAAAATAAGCATCTGCTTTGAGGCCATGGGGAGCAACATCCAAGGGGTCGGAGATCAACATGTTGCTCATGAGCTACTGGTTGGGGACCACTGCTCTAGAGCATACGACAAAAGAGTTTCTCTTTTTTCACTGTCATGAATGTGACCCACTTGATGAACAAAGAACATTTAAGACAATAAAACTTACATACAGTACACGATTTGTAAAACAAAGGGTAAAAGTGACTGTGAAACTATCTGTGATAACAATCTTTATTAATTATAGGCAAATAATAAAACAATGTAGCGGCATACCTTGAGGCATGACAAAAATGTAATAAGTTGCATTATTATTATTATTTTAATAGTTACACAAATTAATTAATAATGAATTCATGTATGAATTTATAGCAAGATATTCATTAGTTATGAAACCCACTAACTACTGAGGTGTATTTGCTGCTGCATTCTGCAGTTAAAACAACTAACTCATTTTAATGGTTACAACCAGGGCAGGGTATCATGGAGAAATGATCTGGGACACTAAATAATGTTTATAGAGGCCTGAACTTACAGCTGCTGCAAATTGAGAAAGGAAAAGTCCTCAGGTTAGACTCTTTTGAGGTATGTAATATTAAAAAAAAAGGAAAAACCAAAAATGCTTTAAGAATGTAGTCATTCAGAACTTTAATATCTTGTTTAACTTAATGAATCATGCTATGTGAGGTGGCCACAAAAGAAAAATCTTTTCTGTATATTCTCTAGCGAAAAACGTTTTCTCTAATTCAGGGTTTTTTGCAGATGACTTGGAACATTTTGACCACTTTTAACCTCATGGTCCCTACAGCCTCAACTTTAGAGCATAACCTGACTGCTACCTCTACCTGCTATCCAATGTGTCTATATGCCATATGAAGGGGGAAGCGATTGCAGTTTTGCCAATGCCTGTCACCATAATGTGATAACTCCTATAAAAACTGGAATCAATTTTCCATGCGAATTACTCCATACAACCCCATTTGTTTATGATATAAAAACACAAGTCACTTGGGGGAGTACATTAAAGTATCCTTATTTGAGCATCAAGTGGTTTCCCTGTCTGTCCCGCTTTAGAGCGGTATTTTTGGCACATTGCACATCCCACATTTGCTGCAGAGCTGTACAGAAAACAAAGAAGGCAAAGTAAAGCAAGGAGCGCAGGTATTATGTCGCAGAACATAGATTAAAATTTAAAATAAAAAGTTCAGGTTTTCCAAATGAAGAGTGAATTTTATGTTATAAAAGAAGCAGCGCCTTCAGTAGCATACATGTTTTGGTCTTTTGAATACATTTTTACTCACATAGATCTTCACATTTCACTTTATTACTATGGCATTCATACATTCCAGAAATTTGCTATGAAAAAAAAAAACTAAACAGACAGCTGTCTTGTCCTTGACAGATTGTAGTAGCCCCATAACATCTTTATTTAATCTTGGGAAATATTAGTTTATTTCCTAATTTTTTCCGCCTCAGGTTTTCCTTGACAGATCGGTTCTTCCATCCAGATCCTAAAATGAGCTCACTCCAGCTGTGTTCAAACAGTGTGACCAAAATGACAGGTTTCATACTGCACCACTCATGGTTAATGAGTGATTCTTAATCTTGCCAGCGACAGCTGGGCCACTCTACTTTAGATCATTGCTTTTCTTTCATTACCAAAAGAAAATGAAGCAGAAAAATCCAGTAGAAAAAAAACGTTACCCTTTCACTGCCTGGTCCATTTCCATATTGATAAAAGATCAACTACAGCAAAAAGACAAGATGCTAATGAAACAGCACTCTGCAATATAGCATTATAAACATTTCTAGGAAAAGAAGCATTTTTGTCATTGATGAAAATAATGTAAACAATGAAGGCTAATTTGCCTTTATTGAAATACTGAAGCTATTACATACTTCTATAAAGCTTTCCCCTTTCGAAAATATCTCAGTAGACATGCATATCTCAGTATATATACAGTACAGTATATATTAACAATTTATAACATATGGAGATTTTCATGTCACAGGGTGCTACTACACCGTACAATTTGTTGACATGTAAAAGCAAAGCCATGATCTATCCAGACAGCTCTGAATTACCGTATAGAAAGGCCGTCTCCCATAGAAACCATTATAATGAAATAATCCAAATTTGTAATGAATATTTCCTTTTTCTCTGTAATAAAACAGTACCTTGTACTTGATCCCAACTAAGATATAATTAATCCTTATTGGATGGGAAACCATCTTATTTGGTTTATTTAATGTTTACATTTTCTAGTAGATTTATGGCATGAAATTCCAAATTATAGAAAACCCCAGGTCCCGAGCATTTTGGATAACAGGCCCCATACCTGTACCATGATTATGCCTTATAAATAGCAGTTATTAGTAATAACTAACAAGGTCTCTAACCTGCTTTCATTACTGATGTAAAGTGGTGTCCATAAATCTGATGTTTTCATATTACAACTGGAGTTTTCTTTTACTTCTTCCCAACATCCAACTGCAATGGTAAATGTTGATGCTGGCATTGGCATTGTCACATAGTAGAACCAGCTGTAGAATCCTTAAAAAGGTAAATATGAATGTTAGTTAAGCTAATCAGGTAAAACTGTCTCAAGACTTAGCTGGACTTTATCACAGCAAATTATTACCTGAACTATTTCTGATAATGAAGGTTTAGGTTTAAGATTTGCACAAAATATATACATACAGTATCTAATTATTTAGCTAAAGGTAATACACTGATTTTATGTGTATTAGTAGAAAATACACAAGTGCTGTCTATGCCTACAGGCTAAAATGTCTAATGTGTGCTTTCATTTTAATGCCTCAAGAAAAATAAATAATGTAACAAATAATTAATGGAATGCAATCCTTTTAAATTAGAACATGTCAAGGCAATATGTTAGCTGTACCTAGATGCATTACATTTATTGCAGTGTTTCCAAAACTCTTACAAAAACTATGAAGTGTCAAGCTTTATAAAGATCTGTCTATATGTGCATGGAACTATCATGGATGATTTCCAAATTTTCAGAATTATACAGAGGAGTTACTTTCTTCCTGTTATTACAGAACAACAGACAGAGAGCATGCCAGGAGACAAGTACTCAAGACCTCACTGAAAAATGTAAGAAAACATGTAAAGATTGGCTATAGTAATATAAAGCTTCAGCAATTTTTTTGCCTTGGGGGACCACAACGTAAATGAGAGATATGGGTTGAAATTTAGTTTCGCTGTCAAGCTGCAGGCTTTAGTAGAATGTCTTAAAGGTGAACCACCCCTTTAAGACATGACAGCTGATTCAGTTATGACCATTATAAGCACTATACAGATCAATTTTCCCTAATATTACAGTCCCTCATACAGGATGTTGTTTTGGGCCTGGTTGCAAAATGAGTCTCACACCACTGATACATGTAAGAAGCTGTACTGTGACTGCTGGTTGTTTTTTTTTAAGTGGAACAGGTCTATCACCCATGTATGAGACTTTATTCATTTAGATGAAAATGGCTCTTAAACAGATGGCTGGTGGCCAACCACATGCATGATAACAAAATCAAGGTGTAACTATTTTCGAAGATCCCATGTAAACTCAGGATAGAGAGAACAAAACAAACTTTATACAAGAGTTCGAATAGCCAGGACATCTGGTAGAAATGTTCAACTATGTGGATACAAGTATGAAAAAAACAATATTAGGAGCATGACGATTTTGTTAAAAATAGCTTTGTTTCTTTTTCTATAAATGTGGTTATAAAATTACAGAGCTATTGTTAATCATCCATCAAAACCTGCCAAGGTTTTCCTCCAAAAGGAAACTTGCAGCAACAACATTGTTTTTTCATAGGTTAAACTATAAAAATAAACATAAAATGTACTATATTTTTAGGCTTAAACAATGAAAAGATATATTTTAAAACAAACAGATAGAAATGACGTCACTAATGACCAGACAGGTTCCTACCACTGCAAAGCAAGGACTTAATAAAAGAAGAGACTTTACACTAAAATAAAGGCGCAACGCAGACCAGAAAAAGTGACAGAAGTGATAAATTGGAAAAAACTTTTCTATATATATAAAACACATATATAGCAAATATATGTTAAAGGGGTAGCTGAAAATTATAATTTATTATGATGTAGACAGCAGTATTATAGGACAATTTGTTACAGGTCTTTAATTACTCTTAGTGTTTTAACTATACATTTCTGGTCTGTAGCTCTCCAGTCTGGAGTTTATATAATTTTGCTTGTAGGTTATCAATTTATAATTGTCTTAGGATATAGGCATCTATGCTACATATCTTAACTTAAAATGAACCTCCCCTTAAAGAAAGTAAACTTACTTATACAAGTACATATCTGTACCTATCCACTTTCTGGTCTTGATACTGAAGCGATGAGGCTACTGATTCAGAGAAACCTTAATTCAAACAAACAATCTCCTGAGCTGCAGTGATAGGTTGGTTTTAATCTAAAAAAGCTATTTGGTATGCAGCACCTAGGTAATTAAGATGTTTTCTGCTATTACAGAATTGCATAGAGCTCTAGTAACTCATAAAATATGGCCACCTATTGTTGGGTTGGGCACATTTCATATTATGCATAAAATATTGGCTGCTTTTATCTGTAGCTTACCTGTACTCAAATTACAACATCTGTTCACTAAACAGTGTAATATGTAATGTCTTTCTCACTTTCATTGTTATATAAATTATCTTGGTTATTTTGGACAGTTTTAGCAGGGCAGTTTTGTTCTGTTACAGAAAAGTGCCTTTTCTCACTGAACTCATCCACCTGTTTGGGCAAATCATATTGTATATTTTCTTTGGGGATTATATCCATGTGTTAATCAGTTCTGGATGATCTATTTAAGAGATAACTTAAGTCACTCTTGTACTAACAATTTACGGACAAATTGTAACTCTTGTGGCACCCCTACATTAACTGGAACTGGTGATGAGGTTATGTTTGCATAAGATAGAGAAAATTAGTTAGGGCTCTTAGTCACAGGTGTTTCAAGATGCATTCCTTTGTGGTGAACCTTTCATGAGTTCCAATGCAGTGGAATGCAGAAGAAAAACAGCCAATCCTTCTGGATTGCTATTTACTCACTGAGACACATGCAAGTGACCCTAAAAAGGTAAGAAAGAGCAAGGAAATAGTTTGGAGAGACATCCTCTGTTACCACTAAAAACAGACAGGTAGGAAGAGGTTTAAATTTCACTGAATATTGGTATATTCGGATTAACTGGAGGAGAAAGTTGTTGCAAGATACTGGATAGTGTAAAAGAGCTTGAATATGAAGATAGGAGCATGAAAGAAAACACATGAACAGAATAATGACAAAAGGAGTGATAAAGAAAGAATCTACCTTAGGGGGTACCGTGCATGCAAACAGTTCAAACATTGCCATTGCAATTGTGTAACAGGTAATTGTAGTAGTATATGTTCCACGGAGTATTGCTAAAGGGGATATTGTTTACTCCATTTATTCTGGTAGCAGACAGACAGATCCCAAAACTGCACGATTGTGTTTGACAGATCTCCTGAAAATGCTTTTCTATCAGCAATAACTAAAAAATGCCGGTGGTAAAATGTACCAGTAGCAAAGTTCGCCAGAAGTTTCCTCATGAGACAACTTTGGGTGACTTCAGAAGAACAAAGCGATGCTAAGGTTTAACCACAAGCGATTTCAATTATTGCCTGTGGAGAAGCATTTTCAGGAGATTTGCTGCCCCCAGTCATGCACTTTTATCGCGGGCAACAAATCTCGTCAGCCATTACAAAAAACAGTGCATTTCTCAATAAAAGTGCAAAATAAGTTTATTGATAGTTTTATAGTTAAGTTTACTTTAATAAACAGGCCCCTTAATCTTAACAAGAATTTGGAATGTCCATTTTTTTCCATTGAAAATCTGAAGGGTAGTTGTTTCCAGACTTCATAGCAGACATAACATTAGGCCCTGAAAAATGGTGATCATTTATACTTAATTCAAGCAAATCTCTGTGGTTTACCCAGTGCTTTACAACCACAAATAAGGGTGTAGTTATAATAAATTAGATGAAGGAAATATAAAATTTATGCTTAGGGCAGTGACACACACTAAGATTGAGGGAGATTAATCGGCCAGCGACAAATCACTTCTTCTTCGGGCAACTAATCTCCCCGAACTGACTTCCTGCGGGCTAGAATGTAAATCGCCAGCAGGATGGCACTCGAAATGATTCGTCTCACAAGGAAACCTCAGGCGCCTTTGGAAAACAAAGCGCTCCGAGTACCATCCCGCCGGCGATTTAGATTCTAGCTAGCGGGAAGGCTTTTCAGGGAGATTAGTTTCCCAAAGAAGAGCCGATTTGTTGCTGGGCGATGAAAACTCCCGTATTAGCATGTGTCATCTCCCGTAAATGCTTAGTTGCCTCATTACAGAGTGGGGATGAGGTCCCTGCCCTGAAGAGCTTACAACATGAATACATAACTATTTATTCCAAGAGACTATATTAGTCCCATTTGAGTAGTGGATATTTTCAACTGTGCTCTGAACAATGCTGTACATGTACTATAACTGAACTCTGTTTTTTTCTTTTATTGAGAATTTGCCATAAATGCATGAATGAAAATAATATAGCTGTAGTCTAATGTCTGTTTCTTTATGACATTTTTGAAGCTTTGTAAGATACAGTATTTCCAACATTCTTATTGCAATCATTTTACAAAATAATCCACTCTGCCAATTCCCTTTAGCATATTATTGTACAGCATGTGCATCTGTGGTACAGACATAAAGAGGTTTACAGGATGGGTGGGGTCCATGTGAACTAAAGTTGGAATGAGCTAATCTGTTTTAAGTAAATACTGTGTTTTCTTCTCTTTATTGGAGGGTGGAAAGGGGCTTGATTTGCCTGTGGAAAATCTAAAAGTAAGCTATAATTACCAAAGTAAAAATTAGTCATTGCCATATAATGAATAGAAAATCAATGCTCTCTAAAGTTGCAACACTGCCATCAGGCAACCCTGACAAATTTCAAAGCCTAGAGCTGCCAGCAATGTGGAATTTTATTGTGTTTATTGTCCTCAAATGCTCCTTTGGAAATTTGTTGGTTATGGTCCTCAAAATTAACATGCAATGTTTTATTTTGGATATAACTTCTTATAAAAAGATTTAAAAATGGCTACCCAGGCAATTTCAGGATATCTAAAGCTGGCCATAGACACAAAGATCTCATTGTACGAATCGAGGATTCGTACGATTTTCGGATCGTGTGTGGAAAGACCCAACATTTTTCGTCCGGCGGAGATGAGTTGTTTGGTCGATCGGACAGGTTAGAAAATTTCTGTCGGCTGCGGGCAATATCTCTGCGTGTATTGTGGGAGACTAGCTTTGTCTATCGTACGATTGCTGTCAGGGGCAGAACATCGGCTGATCTGTTCTTTAACTATGAATGGTAAGACTTTGATCTGAATGGTTAGTGGCAGGTCGGGAGATGGGAAAGTCCGATCGTACATTGATTCATACGATCGGATCTTTGCGTCTGTGGCCAGCTTAAGGTATCTGGTAGTTCTAAAATAAACAGTAGATATGCTTTATGGAATGTATGTACAGTATTTGTATGCATAGTAGTAGAATTATGTAAGCAAACATCATACAAAGCCAATGTCTATCATAAAAATATTACACACAACAGAAAACAGTACTAACAAGTTTTATTTTGACAAATCCTGATTTGATTAAGGTATGATTCATATATGTAAATCTGTCAACGTTTTTGTAATTTTGCTTTTCCTTAAAAAGGAAACTTGTCGCTCAGCCCCCTGTAGTTTTAATGCATAGACTGGCCCAAATATTCTACAAACAATGATAAAAAGTTTGGGAACCCCTTTCATCCTGCATAATAATTTACTCCACTTTCAACAAAAAAGATAACAGTGGTATGTCTTTTATTTCCCAGGTACATCTGAGTACTGGGGTATTTTCTGAATAAAATTTTTTCATGGTTTAGGATAAGGCTACAAAAAGCTATCTCAGAGGTTTAAAGTGTCAGTTTCAACTGTAAGGAATGTAATCAGGAAATGAAAGGCCACAGGCACAGTTGCTGTAAAACCCAGGTCTGGCAGGCCAAGAAAAATACAGGAGAGGCATATGCGGAGATTGTGAAAATGATTACAGTCAACCCAATAATCACCTCCAAAGATTTGCAAGAACATCTTGCTGCAGATGGTGTATCTGTACATCATTCTACAAGAACACCTTATGGCAGGGTGATGAGAAAGAAGCCCTTTCTGCACTCACACCACAAAAAGAGTCGCTTGTTTTATACAAAAGCTCATTTAGAAAAGCCACCGTCATTTTGGAAAAAAGTGCTTTGGACTGATGATAGAAACATTGAGTTATTTCATCATAACAAAAAGCGTTTTGCATGGCGGAAGAAGAACACCACATTCCAAGAAAAACACCTTCTACCTACTGTCAAATTTGGTGGAGGTTCCATCATGCTGTGGGGCTGTGTGGCTAGTTCAGGGACTGGGGCCCTTGTTAGGGTCGAGGGTTGGATGAATTCAACCCTAGATTAACAAATTCTTCAGGATAATGTTCAAGCATCAGTCACAAAGTTGAAGTTACACAGGGGTTGGATATTCCAACAAGACAATGACCCTAAACACACTTCGAAATCTACAAAGGCATTTATGCAGAGGGACAATATTCTGGAATGGGCGTCACAGTCCCCCGACTTGAATATCATTGAAAATCTATGGGATGATTTGAAGCAGGCTGTCCATGCTCGGCAGCCATTAAATTTAACTGAACTGGAGAGATTTTGTATAGACCAATGATCAAAAATACCGCCATCCAGAATCCAGACACTCATCAAAGGCTATAGGAGGCGTCTAGAGGCTGTTACATTTGCAAAAGGAGGCTCAACTTAGTATTGATGTAATATCTCTGTTGGGGTGCCCAAATTTATGCACCTGTCTAATTTTGCTATGATGCATATTGCATATTTTCTGTTAATCCAATAAACCTTATATCACTGCTGAAATATTACTGTTGCCATGAGGCATGTTATATATTAAAAGTTGCTACTTTGAAAGCTCAGCCAATGATAAACAAATCTCCCAAACTTTTTCATATGACTGTATCGTCCCTTATTAATACTGTTTGCTCTCGTTCTAGTTATTGTGTTTAACTAACGATATCTAAGCCTTTTTTAGGCACTGAGGGAATCTGCAATCACAACCTCACTGGGCACAGACTGTACTGAGCGTACAATGAATAACCACTTTACATTGCTGAAGGTGAAAATGCTTTTGTTCTAATCTAAATGAATGACCTCTTGTTCTTTGTATATTTCCCTTGATGAAGAAACCCTTCAAAGACTTTACTGTACTAAGGATTAAACAGCTCACCTTTAAATAAATTGTTCATGTAGTCTTTGGTTTAGAAGACATTATATTAAGACAATTTACAATAAGCCTCCTTTTTTATTGTTTGTGTTTT
Organism: Xenopus laevis; assembly: GCF_017654675.1. Classification (NCBI taxonomy): domain Eukaryota; kingdom Metazoa; phylum Chordata; class Amphibia; order Anura; family Pipidae; genus Xenopus; species Xenopus laevis. The sequence continues at coordinate 146,519,083 of NC_054371.1, read as the reverse complement.
TAAAAATATATTAAAACTTTTTGAAGTTCCAGGCTTGTAATTTTTCCTTGTTATTTAGTTGCTAGGATGTACTATAATTGCTGTAACATCTTGGTAGTTAGAACACAAGATAAATAGGACAGGGCCTGGAACAAAACATAAGCAATAAAAAAAACAGTAAAAAGTAAACCTTGCAGGCTGGAAATACACAAAATAAGAATGCAAATAAAGTAAAAACAAACAAAATAAATAAAAAAGACTAAGTGAAAAGTTGTTTAGAATAGGTCACTCTGTAACATACTAGATGTTAATTTAAAGGTAAGGCTCCAATTTATTTGGAGGCCGTGATTATCACCAAGGCAGACAAGGGCGTTGGGATTGTTGTGTTGAATAAAACTGATACCAATGAAGCATTCCGCCAATTAGCTAATGATAATCATTATAAAAAATTGGAAATTGACCCCACATATAAATCTAAGAATGATCTAAATATGTACTTGAATGCATCAGTTATGGAAGGGGTGATAACTGAGGAAATTTACCAACTCTTATACCAACAATTCCCGAAAACGCCATATGTGTACTTTCTTCCTAAAATACACAAAAGTCTCGAAAACCCTCCCGGTAGACCTATAGTGTCTAATTTGGGATCATTGTGGCAACCACTTGCTATATACATTGACATGTACCTCCAAGATATTGTGCCAACACTTAAACCTTGCCTCCTAGACACCACAGATTTCATCAACAGACTAAAAACTGTTGACTTACCGACTGGGGGATTCTACTTGTGCTCATTAGATGTTAAAGATTTATTCACTTCTATATCCCACAATGAAGGTATTGAATGCATGGGCACAAGCAGTCTCCCAGACTTTAAGGTTAATTTTGTGTGTGATCTTCTTGACATGGTACTTATGAAAAATTACTTTACCTTTGGGGGTGAGTTTTTTCTCCAACTACAGGGCTGTGCAATGGGGGCTAATATGGCGCCTACATATGCAAATATATTCATGGACCATTTTGAGCAAACACACTACTTCACTACTCCAACACTACTTTTAGTCCATGTATACAGTCCTACATGCGGTATGAGAATTTGCAGGCGTTTGCACTATACCTAAACAGTGTACACCCTACAATTAAGTTCACACTACAAATTAATACTAGTGAATTGCACTTCCTTGATGTCAATGTACAGGTCATTGGGTCCTCATTTGTGACTTCTATATACAGTAAACCTACTGATCAAAATAATCTTTTAAAAGCTACAAGTTTTCATCCACTGGGCCTGAAAAAGGGTCTCCCCAGAAGCCAATTGTTTCGTGTGAAACAGATAACTTCTTCTGAGGCCCTTTACAAACATGAATCTTCCAAGATGGTTCAAAAATTTGTTGAAAAGGGGTATAATGCAACAGAACTAAATGCTATACGTAATGAAATTATGGCCTTACCAAGGGAGGATACCCTTAAGAAAAATTAATTTAGGAGCCAATGCATTCCCTTTATATCTACCTATGATACTAACAATAAGGCTATCAGAAAAACTATCCTTTAACATTGGGGCATTTCACAATCTGACCCTAAAATCGGGCACCTTTTTAAATTACCCCCGGTCTTCTCCTACAGAAGAGGTAGAAGCATACAGGAATTAATCAAACCTAAAACTACCATTGTCAAAAAACCGCCACCTATGTTAACCAAATAGAACAAGGGTACTTATCCCGGTAGAAATTGCGGGCATTGCAATGGTATAATCCCTGGGACGAATGTTGTACATCCCCAATATGGCACTAAACATGATATTAAAGGTTTTTTTATGTGTGATACTAAAGAAGTTGTTTACTGCATTAAGTGCCCCTGTGGGTTGGTTTATGTTGGCCAAACGAGTAGAGCGATGAAGGTGAGGCTAAACGAGCACAAATCCACTATCCGGAATTACAAGGCCCCCCCCCCCCTGCTGACCAAAAGGGCTCAGTTAAGGTAGTTGAAAAAGGAAAAACAAAAAAAGAAACACTGCTAGCAAAACACTTTTTTAATCATGGTCATAGAATATCTCAATTGAGATGGCAAATTCTTAAAAAAGTGTCACACAAACAAGGCTTTGATATTAAGAAGCTTTTATTGCAGCGTGAATGTTACTGGATATGGGTGCTCCAATCCAGGCATCCAAAAGGGTTAAATGAAGACTTTAATATGCCATGTTACTTATGATTTTATCCAATTAACACGCTATTCCACTTTTTTCAGATAACTTTGCTGCACAAATTTCCTGCAGGGATAGCCTCTGTTTTCTCCCATTCCCCTCTTGTGGGGTAAGATAAAATTCATTGTTATTCCAATGTTACAATTTAGATTTAGATGTTGTGTCTCAATTTAATACATGATAAGTAACTGGCTACAGTGTTGCATTCCATTCCTGTAGGGTAGGATAAAAAATTACCTTTACCCTGTTGTTACAGTTTGGATACAGCTTGGTCTCTTGTTTCAATTGTAAATCTGTTAAGGAACCTGTGACATTGTTGCATTTCATATGCTGCCTTTAACTTGGATACATAATTGGATTTAACCATACTTTTGTTTCAAGCTACTTGATGGTTATTAACGGATCATCTCGGGACTCAATAACCCTCTGTTACTTCTGGATTTTGCAAATAAGTTTTTGATAAAAATGTTGTATTTTTTCTATGATGGACTTTCCATTTACGTTATTTTATGTATTTTTGCACTGGGACTGTTCAGGGTTAAATACCAACTGGTGTTGCTTTCGAATAACTATGTAAATGTGATGAATGACCAATCATGTTGTGTGAGGGGTGTTAACTTGTTTTCACGTACCCATGTTTTCATGCTTGACAAAGGGGTACAACCCCGAAACGTTGCACGTTTGCTAAATAAAAACGCAAGGGTACACCCCTGCTTGAACCTGCCGTGAGTGCCAGTGTTTACTCTGTTCTGAATTGCTGTGGAGGGTGCCGATCCCCCCAACACCGTGCACCAGGCGATGATACTCTGAAGGCCAGGGTGTGAGAGCGGGCTACATCACTCCAATTTATTTGTAACATTTTAGGATTTTTAGAAGTTCCTTCATTTTCCATAAGGCACACCTGCATCTTCAAAATGCTACTATGGTTGTGCCTTGAAACAAAGAAGAAGAAAACTGATTTTATGTGGTTTGTGTGATAATTACCTTGTGCCACAGAAAGATAACCCAGAGATCATTTTAAGTGTTTATCCCATTTATACAAACACAGACATGGGTTGGGTGTGCAAACCTGTTAGCCCAGTTTATGAATTTCTTATGCCAACCAGATCAAAGGAATTTTAATAATTTTGCCAACTTTATAAAAAGCGTTTTGTCCCAAAATTACACTTAATTTGCATTAAAACAAAATGGGTACCTTAAATTATATAGATAAAAGTATAAATAATAAGGTTGTGCCTACATTAATTCAATTAATGTGAACAATAATTCATTTACATTACATCCATGGGTGCAGCACCAAAAAGGACACTTTCTTGCTTCAGTGAAGCTTGCAAATTGTTTTTGTTAGCAGGAGTGCAAGGTCAGTTGTTTTCCATACGTGCGTGCATGCCTGCTGAGTGTACCCTGGGATTGTAGGTCGCCTTATTACACCTTGTACTACCCAGGTGTACAGAGAGGAAAATACCACAGCCCTCTGTCTGTGATATCGCTTCGGAATGCAATTGAAGCAACCTCACAATGGCAACAAACAAAAATCTTTTCACTGTATATACTTCAAAATTATGCTACTGTCAGTGGTAACATGTAGCATGCTGGGAAGGTAGTAAGCACTGTGCCATCTAGTTACATATCCCAATTTGACCGCTGCACGGTAAAATCACTATACACCCAAACCCCATCCAATTTATAACAAAATGGAATCTTACAATAATCAACAAATAAGGGTTACACAATAAAAATACAATAAGAGGGCCATGAGCTAACAATCTAAAGGTTTGACCTTCAAGCACAAGGTATAACATTCTCAGCTCAGACCCTCCATCACCAACTCAATAAAAGAGGACCATGGAAGAACCCACTCCTAACAGAGAAACATAAGAAAACCCAACTGCAGTGCCCAAACAACTGAATAAGTCAATATACATCTGGGAGCAGTTCCTGTGAACAGATGCTATTAGAGCTCTTTGGTAAAGCAAAACACCACTTTGTTTACAGGAGAAAATGAAGCCTTCAAAGAAAAGAACACCATCACCACAGTTAAACATATCAAAGGTTAGATGTTTTGGAGTTACTTTGCTGCCCTTGTCAGTGCATGGCATCATGAAATTAAAAGATTACCAAGGCATTTAGGAGCACTGTACTGAACCCAGAAAGCTGGGTCTCCATTGTAGATTAGTGATCCCCTACCAGTGGTTCAGGAGCAACATGCTGCTCACCATGCCCTTGGATGTTGGATGTCCCAGTGGCCCAAAAACAGGTGCTAATTTTTGAATTCCTGGTTTGGAGGCATGTTTTTGTTGCATAAAAACCAGGTGTACCGCCAAACAGAGCCTCCTGTATGCTGCTAGTCCACATAGCGGCTACTAAATAGCCAGTCATAGCCCTTATTTGGCACCCCCTGGAACTTCATTTTTTTTTTTCTATGTTGCTCCCCAACTCTTTTTACAACTGAATGTGACTCACAGGTAAAAAAAAAAGTTTGGGGACCTCTGCTGTAGATCATGGGTCTTCCAGCAGGTCAGGGACCATAAGCTACCAGTATGTTTATAAATATATATATATATATATAGATAGTCTGTTTTGAAATGACCGTGCACCCCGCCAATAGAGATAACAGAGTGCAGGTATTATATGAGATATATATATATATATATATATATTTTGCAGTAGATCGATTTATTTTATAGTAAGTTTTGAGTTATTTGAAGAAAGGGCAGAGCATAGGCTTCAAAAATTACTCTTCCTTCTATGGCTAATAAAATGAGTTTTTTATGCATAGTTACATGAACACTGTTACCTGCCATTTAGACCACAAGGCCACACCACTATATTGTTCTGCAGAATATACAGGAATATTCTACATAAGCAACAATAATAATAATAATAATAATAGCAATGCTAATGCTCTAATCCTGGGAGTTGATCAACCGTATCAGGAACTTGACAGAAACCACAGGCTGCTTCTTAGTTTGGCTTAAACCTTCTGATTCATTGTGATGACAAACAAGCTTCAAATTACAAGATTTCTACAAAATGACTCATGAAGAATTAGTTCCACACTTATTAGAATTGTCGTTGTAGCCTGCCTTAGATGGCTTAGAATTTGCCTAAGTTTGCATGTTTTCAAAGTCTTGTTTGTTCTCTGATAACCAATTCATTTAAGTAGCCTGTTAGTTGCACTTGATGTAATTAAATTAAACATATTAAAAACATAAATCCTGACCAAATTACAACTTCGGCATCCTCCCAGAAGACATTACACCAGGTTAGAACATGGGAATATTAGGGAAAATAACCTTATCAATTCAGCCATTTAAAGGACAAAGGAAACCCTAATTCACTGGAGGGGTGCAAGTCTAAGGGCAAATGGGTTGCTTACTGCACCTGGGCATATATTGTGTCTTTTATTACATATGGAGATTGTATTTTACTTATTCACTGTTCAACTAACATTTTGGACCGCCACCCCAGTAAATTAGGGTTTCCATGTCCTTTAACATGTGCAGCATATCATGTGTGTGTGTGCAGTAATTATTTAATGCCAACTTTACTCATGCACTTTAGCATGCAAGCAATAAAGAGATTCACACAGCAGCAGTTTAGAAAGAGGCAAAGTACGTCTGCTCAAATGCTTTAAAAAAGTATATAGATATTAGCCATTTGTGGCTTTTTTGGTGTTTAAAGTTAGGCATTTAAAGTAGAAAATATATATTTTTTACAAAAAGAAAGTTTCTGGATAATCAGGGTTTAATGATGCAGAATATTATTATGTGTTATACATTAAGCACCTCAGAACTATAGACTTTTATTGCTATGACGCTGTGCAGGATGGCGTTTGACATGTTGTTTTTATGATTCAATGATTTAGGCAACAGTCCAAGCTTTTCGTGTTTGTGTTATGCATGTTATATTTTTAAGGCTGGTCTGGATTTTTTTTTCTACTGTTAGAAATATATAGATATATTTCAATATACATAAAAAATAAAGGGAAAGTAACGTAAAACATTCTCAAAACACTTATTGTGAATAATACATTATAATAAGAAAGGAGTACAAATATTTTTTGCAAGTTTCTTACCTACACGTTGACTACAGTTTGTTTTTTTTATCTGACCCTATTAAGCTACTTTTTTACACTATTTTAAATGGCCCATTTTCTGGCCAATCAGTCTACTTACATGCAGACAATATGAGATATATTATAAGCACTGCTGGCATAAATGGTATGTCTGCACCAAAGTTATAAAAAAACCCAGATGTATGTGCAAAGTAACACCCCCTGCTCTTAATGTGCGCTAAGCAGCCAGAAGATGTGAGGCGCTAGTTCATTTTAAAAATGCTTGTGGGAAGCAGCCTTAGCGTTCCAGGAGTGTGATTTACAATTTGTGGCTTTCCAGAGGGTGCTGGGTATTGCAGCTCACTGAATTTACTGGAAAACTGCTCCTTGGAGATTGCTGCTCTAAGTAATTCAGACATCCATTAACATCCAGTCTCTGTAGCTATTCAGTTGTTTGTTCAAAGTTAGCATATACAGTCATATTGAACAGCATTAAAAGAGTATATTTTAATAACCAGTAACAAACTGTAGATGAGTATTGTTCAGGCACCATTCAGGCATGCACTTATGTCTTGACAAGAAGGAAGCTGGTTTTGCAGGTCACCTTCTGCAATGGCCTACAATTCCTTTTACTGATCAATACATCGATGCACTGAAAAACAAGTCTGAAACAAGTCCCTGAACTGCTGGAAGACCTGTGATCTGGAAAGAGCCAGCTTTCTGACACTAGGTTCAATATAGAGTTCCTAAATACATTGGTAATGTAAAGATTTTATGATGCCATGTACACACTCAAGGCACTCCATTCCAAGGTAGCAATGCAACCCCTAAAGATCAGAAGGTTTCTTTGTGTTAACCTCTACAGATGGTGTTCTTGACTATAAGGCTTCATTTAAACAAAGGGATGTAATGCTTTACCAAAATGTTCTAATTTCTCCTTGTTTATACTCAATAACATTTTGCCATAAAAAATTGGCTTGTTCTGGTTTCTGTGTACTTCAATTAGGCTCTCAAACTGTTTTGCAACATCTCTACTACCAAATAGCCACTTTTCACTGAGTTGAACTGTTGTACCTTGTGCCTGAAGGTAAGCGTGAACCTGACTGACAACTGACAAGTTTCATTTACCATATTCTCACAATCCTTTGCAATTGGTATCAATTTATTTCTTTTGTCCACATCCAGAAAGATTGGATACAGTACTAGGGGCCTGTTGTTGAAGTATGGTGGACACATTCAGAATCTTATCACAGTTGAGTTTACTTACAAACTGAAAGAGAATCACCTGCTTGAAATCCACATATTTCTTACAACTTCTAGAAGGTGCTAATAATTTTGTGCAATTCACTTTAGGGTTTTTGTGTGGAATAAGATATTTTTTAATATTTTTTTTCGGCTTTTGTGTGTTTTCCACTGCAAACAAAGAAATACACACGTAAATACCAAAGCATTGCAATTTTCAACAATTTTCTAGCAGATATGATGAATTATTTGTGCAGAAATGCCAATACTTTTGGGTACAACTGTACCTCACCATCAAATTTTAACATTTTCTAATGCTTTAACAGAGACATTGGCTGAGACCATAATAGGTATACATTATGGCAGGCTCCAATAAGCTCTTAAAGGAACAGTTTAGTGTAAAAATAAAAACTGGATAAATAGATAGGCTGTGCAAAATAAACAGTTTCTAATATAATTAGTTAGCCAAAAATATAATGTATAAAGGCTGGAGTGACTGGATGTCTAACATAATAGCCAGAACACTACTTCCTGCTTTTCAGCTCTATAACTCTGAGTTAGTCAATGACTTGAAGGGGAGCTACATGGGATATACCTGTTCAGTGAGTTTGCAATTGATCCTTAGCATTCAGCTCAGATTCAAAAGCAACAGGTATGACCCATGCCCCCCCCTCAAGTCACTGATTGGTTACTGCTTGGTAACCATGGTAACCAGGCAAACAAAACAAAGAGAGCTGAAAAGCAGGAAGTAGTGTTCTGTTCTGTTAGACATCCAGTCACTCCAGCCTTTATACATTACAATTTTGGCTAACTAACTATATTAGAAACATTTTTTATTTTGCACAGCCTATCTATTTACCCAGTTTTTATTTTTACACTGAAAATTCTTTTAAATATACATGCCCTACCCTAACTATACATTATTGTACATGCCGAATACTTAAAATAAAAGTGTCCTGGTTTTACTAACCCCCCCCGGAATTTACTCAACTGGCCTCAAAGCATTGTCAGTAGCTGTGTAGTTATTCAAGCACATGGTGTCTGAAAATATTTATGCATGGCTAACATGTATGTGACACTATCCACAACAACCTCTGCTCATTTATGTCATGTTAGTGTCTTGAGTAAAGTTTTGCAACCAACACAATACTTTTAAAAATATATTTTGCAGGCATTGTTATTGGCTAATTTAGAAACAAGTAAGTATAATATCCCAATGCTTCTGCTAGCGTGTCATCAGTCCATGATTTGTTGTTTTACCATTGGTTTTGTATCTATTACAAATACCTGAAGTCTCTGTTAAATATCTCTAATCAGTACATGTTGTATATCTAAATACTATGATCTTTCATATAACTTTAGAAAGTATGCACATTTTTAAAAAAATTATAAACTGATATGCTGAAATGACTAATTGCCACATAGAGGAATCTTTAATGTTTCAAGCTGTAGTTTCACATGCCTTTTTGCTACTTACTTATGCCGGTATATAATTTTGGAGAGTTAAACAATGATTACTGTAAAACAAGTAATGCTACTTCGGTGATTCTCAAATGGGATTCATGGCATCTCCAATTAACAATGACCTAGTTAATAATTTAAGTATGCATTGATCAGAACCACCAGTGAATGCCAGCTTCAAGAATTTTAAGCATATTTAAATAATTTAAATGTGCTTTAATGATTAAAATCCAGATCTCTTTTAAGTTATAATGGTTTTAATGAGGCTGAGTACTGTTAGCCTGTATTTATAAACATATCGAAACATGCATTATACATTCATGTCCTATTTTTTTAAATTATACATTATCTAGTGCAAAATAAGTCAGATCCGTCCCTCGATGCAATTTTTTTGTTACAATACAACACTTTTCTTGTGCTGTTGTCACATCACAACAAGTAGCCCTGGGCCCTCAATTAGATATAAAATACATGCCAATGTGAATTTTCAGAGGATAATCAAAAGGCCTTGGTTGCCCACAGTACTTACCATTGCCTGAATGGTAATTCAATTATGTTCAGTGCATCGCATATCACAAAGTTTGTGGGGTCTCTCCATCAGCCATTATGTGTGTATTTATATTTTCCCCGTATATTCTATATTTCTATTTGCAAGTATATATAAAAAGGCAACATATATATATATATATATATATATATATATATATATATATATATATATTTACAAATATTTTGCTTTAACACCACCTTTCATTTGACCACACAGGCACGCTGCCTAGGAGTTATCCTAGACTCGCGTCTGTCTTTTTCACCACACATCCAAGCACTTGCAAAATCTTGTCGAAATCAGCTGCGCAACATTGCCTGAATACGACCATATCTCAGTTCAGACTCAAGCAAAACACTTATTCAGTCTCTGCCTTGATGATTACAGGTATTCCAACAAGTTGCCTTTCACAACTCTGATATTTTCAAAATGCGGCTGCTAGACTCATTCATCTATCTCACCGCTCAACATCGGCTGCTCCCATATGCATGTCCCTTCAGTGGCTCCTAATCTCCTCTAGAATCAAATTCAAATTACTCACACTTACATTTAAGGCCTTAACAGTGAAGCCCCTCCCTATATTTCATCTCTGATCTCCAAATACACTGCTGCACGCAACCTTCACTCTGCTTCTGACCTTCAACCTCACCTCTTCTCTCATCCCTTCTCCCCATTCTCATCTACAAGACTTCTCTCAGGCTTCTGCTTTTCTCTGGAACTCTCTGCCACGAGCTGCCAGACTTTCTCCTTCTTTCAAAAAATTCAAACGCTCCTTAAAGACCCACCTGTTTAAAGAGGCTTATTCAATGTACCTTAATTAATCAATCATTGCTGTATCAAAAAAATCACAAAATTGTTTCTAAAATCCTAATGTCTCAAATGTACCCTAACCTTAGTTTGTAAACTCTAACGTGTAGAGCCCTCTAATCCTATTGTACTCTGTAACCCTTGTTTGTTATTCACCATTTATTCCCCGACTATTACTTGCGCGAGTATTTTCATTGCATTTTTTCTAACTCAAGATTTTGATAACTGGCCCCCTTTAGTGCAATATGTCTACAGCTATAAAACATTGACTTTTTTTCAGAAAGAGAATATTAAAATAAGAATAACAGTTATTATTTTGTCAATAGGATATGCTTACCTTCACGTGAGGGATTTGGAATAGCACAATTTTCACCACTCATTAAAACTACAATATCGAGGGCAGCTTGAACTGTTGCATGCCAAGTAGACATTGCAACTGGAGGCTCTTGACATGGAAAGAGTGCCCTGTTGTTAATAGGAGATCCAATGGTGTAAACACAGGGCCTATTGTGGAAAAATATCATATTAGTACCATATGAACAAAAGAGACAGAAGGTTAATATTTTCTATATTTAGCAGTCTATTATTACTGATTAAATTTGACTGAACCAAACTTTGTGTTCAATAACCTTTGTCATTATTGTGGAATTTACCTTGTCACCATATACAAGTATGGGATCTGTTATCTGGAAACCCCAATATCCAGAAAGCTTCAAATTACAAGAAAGCCATCTCCCATAGACTTCAATTTATGCAAATATTTAAAATGTTTAAAAATGATCTATTTTTTCTGTAACAATAAAACAGTAGAGTGTACTTGATCCAAACTTAGATAGAATGCATTCTTATTGCAGCCACAAGCCTATTGGGTTTATTTAATGTTTAAATGATTTTTTAGTAGACTTTAGGTGTGAAGATCCAAATTACAGAAAGATCCGTTATCCAGAAAACCCCAGGTCCTGAGCATTCTAGATAAGAGGTCCCATACTTGTATTACAGAAATATTTTTTTTTATATAAAATAACGACAGCACAAAGTTAAGGGGTATTTAATTCATAGTTATTGATTCATCTTCTTTTTGGGTCATTTTCTTCCTGTTCGCATTTTATTGATCTGATGGTACTGGTACTTTAGAAATACTATTGAGGTTTATTAGTCAACTGAACTGGGATGATGGCAGGCCACTTTGTACAGCTTAAATAATACAGTATTATAAACAAATTTGTTTATAAAAAAAAATGCTGTGCAGAATGACATTTAAAAGATTCATAGAATCCAGGAACAGCCCTTCATTGTTGACTACTTCTATGAACTCTTCTGAAAGTATGCATTATGAAGCAAGTCTGTTACCTAGTCTCCTAATTCAATTTTGATTCAATAAATGTTACATGCTCATAGTACTTACTACCTGCAGATCTAGATGTGAAGCTTGATATGTGTGGGCCAAAAATAGTTAACAGCTTATTGGCCAATGTACAGTATAGTATCAACCAAAGGTCTGTCCCAAAAAATCTATAGGGCAGGTTTGAAAATCTAGTTGAGTGAGGACTGCCTTGGCATGTTGCAATAATATGAGTTTATGCCAGCATGGTTTTAGGCATAATAGATCCTGCCAGACTAATTTGTCTTCTATGAGGAGGGGAGCAAGCAATTAGACTCTGACATGGCAGTGGATGTGATCTACTTTGACTTTGCTAAAGCATTTGATACAGTACCTCACAAAAGGTTAATGGTTAAACTAAGGAATATTTGCCTGGAACATAATATTTGTACTTGGAAAGAGAACTAGGATAGATTACAATGAGCGGTGACAAATGAAGCATTTTCTAATTGGACCTGTGTTGTTACTGGAGTACCACAGGGGTATGTATTTAGCTCTTTACTTTCATGACCTTGAGGTGGGCATTGGAAATACTGTCTTTGTTTTTGCTGATGATACTAAATTATACAACTTTGCTTTGTACAATTCCAAGCAAGTTCCATGCAATTTGACTAAATTTGAAGACTGGCCAGCGAACTGGAACATGAGTTTCAACATTGATAAGTGCAAGGTTATGCACTTTGGTAGAAATAACATAAATGTGAGTTATAGACTATATAAAAGTGTATTGGGGATATCATTAATTGAGATGGGTCTGGGAATGTTTGTGGATAACAAGCCGTGTAATTCTAGGCAGCGCCTTTGAATGGCTACTAAAGCAAATAAAGTTTAGTCCTACATAATATGTGAGTGTAAAGATAGGTCTATAAAAGTATGTGCATATATGTGATATATGTGCACTGGGGTTCAATTGGAGGGGTTGAACTTAATGGACTTTTTGTTTTATGTACCCAACTTAACTATCTAACTTTGGAACTGTCAGTTATAATCTAACTGCATGAGAAAGAGACAGATTATCGAGATGGCCCAAAACTGGTGGGATCCACGGGTGGGGCCAACTTCCACACACCTTCAAGGGTGGGTTTGGGTTGTACTTTACCATGCGCCCACCCTGCCAGCGAACTTACAATGCCTGGCTTCCACCTCCAGTCAGTACTTTTAATAGCCTCTCCCCTGCATGCCCTGACACCTTCCATGACTTCAGAGAGGGGCGAGGCTAGCGCAGGTCTATCGATATTGATGTGCGCGCCGTTAGGGTCAGGTGTGGGTAGTGAACGATCAGGTTAGGGTCGGGGTCGAATGGACTTTTTGACGACCCACACATCACTAACAGATTGCTGAGAGGGAGATACTGAAACAGTACATTTTTAATTGATCATATTTAGTAAGCTGCCAATTTCCGTGAGAAGAAGCTTGTATTAAATGTTCATGATGAATTAACATTACTGAATAAAAGTATATTTTAAATCACCAAAACAACAACCCAGAGTTCTGGTCTGTACTGGAACCTTCCTCAGGGGTATCCTGACTAATAAGTCTGTGTCTGATATGGCTCTACCTTCAGTTAGAAGCAAACTTGCTGATTTGTAAAAACAGTTTTTGTGATTCCAGTATATAGGCCAGAGGCTAAGGCTGGTATACAGTAAACAAAGTGCAATAGGTAGGCAAGAGGTCAGTGCACACAACTGATGGAATCTAATAGAAAAAAACAGAGGTCAGGACAGGCAGCTGGCAATAAATGTAGTCAAATAAACAAGTCAGGTTTTGGTGCCAGATAAAAGCACAGGCTGGTGCAGGAACAAGGCATGATTAAATAATGCAAAAATATTGGAAACTTACTTATTTTTAGGGATTCTGGCACAATGCCTTAACTTAATGTGATGACTACACATGAACTTTAAGTACAAAGTGACCACTTTTCCTGCACACTTCTGTTCTCTCCTATAACACAAAGTCTCCAGTGCCAGCTCCTGTCTTACATTATACCAGAGTGTTATGAAATGTTCAGGGAACTATTCCACTACTACTGTTACCCCTGTTCCTCCATCATGTACAGCACTACAGATTTCAGCCACTGTGTCACTTGCAGTACATGTTGGTTCTTACAAACCGACACCTGAATGCTATTTTCCTAACTGCCCAGGGTTATTCCACAAACACTAACTCGTAGCAACCACCTAGGAGCAGCCTTCATGCCTGGGCTGGCTTCAGAGGACTATTTTGCCATTATTTACCCTATATAGGTTGCCTGAGCCTGCCCCTCCCCAGACTGTAGGAAATTTCAGAAAAATTCCCATAGAGGGTCAAACTTAGGGTTGGTACCACCCTTAGTTCTTTACTCAGATGAGTTGAGATTTAAAAGCATTTTTCTCAGCTCTTACTCACTTGCTGCAGGGCTGGGAACTTATGAATTATGCCATAAAATAATTTAAATGTTCTGGCAATTGCATTTTGGGAAGATATTTTCAAGATGACACATGGAATATTTGACAACCCCATACAGAATTATATCCGTATAACTCTATTTGCTCTCCATACTAAAGATTAAATAAGACACAAAATGAGCTACTGCCTGAAATCTTAACTGTGGCTAGAGTTAATTTCGCAAAACAATGGTTACTAAATTCCATCATGACTCATGGGAGAGTAGAAGGAATAAACACAATGCAGAATCTTTTGTATTTAACTGCTTTATTAAAGGACCAGATTGACAAACATAAAGAAATATGGCCTCCATGGAATACCTACTACCAATCCCAAAGATAAATACTGAAGTGTGTAGAACAACAGGAAACTGTACTGATAGTTTATTTTCCTTCTTTCATTTGCGATCCTCTTATACTAACATCACTTATCCCTAGGGTTGCCATCTGGCCGGTATTTTACCGGCCTGGCAGGTAAAAATTATGGCTAATCCCAATGTTATGAATAAGGAAAAAAGATAAACATATGGGAAGGCCGGTATTTTTTCCAGAAAAGGTGGCAACCCTACTCATCCCCAAACTGAAATACGATGATGTTATAATATAAATGTTTAGTCGACAACTGTACTTTTTCTCAATGGAAAACATAAATAAAAGAGATATTTTTTTTAAAAAAGTAATTTTAAGTGTTCAAGCATGAAAATTATTATATAAGGTATTCTTTAACTAGGCTCTGAGGTCTTAAAGGAAAACTTTACCCCCAAAATGAATACTTAAACAGATAGTTTATATCATATTTAGGGCACTTACTGACGAGCGGTTGAAGCTGCGCTCCCCTGCGTTCCGGTTTTCTGCGTTCAGCCGCAGGGGAGCGCAGGAATAGACGCATTTAGCTTTTTTCAATGGGGCTGTACTCACACAGGCGCGTGTAGACGCCGAACGCAGGCTGAGACGCAACAGGCTGTATTTTCCTGCGTTCGGCGCCTACACACGCCTGTGTGAGTACAGCCCCATTGAAAAAAGCTAAATGCGTCTATTCCTGCACTCCCCTTCGTCTGAACGCAGAAAAAACTGAACGCAGGGGAGAGCAGCTTCAACCGCTCGTCAGTAAGAGCCCTAAGTGGCATATTAAAGAATATTACCAAACTGGAATATATATTTAAGTAAATACTGCCCTTTTACATCTCTTGCCTTGAACCACCATTTCGTGATGGTCAGTGTGCTGCCTCAGAGATCACCTGACGAGAAATAATACAACTGTAACAGAAGTGTGGAAGCAAAAGACAGAACTCTGTCTTTTAATTAGCTCATGTGACCTAACATGTATGGTTTGCTTGGTTTTTTTGTGTGCACAGTGAATCCTACGATCCCAGGGGGCGGCCCTTATTTTTTTAAATGGCAGTTTTCTATTTAGGGTTACCCAATGTCACATAGTACTAAAAAAGTATATTATTATGAAAATGGTTTATTTACATGAAGCAGGGTTAAGCTTTTATGCAATATCTTTTTATAGAGACCTACATTGTTCAGGGGGTATAGTTTTCCTTTAAAAATAGTTATGATGAATTCTAGAATTCTAAAAAAAATACATATAATTAACAGATCCTGCCTGAAAATGCATTAACACTTTTGTGCTTTGTTTTGCTGCTTTACATAACAGCTGCCAATTTATGGCAACACACTAATTAGCTCTTGGCAAATTGACCAAAATGGAATTCTAAATCAGAATTTGAGAAAATAACAAGAGTCCTTAATATAAGAAGACAATTTAGATATGAGAGAGTAAAACCAGAAAAAAATATTAATACAGGTATGGGCCAGTTATCCAGAATGCTTAAATATACCCAATAGGATTATTTTGCCCCCTATAAGGATTAATTATATCTTAGTTAGAATTAAGTTCAGGGTACAGTTTAATTATTACAGAGAAAAAGGAAATAATTAACAAAAATATGAATTATTTTCTTAAAATGTAGTCTAGGGTAGATTGCCTTCCCATAATTTGGAGCTTTTTGAATGAATGGTGTCCGGATAACAGATCTGTCACGAACGTCACCCTAAATCCAGAACCCAAGCTAAGCTCCCTGGTCTGGGTTCTCACTTCTGCCTATAACCGCTGCATTTCACCTCCGGAGGAGCACCCGGCTAATTGGATGCCGCCAGGCCGGGCCAGTGCAAGCAGAGATTAGTCAGACAGGCTGGAATCAGGTTTGGAGAGCGTAGAATAGTCAGTGGACAGGCAAATGGTCAGGATTGGAGAGTTCGGAGTTAACAGGCAGGCAAGGGTCAGGATTGGAGAGGTCAGAGGAGTCAAACAGGCAGGCAAGGGTCACAACACAGAAGATCAAACAGGAGTCACTTAGAATAAACCCAGGAACTGTAGAAATAGAACCTAACAACGGGCAATGTGCTGATACCTGAATTCCATTTTAATACTATTTAAATTTTGCGCCAGTCGGGATGACGTCATCACGTCGGCGCATATGGCACGCGCCATAGGAGATCCGGCACTCGATGGGACAAGATACTTGCGTTGGGCGTCCCCGCCGAGGGCATGGCAGGCGCCCCCGCATGCCACTAGACCACCAGGGTGAGTCCTGGAACGGAACCTAAGGTGGTCAACCCTGGTGTAGGATTTGACCAGACTCTTCACCAACACTGGAGGAGAACATGATTGCTGGTGGACCTGAATAGCCGGCTTCAACATAGAAACAAGTTAGATAACATAAACATATCAGGCAACTTAAGACAGACAGAGGTTGCGTTCACAATCTCCACAATAGGATATGGACCAATAAATCTGAATCCCCGCTTAAGAAATGGGGTTTTAAGCTTGAAATTCCCTGTGGATAGCCAAACTAAGTCCCTAACCTGATATTTGGGTACCTCCCTATGGGTTTTATCGACTGCTATGTACGGAACTATGTACACCAGAATGAGACTTAGAGCAATACTTAACAAAAGGAAGTTTCTCTAGGGAAGCAACTGCCACCATAAGAGTGGAAGCTAGACATGAATCCTTGCACTTGGAACCCCACTGGATAACCTCCCCAGTTACCCAATTAATGTGGGGGTTGTGTTCCTGTAGCCAAGGTAACCCCAGAATTAACGGGGACGAGGAACCATCAAGGACATGAAAAGCAAATTTTTCACAATGCATATTGTTCACACACATGGATAATGCCTTGGATTTTTGTGTTACCAGACCTGACCCCAGTGGGCTTCTATCAATAGTAGAAATCCTCATAGCAGGTGTAAGGGGAGTAAGGTGAATATTATACCTTTCTGTGAAGGCAGCATCTAAAAAATTTACCCCCGTCCCAGAATCCACCAAGGCTGAAACTTTATCTGAACCCCAGGCCAGGACAAAACTACAGGTACTAGGTTTTTTGAGGCGAATAGGGGAGAAGAAATCTCTCTACCCAAATGGAGTTTCCCTTCTCCATTTAGGTTTTGATGTTTTCCAGGCTTCTTGGGACAATTTTTAAGATAATGCCCTTATCCCCACAATATACGCATAGACCCAGGGATCGCCTTCGGGCCCGTTCCTCAGGGGACAAGCTTATAGCCCCCAATTGCATGGGTTCCCCCTGAGGGTTAGGAAACAAGGAAGTTGGTAATACATCATTATCACATATAATAGGGAAATCTGTATCCCCCTCAGCCCATCTCTCTCTTTGCCTTCTATCAATTTGGAAGGTAATTAACCAGGCTGTTTTTGACAGAGCTAGAAAGCCCCACCCGGAATTGACTACAAAGAGCTGTATCATTCCACCCTGTCTCAACTGACCAGCGGCAGAAATTCTGTACAAAACTCCTCAATTATTCTTTCCCCTTGACTGAGTTTACGAATCGCAGAATCGGGAGAGCTAGCACGATCCGGGTCATCGTATAACATGGCCAGGGAGGTAATCTTAGTGCCCAAACGTGTGGGTCACCTTGAAGTAAGGTCATAACGAACCTTACTTCATCCTCACCAGTAGGGAAGTTGTGAGGGAAAAAACTGAGGTATAACTTACATGCCTCTTGAAAAACAAAAAATGTACTCCTATCCCCACTAAACTTATCAGGGAAGTGGATTTTTGGGTCATGGGAAAAACCTCTATTACCCGGAGTAGAAGACGGAACAGACCCCTCAGGAATCGCAGAAGAGGATTGCTGAGCTGCATCCAACCTCTCCGAGAGAGACTGCAGACCTTGAATAATATAGTTCTGTTTTCCCTCTTGTTCACCTAGGCGCTGGAGGAGGGTCGAGTACAGCAGTTCAGAGGTTTGCGGAATAGCGGAATCATGACTTTCGGCTTTCATTTTCTTCTTCATGAGCCCGTTGTACTGTCACGAACGGCACCCTAAATCCAGAACCCAAGCTAAGCTCCCTGGTCTGGGCTTGCACTTCTGCCTATAACCGCCGCCTTTCACCTCCGGAAGAGCCCCCAGGCTAATTGGATGCTGCCAGGTCTTATTTGAGAGAGGAGCAAAGCTAACGGTTCTGGACGAGCAAAAAGGCATGATCATCTCACCAGGATGGAGGAACACCACTTGGAACAAGCAGGCCGGGCCAGCACAAGAAAAGATTAGTCAGACAGGCCAGAATCAGGGTTGGAGAGCGTAGAATAGTCAGTGGACAGGCAAATGGTCAGGATTGGAGAGTTTGGAGTTAACAGGCAGGCAAGGGTCAGGATTGGAGAGGTCAGAGGAGTCAAACAGGCAGGCAAGGGTCAAAACACAGACGATCAAACAGGAGTCACTTAGAATAAACCTAGGAACTTTAACAAATAGAACCTAACAACGGGCAATGTGCTGATACCTGAATTCCCCTTTTATACTAATTGAATTTCACGCCAGGCGCGATGACGTCATCACGCGGGCGCATAAACCCTGATGTGTGCATTAACATGATGTGTGGTAGAACAGACAAAGAAAAATACTGTATATCCTTTTTATAAAAAGTGTATCCTACTTAGATTTATATAAATGTTTTGTATAATGCATGGAAGTAGGTTATCATGTAACATTATGCATAAATCTTTTCCCTTCGTGATAACAGCCGGTTTTATGATAGAAAACAAAAGAATATAGGACATACAGTACATACAATAATGTATCCTATTTATAGTTGAAAGATACTTTGAACAAACATCAATTTAATTATTTGAACAAATGTAAATTAGTTAGTGAGAGCCCCCCGTTCCTGGTTGTTCATCAGGTTCCAAAATATAGTAGTGATTTTTTTCAGCCTTCTCTCTTTACCTAAGGAAGGATCCCTGCTTCCTCAGCTGGCATAACTTCCTTGGCTTTTCTTGTGGAAGCTGGAATTACCCTTCAACATGTCTTTGGCTACAGTGGCAATACGTTTAAAGCAATTTGAGTATTCTTAAAAATGTTCCACCACTCATCTAAGCAGGTACTTCAGTTCAACTGCATGTTAGGGGATTCCCTAACCAAATAAGCCACTTCGATAAGGGGTAAAACATTTTAAAAAATACTCATAAAGCCAGTTGCTTTAGACTTATCTCCACTAGACACTGTATGCCATGGCCTGGATGAATGAAAACATGCATAGATACTACAATACTCTGTAACCTGATGGACAATGTGTGTGGAGAGTGATGGAGGTTGTTAGTGATTGGGACCCTAAGTGATGGATGTGCAATGAATTAAATTTCTGTTTGTGAGGATTATTTTTTAAGTAAGACAAGGATGTTGGTCTTTATAGGATTTCATGCATGTATCTACATTCATATCTGAAGTTACTGAAGGAAAGTTACTCCCAACTTGTAAGTAGGACTTACTTCTTACTTACATAACTTCTCATGAAGGCAATAACTTTTATTTTTATATCATGTTATAGAAGCCTATATGAAAGAGCAGTCTTTGCATGCTTGCCAACTGAAGCTTTGCTTCACTTACATCTTAAGATTTCACCAAGCTCATGAGTAAAGGCTTCCCTATCCTACAACAAGCTTTTCCATTATTTAAATTATTGAAGTGAATGATGTGTAAAGTAGAGAGGAAAATGTTGCTGCTATATAACTAAAATATAATAATAAGAATCTATGATTTACAATAGTGTTTTGGAAGTAGATAGGAACACATGTTAATAGTAGTATTGCAGTATTGTGGTAAGTAATGCTTTGATGCAGTGTTACAAATGAGTAAAGAGCAGTAATCAATAAGTCATTCACAGTCTAGACTTATGCTGAATAGTGTAGGGTTCTTTATTGATGGCAAAGAAAGCTATCACTTTGTTTTTGCCATGTCAATACTATGAACAGAAACAGAGTCTCTACATGATGTATGCTGTTTCAGCTGGTGTTTTGGACATCTCACTGACAAACTGGATACAGAATAGATAAATATTGTGTTTAAAAATGCTACCTGTTAATGTAGCAGCTTTCATATACCTGGGAATCCTAAAATCAGTAAAAATGCAAACATGGAAATGAAATAAGTGCAGTGC
The DNA here is from genome assembly GCF_017654675.1 of Xenopus laevis. Classification (NCBI taxonomy): domain Eukaryota; kingdom Metazoa; phylum Chordata; class Amphibia; order Anura; family Pipidae; genus Xenopus; species Xenopus laevis. The sequence goes on along the minus strand of NC_054371.1, from coordinate 146,498,520 downwards.
ACACAGTACAGTTGGCCACATGAGTCAGTTCCCAACATGCCCAGATGCAAATAAAAGGCTCTATCAACTAAGCCAATAGGAGTGGTCAACCAAAATGTGAACAACTGGGGTTATGCAATAGTGACTCAAAACTAAGATGCTAGGAAATTAGACATCAAGTTGTTTTACTTTACTGCCAAATAAAATAAGTATTAGCCTATGGAAAAAGGACCTAGTATACATGCCTAAGGAGCCAGACATTGCAGGGCAATGGGGTAATTATTTACCTATTCATACTTCAACTATTGAAAGAGTGAAAAAGCTATTGCAGAGAAAAGGATTAATATATGAAATTTATAGCAATCAGTTATCTGCTAATGCTATACTCACTCACTACAAACCTGAGCAAACAAGGCCAACCCACACTTTATAAAGAAATGTGGTGAAAACATTTCAAGGGTTTCTTAGGACTATTATAGGTAAAGGGGACCCGTCACCCAAAAGAATTATTCAAAATCCTATTTTATCACATTAGTCAAGCAAAATGAACTTTAATTACACTATATAAATTATTTGAATCTTGTTTCCTTCAGTCTGGGAATTCATAATTATAGTAAGCATGCAGGAGCCATTTTGTGCACACTGTTATTAAGGCAAGCCTTGCATCATCTCAAAATATTGTTTGTGCACCAGAATGGGAGACCTGATGTCCATCCCCATGCACTGGTTACACAATTAAATGGTAAAGAGAATGGGGGAATGTCTGGAGAGCAGTGACATCTAGGAAGTGTTGAATGGAAAGGGAAAGTAATTGTCTGCCCCGCCTCTATGCCACGGGCATAGAGGAGTGGCAGACAATATTTGAATGACAGCTGAGATTTTTAAATGAGTTTACAAGAGCTATGAATGCTTTCATAAAAAATAGAAATTGGATTTCAAGTTTAATTTGAAAAGGACTTTTATTATACAGATTTTTGTGTCTGGGTGACAGGTCCACTTTAAAAGCAAACGCCGACCAATATGAATATAAATAAAGCGACAAAATGGAGCGACAAGGACCACAAACAAATATCCATTTTAGGTCTCATTAAATGGGTCAGATCATCTCACAGTGTAAACCCGCAGTAGACAGCTGCACTGTGACTTACACTTCCTGCTCTAGTTATCTGGAAAACTGCTTCTCCTGAATAGAAAGACTTGGCAAATGAGTGCCTTTGATCCAAGCTTAGAGATGTAATCCTGTTAGAGTCCAAAGTGCTATTAATCTGACCTTCTTTGCAGTGATCCAGATTTTAAGTAAAGCTTGAAAAGGATGCCCGACATATTTACCGTGTCTTAATGGAAATTAGATCCACTCTTATTACATAACTCAAACTTGTATCTCTGGAACGTGACAGTAGACGGGTATTTCATTTTTTTCTACCCCAGATACTAACCTTCCACTTTGGTCTTTGGTCCACTTCACTGAACTCCCATTTGTTGTTGTTTGGTACCATATCCTTATCACAGAGGGGAAGTTGGCTGGCATCTTTATTCCTGTTTTGTTAATTCTCAGGCTCCATGTGTCAGTGATGAACATAAGATCTCCACATCCAGGTGCCCTGCTACACTTAGTATAATTAAATAGCTGCTGTTTCCATTGGCTTTCAGGTAAAGCTTCAATTTCAGATAGAATACAAGCACTGAGACTTAAATGCTCTTTAGAATTACCAATTTCCTGAGAAGAGCTCATACATTTTTCAGTACCTAACACAGCAGTGACATCCACCTCTTCGACCTTTAACACAGATAAATCACAGCAGTCCAACACCAGAACAAAATCCTCACTCCCATGATTCCCTCTGTCACAGCAGTTCTCTGAACTAGTAATCCCAGAAGCCTGCTTCCTGTTGCCATGGTGATCACACTTCGGAGAAGTATCTCTTTCACCTATAACACAGACAGCAGAGTCTTTGTTTCCAGAGTTTGATGAGCAGGTTCTTACAGGTAACACACACGTCTGGTTAATGTCATGTGTCTCATCGTTCCGACAGTGTTTTGACAGTTGTGATTGGCAGTCTTCTTCAACGACTGGGCCTCCATCATTATTTCCGGTGTTAGGTTCCAGGAACAAAACAATGCTGCCCCGGATAGTTTGAGTGTCAAAACATACATCAAGATCCAGTCCATAGTGTTTTACAAGAACATGGCTAGTGTTGGCCATTAGTGGCAAATCCTCTGCACAGGTTGCCATTCTTAATATAGAAAATATTCTGACTACAGTATGATGAGCATTACTATATACTCAGGAGATTTCTTCTGGGTTAATCTCTTCAAGGAACAGTAGGCACTGAAAAGGAATTTTGTATAAAAATAAATTAGTAATTAGTCATTTTTAAAAATATATTAAGAAAGTTAAAAACATTTTTTTTATACAATTGCTTTACAATTGATGAGGTACAACTGAAGTAGAGCACTGCACTGCAAAATATTATTTATGAATATATTATAGTGAAATTACATTATAAAGAGGACAGTTATATATAGGACCTGTTATCCAGAATGCTCGGGACCTGGGATTTTCCAGATAACGGATCTTTCTGTAATTTGGATCTTCATACCTTAAGTCTACTAAAAAAATGTAAACATAATTAATCCTTACTGGAAGCAGAACCAGCTTATTGGGTTTATTTAATATTAGTTCAGATCAAGTACAAGGTACGGTTTTATTATTACAGAGAAAAAGGAAACAATTTTAACAAATTTGGATAAAATGGAGTCTATGGGAGATGACCATCCCATAATTCGGAGCTTTCTGGATAATGGGTTTCTAGATAACGGATCCCATACCTGTACATTACATACTACTTTCTATCTATGCCCATCTTGGTACATTTTTCCCTATTAAGTATGCTATTTGGGTATGTAAACACACAAGATTTCAAACTATCTTTGCAGATTGTATGTTCAGTAAGATGTCCAGCTTACATAGTTACATAGTCACACAGTTAAATTGGGTTGAAAAAAGACAAACTCCATCAAGTTCCACCCCTCCAAATGAAAACCCAGCATCCATACACACAACCCTCTCTACTTTTTAATTAAACTCTATATACCAAACATCACCCGGCAGTGCATTCCACAACCTCACTGTCCTGACTGTGAAGAACCCCCTACTCTGCTTCAAATGAAAGTTCTTTTCTTCTAGTCTAAAGGGGTGGCCTCTGGTACGGTGATCCACTTTATGGGTAAAAAGGTCCCCTGCTATTTGCCTATAATGTCCTCTAATGTACTTGTAAAGTGTAATCATCTCATGTCCCCTTGCAATCGCCTTTTTTCCAGAGAAAACAACCCCAACTTTGACAGTCTACCCTCATAATTTAAGTCTTCCACACCTCTAACCAATTTAGTTGCACGTCTCTGCACTCTCTCCAGCTCATTTATATCCTTCTTAAGGACTGGAGTCCAAAACTGAACTGCATACTCCAGATGAGGCCTCACCAGGGACCTATAAAGAGGCATAATTATGTTGTCATCCCTTGAGTTAATGCCCTTTTTTATGCAAGACAGAACTTTATTTGCTTTAGTAGCCACAGAATGACACTGCCCAGAATTAGACAACGTGTTATCTACAAAGACCCCTAGATCCTTCTCATTTAAGGAAACTCCCAACACACTGCCATTTAATGTATAACTTGCATTTATATTATTTTTGCCAAAGTGCATAACCTTGCATTTATCAACATTGAACCTCATTTTCCAGTTTGCTGCCCAGTTTTCCAACTTAGACAGATCACTCTGCAAAGTGGCAGCATCCTGCCTGGAACCTATAGTTCTGCACAATTTAGTATCATCTGCAAAAATAGAAACAATACTTTCAATGCCCACCTCCAGGTCATTAATAAACAAGTTGAAAAGCAAGGGACCTAGTACAGAGCCCTGCGGTACTCCACTAACAACACTGGTCCAATTATAAAATGTTCCATTTACCACCACTCTTTGTAGTCTATCTTTTAGCCAGTTCTCTATCCAGGTACAAATACTATGTTCCAGGCCAACATTCCTTAATTTAACCAGTAACCTTTTGTGTGGCACTGTATCAAATGCTTTAGCAAAGTCTAAGTAAATCACATCCACTGCCATCCCAGAATCGAGGTCTCTACTTACCATCTCATAAAAAGAAATTAAGTTAGTCTGGCAAGATCTATTACACATAAAACCATGCTGGCACAAACTCATAGTATTATGATTTGCTATGAAGTCCAGTATCTTATCCTTTATTAACCCTTCCAAAAGGTTTCCTACCGCTACCAGCTTATAAATCTTTCCTTTGCTTGTTCCTTGCCATTAAAGGAGAAGGAAATGCTTTGTGCACTTGTGGGTGCCAAATGTTAGGCACCCCCAAGTGATTGTATTGACTTACCTGAAACCCCAGGCCAGTGATCCTATCAGCAGAAAACTGCACCGGCCCAGAGTTATACCAGCGAGCACCACGGAGAGATCTTCTTCCGGCTTCTTCTTTCTTCATGCAGCTGCGCCGGAGAAACGAAAATTCCCCGGTGCACATATTTTCTAATGTTAAGCAGTAGAACGAAAAGCCGTACTTTAACTAAAAAGTCGGCTATTTTGTTCAACGGCACATGTGCTTGCCCTGGGAAATTTGAAGAAAAAAGAAGAGGATCGCTCAGTGGTGCTCACCGGTATAACCACAGGCCGGTGCAGTTGACTGAACAAAGGTTTAAACAGTAAGGTTTTCCAAATTTGTGAGCAAATAATTATTTGCAATAATACTCTTCCTTAATTATCATTGAGTTTTTTTTATTATGAAGGAATACTTAATAAAAAGAAATATAGAGTGTACAGGTATGGGACCCGTTATCTGGAAACCTGTTCTTCAGAAAGCTCCGAATTAAAGGAAAAGGTTGTCTCCCATAAATTTTTTAAAAAGGATTTCCTTTTTCTCTGTAATAATAAAACAGTACCTTATTAGTCCTTATTGGAAGAAAAAATAGCATATTGGGTGTATTACATGATTTTCTAGTAGACTAATTACAGAAAGATCTATTATCCAGAAGACCCCAGGTCCCGAGCATTCTGGATGACAGGTCCCATACCTGTATTAATATTCATGAAAAAATATCCCTTTGCCCCCAAACCAATCTCTCCCCCCTACATCAAATAAACACAAATGTATATAAGGACACACATATTCCCTGGTACACATATCTAATGTTATGCATCCCCAACTTTCAAAAACATAATTCCCAATTTTAATGTGAGTACTAAATGGAAACATAAGCAGGAGGGTGTATACATAGAGGATACAGAACATTTCAGTTTTATTTCCCCAAATAAATAGAATGTATGTGCAAAAACACTAGAGTTTAAGGTGTGAGGCTAATAAAGATGATGTTGTAATAAAAGAGGTTTTGATTGGGTGGCCTACATGGTATCTTTGAGTGCCCATGAACCCATTCTTTGTTGCTTTATGTCATTTTTTTTTCTTACTCGTATTAATGTGGGGCTGATGCACCTGGACTACTACCTTGATTTGGTGAGTTTTCTGCATTTAAAGGGGTTGTTCACCATTAAATTAACCTTTAATATGATGTAGACTAGAGAGTGATATTCTGAGACAATTTGCAACTGGATTTCATTTGTATTATCTGTTTTTGAGTTATTTAGCTTTTATTCAGCAGCTTATATCTAGGGTTCAAATTACCCTCGAAGCCATGCATTGATTTGAATAAGGGACTGAACTATGAATAGGAGGGAGCATGTATAAAAATCTTAGTAATAAAAAATAGCAATACCAATACATTTCTAGCCTTACAGAGCATTTGTTTTAGATGTGGTCAGTGACCCCAATTTGAAAGCTGGAAATAGTCAGAAGAAGAAGGCAAATAATTCAAACACTATAAAAATAAATGAAGACCAATGTAAAAGTTTCTTAGAATTAGCCAATCGTTAATATATTAACATTAAGGTAAAGGTGAACAACCGTTTTAATTTCCTAGAGCCTTTTTCTTTTGATTTAACTGTTAGGCTAGTCTATGCTTAGAGAAGGTTATTCCTTTTCTGAATCATAGATCCCTGGATAGAATTACTAAGTATGGAGTTGACTTTTGAGTCTGTTCTCTCATTTAGGGCTCCACCCTGTATTATGTCTAACAGATAACATTACACGTTTAACACCAAGAAAATAGAGATAAGGCCCCTTCACATTCTTAAATATTTTATTTTGATTGTGTTTGCTCAATAATTGCTGACTGTCTTGGTGCTAAGTAGAATTAAAGTAGAAGGAAAGGTTAAAACTAAGTAAGCCTTATATGAAAGGTCTATATAAATATACCAGTAAACCCTTAAGAGTAATGCTGCTCCAAGTCCTCTGTCAAAATTAACACAGCATTTCTTTCCTTCTATTGTGTACACATGGGCTTCTGTATCAGACTTCCTACCTTCAGCTTAAACCTCCTTGCCCCAGGGTGAGCATGCTCAGTTTGCTCCTCTTCATCATCATCATCATCATCATTTATTTATATAGCGCTGTCAAGATACGCAGTGCTTTACTGCAGTTATAGCAAACAGGGAATAAATGGTGGATAACAGACAAGGATTACAGAGTACAATAGGGTTTACAAACTAAAAGGTTAGGGTACAATTGAGACATTAGGATTGTATAAACACTTTGTCATTTTTGATACAGATTAATTAAGGTACATTGAATAGGCCTCTTTAAACAGATGGGTCTTTAAGGAGCGCTTGAAAGTTTGGAAGGAAGGAGAAAGTCTGACAGCTTGTGGCAGAGAGTTCCAGAGAAAAGCAGAAGCCCGAGAGAAGTCTTGTAGACGAGAATGGGCAGAAGTGACCAGAGGAGAAGTGAGGCGAAGATCAGAAGCAGAGCGTAGGTTTCGTGAAGGAGTGTATTTGGAGATTAGAGATGAAATATAGGGAGGGGTTTCATTATTAAGGGCCTTGAATGTGAGTGTAAGTAATTTGAATTTGATTCTAGAAGAGATTGGGAGCCAGTGAAGGGACATACATATGGGAGCAGCTGATGTTGAGCGGCGAGCTAGATGAATGAGTCTAGCGGCCGCATTTAGAATAGATTGGAGTTGTGAAAGGTGACTTGTTGGAATACCTGTGAGGAGTAAGTTGCAGTAATCAAGGCGGGAGATGATGAGAGACTGAATCAGTGTTTTAGTTGATTCTGAACTGAGATAGGGTCGTATTCGAGCAATGTTGCGCAGTTGAATACTGCAAGATTTTGCAAGTGTTTGAATGTGTGGTGAAAAAGACAGATGAGAGTCTAAGATGACTCCTAGGCAGCGTGCCTGTGTGGTGGAATGAAAGGTGGTGTTGTTTACGGTGAGTGATATCTGAGGGACAGGGGAAGATCTTGGAGGAAATATGATGAGTTCTGTTTTAGAAAGGTTCAGTTTCAGGTGGCGCTGTGACATCTAGGAGGAGACAGCAGAGAGACAGTCTATGACTTGGGAAAGGACAGAATTAGAAAGATCAGGAGTAGACAAGTAGAGCTGGGTGTCATCAGCATAAAGGTGATACTGAAGTCCAAATGACTGAATGAGTTTCCCTAGTGAAGTTGTATAGAGCGAGAACAGCAGGGGGCCAAGAACAGAGCCTTGAGGAACTCCAACAGAGAGTGGGAAAGTAGTAGAAGTACTTTCTGCTGTAATCTGAGCCCAGAGTTATAAGTGAGCAGGGAGAGACTCAGACAGGAAGTGATGTCACACCAAGCTAATACTGCAGCTGCTATCCTAAACAGAGAGATTCTAGAGCTTTTTACTCAGGTATGGTAAAATGTTCTACAGAATAAATATAGCATTCTAGCTTGCACTATTGAAGCTAATCTATTGGCAATAAAATGCCTCAGTAGCTTTCCTTCTCCTTTAACAATACAATTAGCTGAAAATACCCACCCAAGTGCTTTGAGTAATAAATGTACTTATAAAGATGATCAAAACATTTCAGCTATCAACATCAGAATAGTGACAAAACCAATTTTCCTTCTTTTAATGAAGCATTACATATTAAATATATAATGCTGGCCAAAACCAAAGGATGCATTTTATGACTGAAAAGGGCCAAATGTATACTGTTTACATATCATATAATATTAAAATGCTATTATTCTATTTTATCCTCCAATGTTTCAGTAACAAACTCCTAAAACAATAAATATTTGCTTTATAGTAGCAAATGGCAGCAAAGTCATTTCAAGCACGTCATTCTTTTTAGAAATTCATATTTTAGTGCCTGCAGTGTAATTCTACTTGTGGGATTTATATACTTTTTACAATAAGACAGCTCTCAAATCACCACTTCTAGTAAATTATGAGAAAATGAGCCAATTTACTAGAAGTGCATTTTAAGTATTCCTTGGAGATTGCCTGGGAAGATTTTTCAAGCTTATAGTTAAATACTCAAGGTATATCATTACTTCGTAATAGCAACAAAAATAAAGCATTAGCATTCTGCATAATGAACCTTTTGACAGCAAACACAAGGTCTTTGGAAAATATTCAAATATCCAAAAAGAACAGATAGATTTTATCAGGCATGAAATGCGTCAGGCTTACATATTTCCTTAAAAAGATTTTTTTACTTTTATAAAAATACCTTGGCTATTGCTTTACTACTGGATGACCTCTAACCACATCTGAGTGTTTTGTATTTTCCCAAAAATTTGGCAAATCCTTGGACTCGGGGTTACCCTGCTAAGAGACCATCTTCCAAAATATGTTTTGCATTTTTAAATTTTGTACTTATTCATTATATATTACCTTAATTTTTATTTTTGACTTTTGTCAAAGAAATGGAGCCACACTATACTTATATGGCTTCATGCAGGGAGGTGCCAGTCTATGAATGCTATGACTGAGGCTAAATAGTTTGGGACCACCATATGGGGTTTGCCTTGACTTGGCATGCTGGCTTACCAATTTTAGAATCATAACTTTGTAACTAAAAACTCCTGCTTTTGAAAATACATGCACTTGCATAGATACTAAATTGCTTATAAAACTGGGGACCAGGGAGTAAGCGTTGATCAATCGCCTCTTTTTTGTTTGCTTGTAGATAATTTGGCCAAATCAGTCGCACTTCCATTGTATTTATATGTTTTTAATTAGACTTGGAGTGCTCCCCCAACTCCCCCTTTTTGTATTTTTCTACTCATGAATAAAGCATGAGAGCTTTTTATATAGTCACATCCAAAATAGAGACCCCAAGTCTGTAAATCAGTAAAGCTCATTGAAGGTTTGGCACCAAGCCCCAAACCTTCCAGTAAGGGGGAGCAGAAAAGCGTGGAAACAACAATAGGCCTATTATGAAGTGTCATGTAAGCACAAAACACATTATGACTTCTGTTGACATGTTATTTAGATAAAAAAAAATTACTCTGCTTTTACTTGGCTTGTAAGTTGGTGTTTTTGAGAATGCAATTTAAATATTTTTTATTATACATTCTCCTTATATATTTATACATAGTTATCATATCTCTCCTTAAGTGACTTTTTCCAGAACATAATTTTGAATGTAATGCTCAACAAATCTTCATTTTAATTATTTTCATTTTAATGGAACCACTGTTTACCCTGCATGTTTTTATCACGTTTATAATATTGAAATATTTGGGAGTACGCTTTACCTCAATGCAGTAATGCAATCAGTTCCTCATTTTCCTAGTTTCTTTTTGCTATCCTGATTTCTTTTTTTACATTTGTTGAATTATATTCTTTAAAAGAAGCATATCTTCCTTTCTTTAGAGTTAAGCCAGATAGGTTTATTGTTTAAATTTTATTTTAAAGGGGACCCGTCACCCAAAAACATTATTCAAAATCCTATTTTATCACATTCCATTATCTCAGAATCTTCTTTGTGCACCAGAATGGGGGACCCAATGTCCATCCCCATGCCCTGACTACACAATTAAATGGTGAAGAGAGCTAGGGGGGATGTGGGGAGAGCAGTGACATTTAGGAAGTACTGAATGGAAAGTGAAAATAATTGTCTGCTCCGCCTCTATGCCTAGATATAGAGGAGGGGCAGACAATATTTGATTGACAGCTGAAATTTTTAAATGAGCTTACAACAGCTATGAAGGCTTTAATAAAAAATAGAAATTGGATTTCATGTTTAATTTGAAAAGGACTTTTATTATACAGATTTTGTGTCTGGGTGACAGGTCCACTTTAAATAACAAACATGTCTGTTTTAGCAGAAATCCTTACATCCAAATCTATGTAATGAAGTGGCTCACATTCATGTTGCTGAAATTTTATAAGTTAGTGTATATTTGATGTTTGAAATAAACATTAAATGAGATAACACTATTATCACTATTGCATATGCCATGGACGTACTGTTTATGAGTATTTAAAATCCCCCATTATTGTGACTTCCCTCGAACATATGTGAGGGGGTCTATAGCATATGCCCTACAATTCATTTACAACCTGTGAAACTTTCAACCCATAAGTCTTCAGCCCTCTCATTTTCCACATTGGCATCTTCCTTTATAATGAGTTTTGAATCCTTCTTAACTATTCTACACTCAAACTCGTTGATCTGTGGTTTTGCTCTATCATGGTTGCAATCCTATCACTCTAAACACACCTTTAGATTTATAGGTTGGAGTGCTCCAAGGGTCTGCCTTGTGGCCTCTTCTTTTCTCTCTCTCTCTTCATCACATTTTTCACATCGCATTCTTCACTCAGATGACGCACAGATCTTCTGTTCCTGCCATGATCTAAGCACTGCAATTCAGGTGAAAATCATGCAATGAATTACTGCAGTAGCATCTTGGATGGCTGCTCGCAACCTGAAACTTAGCATGTCCAAGACGGTATAATTTATATTCTCACATAAACCATGGCAACCTTTCTTGATTTAACATTACAGTCAACAATGACACTACATCCAGCCTCCCAAGACAGGGTGGGTATCTTTTTTCTTTTTGGAGCCATTTCTTCATGGTTTCATAGACTTCTTTTAATGTCACCATTACTTTTATTATACTGTAGGTCAGTTAATGAATTGTACATTGTACCACAAGAAGTTCAGTAGCACTGGTATAAACCATACGTTTGTAACCCATGGTTTTGTCATGTGCTTATATAAAATGCTCAAAGTTATACTCTCCACTATTGCACTATATTACTAGTTGGTATCACAGAATCTCATCTCCACTCACTGCTTTCTATCGATACTGCTGCTGCCCACATCATCTCACCTGCATCTAAATTTCTCTTGACTATCTCACAACTAAAGTCTCTCTCCTGGCTCCCAGTCAAGTGGTGCATTAAGAATAAAATTCTAATGCTATCCTTCAGAGCCCCCACATTCTTCTGCTCTATATATTTCTGCTCTGATCTCCCCCTACACTTCCTCCCAGGCCTTGCACTCAGCTCAGGACAATATATTGACCATACAGTTCACCATAAGTGCTAAGTCACACAAAAGAAACCTTTTTAGCTGACTAGAATAGTAAGCAGCAACTGAGTAGATTGAGTAAAGAAAAAAACAGAAATGAAATAGAAAATGGAGAAGGGAGAATTAAGGGGAGATAAATAAATATGTAAGGGGAAACAAGGACAACAAATTAACAGTATAGTTGAGAAGAGAAATTATAAAATGGAGAAATCATCTGAGTAACAATGAAAAAAATTAATGCAAAGAATAATGCTGGGTGAAAAGCTCCATGTGAGCCATAGCCCTAAGCCTGCTTTGTTTAAGAGATAAGCTATTTTAAATATAATGGGTTTATCAATGGAGGGCAAAATACTGGAATGGTTCTCTTTCGTCTAAAATTATTACTTAAAAAAACATGATTATTGCTGACAAAATATTTTATTTGTAGGTGCTGGGATCACCCAAATATCATACTAACTGGTCTTCAGGGTGGGCGCCAATCCACTATTTTTGGCTCTCCTAGCATAAAGCCCCACAGTTTAGGGCCCTTTTATAGAGAATGATTTTAAAATTTATCATGTAAAAGACTGGGCATAAGCCAGATTCTAAAAACAGGCCTGCATGATTCTGCCCTCTATAAACCACCCACAGCCTACTTATAGCTGTGGACATTCTGACCTGGTAAAAAAAGGGGAGAGCAATCTGGCTGGAAGCAGTAAAGTGCTTCCAAGTTATTGAATGATTGTGCCGTACCATCTTGAAGTTAAGCAATATTGAAGTGTTGGGGTTAAGTAAATTTAGATTACAGGAATATTGTTGTATTCCCTTTTACTAAATCATACTGTCACATTCATATAAGTTATAGGAAGATTTCAGCATCATGTCACCAATCACAAATAATTGACCTTTCAGATTTATTGCTTGTTCACAAACTAACAATTTGCACCAAACATTAAAAAAATGTTTACCTTTCTGTGCCTTTTAATATAATTTCTTAAGAAGTCCATTTGCTATAAGCATATGCACTATAAACTGATATTTATAAATCTCTCATCATATTTTATTACAAAGGTACAAAACAATCATTTGCAATTTGAACTATGCCAAACAAGTTACACCTTTTCAAGTACTGCTACGCTGATAGAATGTCTGTCAACATATTTTGCTTTAAGTACTTTAAATAGAAAGACATGTTTAGACATACAAAGTTTGCATATCAACAGCTTACTTTTCAAATCAGTCCCCAGGATGAACGAATATGCAAGGTATTAAATATAACACATCAATCAATGGTTTCGGCTTGTTAACAAAACCATCAGCGCTCATGTGTCCGTAAAATCCATTTTGGAATTGTGAGTATCCCTAAGGGCGAGTTCACATAAGACGTTTTTACATAGCGTTTTTAAAACTGCACATTTGAGCATAAATACTCACAAAATGAAGCCCTGCTAAAAATAACGGAATACGCTTTATAGCAATTCCTACAGGGTGTTTGCGAGGCAACATCCGCCACACAAAACCTGTATTGCCCTATTTCAGCAGAAACATCAATACGCCAAGGAAACACCATATTACTAAACTCTATGGAATCCACAGGTTTGGAAATACACTTCGCTGAAATACGCAGCGTATTTTCAATATGGTGGCCAAACTCTGCCAAGATAGATTGCACATATACATACAGTATTTGCAGCGTTGTATGCTGGTGACATAATTACCTACTGACAACATTTTGCATGTAAATTGCTTTTCCGCTTGGCTTTTTTTCTTTACAAAAGTTTATTAAAATTCTTCAGAGTGGAATTGTGGAGAACAAGAAAAAAACAGAAATGCATGTTGGGAAAATAAAACTACAGTCTGAAAAGTGCATATTATCATGGGCGTGTGGTTTCATTGGTGTTTTTACGCTCGACCGCACGCTTTAAAAAATTCCACAGGCGTTTTTTGTCTGATTGGCACGGGGCAACAAGTCAAATATAGTCACAGGTGTCAAAATATAATGGGACTCAATGAAATGTCGCAGGTAAAAACAACATTACATCCGACACGACTGTTGGATGTGAACACAGAAAGCAGCGTCTTCATCCGACAGTCTAATCGTGTAGTTTTTACCTGCGACTTTTCGTTCAGTCCAATTATATGTTGATGCCTGCATCTGACTTGTCACCGCGCCAATCTGACGAAAAACACCTGTGGAGCCCACTGCTCTATACTAATTTAATTTTCTGAATGTACATAGTGGGAGCTCTCTTATCTTTGCCCTAGACAGTCTCTATAGGCAGAACAATCGTTTTATAATATCAAAAATAAAAAATATCAAAACATAGGTATACACCAAACTGCATGTGATTTAGAAGCCAGGAGAAAGTGCATAAATAAAGTTCTAGAGTGGTGCTTTCTTCCCATTGCAAGGGAAGAAACACAGACCATTAACGGGGCACAAGTGCTAAGTGCATGGTTTTTAAGTCCATTAGTGCTCCAGCAGCACATGCACCCTAGCCATCATAAATTTGCCTATTTGTAGATCCTGAAATGGTTTAAATAAGCTTAAACTGAGAAACATCATCAATCTCATTGAGTTATGAGCAGAATTATATACATTATCTGGTCTACGAGCAAATTAAACAGATAAAAATAACAGATTTAGGGTAACAATATAAATTATGCAAGCATCTAGTTTAGGAGCACAAAAAAAATGTTTATGTAAACAAGTATAGCAAGCAGTTCATAAAAAGGTCTTTAGAAATAATCTGTACTTCATGTAAAAAAAAACAACTAGTAATTCATATTGTGGTATAACAGTTCATTAACACATTGAACCAACTGGGGCAGTATACATCTTGTTCAACTTCAGTCCAATGAACAGGGCTTGCACTGAACATAATGCTTGCCTATTGTTTTAATCTCGAACAATCTATGGTTGCTATTTCTTGAGGCAAACAGGACAATAAGAAACATGTGAACTTAACAAACAAATGTGGATTACACTGAAAAGAAATGCTCTATACTTTATACATGAATATGGCATCACATTTATACTAAAAAATTATAAGAGATACAATTACTTGCAGAGCCCCTGTTTTATTCTCACACGTGCTGTTCATGGCAAAAAAGGGAAATTCCACTTTTAAAGTCAAAGCAAATGTGATCACATATAATGAACAATATTTGGTTTGTCCTGCTACATCACAACATATATTTGCCCTGCCCTCTAGTGTTCATGTACCAAAATAGCTAATTATAATTTTTATTAATAGTTACACTGTTTATTTGGAGTGATAACACATTCGAAAAAAAAAGCACTGAGCACAATTTATAAACATTATATTTTAAATGAAATTACATTAAAAACATCATGCGTGCCTAATATTATCGTCCATCCAAAGAAATTATTTCCCAAAGGTCCTGCCACAAAACCATAGAGTTTATATTGTTTTGTCACCTCAGCTTAACAGTGTATGTCATGGGTTCATCAAGCACAAATGTTTGTAGAAGATTGGTAATAGTTATCAGATGTGCTTGTATCAAGATGGCATTTTATATATGTTAACAAGCCATAAACATTTTCCACCTTAGCATTTGAAAACAAGAGGAGATTTATGGAAACAGAAAACCTTAAATTAATAATTGCACATTAAAAACATCCCAGCAAAGTCACTTCTGAGCAAAATAAAACAGTTATTATATTTAACAATAATGTATCCCCGCACAACAATGTTAATATATATACATCATGGTCATTGGAAAACAAGTTACTTAACACCTTAAAATAATTTAGCTAGTGGGGAATGTGGTCACACAAAATTCTGCAAATCAACAGATGTTTGACAGCTCTGCCAAAATGAGAAATGTTGTTTCTAAAATTTAGATTCACAAAATTAGCAATATAACTATATGGAGCTATCAGAACAGACTGCAACTCTAAACCACACATGGAGAGATATAACGCATACATTTTATACAATATACAGAAATATTTCATACAATTTTTTTCAAATTTTGGTTCTGCACATTACCACAGTGAATTTGAAATGAAACAACTCAGATGCAGTTGAATTGCAGACTTTCATCTTTAATTTAGTGGGTTGAACAAAAAGATTGCATAAAAATGTGAGGAACTAAAGCCTTTTTTAACATAATCACTTCATTTCAGGGTCTCAAAAGTAATTGGACCATTGACTCAAAGGGTATTTCATGGGCAGGTGTGGGCAATTCCTGTTATTTAATTATCAATTAAACAGATAAAAGCCGTGGAGTTGATTTGAGGGGGGGGGTGCTTGTATGTTTATGATTTTGCTGACAACATGCAGTCAAAGAAAGCCCCCTCATGCAGGTGAAACAAGCCATCCTTAAGCAGCAAAAACAGAAAAAACCCATCGGAGAAATTGCTACAATATTAGGAGAGGCAAAAGCTTCAGTTTCGTACATCCTGAGAAAGAAAGCACTGGTGAACTCAGCAACGCAAAAAGACCTGGACGTCCACGGAAGACAACAGTGGTGGATGATCACAGAATCATTTCCATGGTGAAGAGAAACCCCTTCACAACAGCCAAACAAGTGAACAACACTCTCCAGGAGGTAGGCATATTGATATCCAAGTCTACCATAAAGAGAAGACTGCATGAAAGTAAATACAGAGGGTGCACTGCAAGGTGCAAGCCACTCATAAGCATCAAGAATAGAAACACTAGATTGGACTTTGCTAAAAAAAAAAGCCAGCACAGTTCTGGGAAAACATTCTTTGGACAGATGAAACCAAGATCAACCTCTACCAGAATGATGGCAAGAAAAAACTATGGAGAAGGCGTGGAACAGCTCATGATCCAAAGCATACCACATCATCTGTAAAACACGGCGGAGGCAGTGTGATGGCTTGGGCGTGCATGGCTGCAAGTGGCACTGGGACACTAGTGTTTATCCATGATGTGACACAGGACAGAAGCAGCCAAATGAATTCTGAGGTGTTCAGAGACACTGTCTGCTCAAATCCAGCTAAATGCAGTCAAATTGATTGGCAGGCGTTTCATGATGACCCAAAACATACAACCCAGGAGTTTATTAAAGCAGAGAAGTAGAATCAGTGGCGTAACTACAGGGGGTTTGATTGGAGTAGACCCTCGCACACCCGTTATGCAGATGTATAGATTAGCTCGGTGCTCAATGGATGGAGGATACGGTGACCTCCCAGTAACTGGAACAAATAAACACACCAGCACACGAGACTTGTATCTGCAGGGCAAGCCCTTGCAAAAGTTTTTACTGCGGTGGTGCAATGTTTTGGGGCTCCGCCCCTTTGTCAAGCATACTACATACAGGTGCAGATGAACATTATAAAGGCAAACCAATTAGTGCATCATTATGCAAAAATGTGAAGAATCAATTTCCATACAAAAGATTTTTCATTATAAAAATTACCAAATTATCAAAGATACGTAGAATAAATTCATATCAGAAAAAAGATTATTATAAAATTATTTTGGTTCTTTTCGCAATTATTGTACATGGGTGTCAGTATAAATAGAAAAAAACACAGTACTTTTAAGTCCATGTTAATAACACAAAGCAGCAAATTCAAAGTCCCAGTGTTGAACACCTCAATTGAAACAATTGTTGCAATTGACCTAAGAGGAAGATAAAAGTTACAAAAAATCTATACAAAGATAAAAAAGTTAAAAAGTAATCTTACCCTACATATCAAGGGAGAAAAATTACAGATACCTGTCCCTGTAGTTTTGGCAAATAAATTTTCTTATCTGTAAGGGAAGTAAGAAAGCTTATTAGACACTTATTTTACAAGACACAGGACAAATTAAACTCTCCATTTAATCCCCTCGGATATCTTGTTTGCAGTAACCAAATCCAATAACACTCTCTCTGCGAGAGTAGACTTTTTTTATCCTGTCCCTGTTTAGTTGTAATTTTTTCCAAGATTTGCCACCGGATTTGTGCCACCCGGTGCCCATGTTCAAAAAAATGTTTGGCTAACATGGTCTCTTTTTTATATTTTGTAACATCAGATTTAATCTTTGCATTTTCCCCAGTAATTGTAGGTGGATGATAATTACGTATGACAGATTTGTGTTCGTTTAGGCGGACTTTTATAGGGCGTGATGTCTGTCCTACGTAAGCAAGTCCGCATGGGCATTTAATGCAGTAGATGACCTCATAACTGTCACATGTAAAAAACCCTTTTATTTTATGTTTTGTTCCTTGGTGGGGGTGGGTGACTGCATTACCTGTAATTATTCCGTTGCAGTGACCACAATTCCTACAGGGGAAGGTGCCAATGGAATGTTCAGTTAGGCGACTGGTATCAGATTGTTGATTTCTAGATTTAATTAGTTGGCCTACATTTTCTATATGAAAATAAAGGGGGGGGCCTGAAACAAATGTCCAAATTTAGGATCAGATTTTAATATTCCCCAATGTTTGAGAATAATTCTTTTGCAAAAGTGGGAATTACTATCAAACGAACTGATAAAAGGAATTCTTTGTAGGTTTGCTCTGTCATAGCCGACGTATTACATCCTCTGATAATCTGTATGATACTCGAGTCAAGCTGAATTAATGCTTAACAAATTTAAAGAACGCGGCTATGACAGAGCAAACCTACAAACAAAAAAAGAAGAAGTACGAAAATTCCCAAGGGGTGAGCTACTAGTTAAAAAACAATTCAGCCAGGGGGATAAAGTCAAAAGAATTCCTTTTATCAGTTCGTTTGATAGTAATTCCCACTTTTGCAAAAGAATTATTCTCAAACATTGGGGAATATTAAAATCTGATCCTAAATTCGGACATTTGTTTCAGGCCCCCCCTTTATTTTCATATAGGAGAGGGAAAAATGTAGGCCAACTAATTAAATCTAGAAATCAACAATCTGATACCAGTCGCCTAACTGAACATTCCATTGGCACCTTCCCCTGTAGGAATTGTGGTCACTGCAACGGAATAATTCCAGGTAATGCAGTCACCCACCCCCACCAAGGAACAAAACATAAAATAAAAGGGTTTTTTACATGTGACAGTTATGAGGTCATCTACTGCATTAAATGCCCATGCGGACTTGCTTACGTAGGACAGATATCACGCCCTATAAAAGTCCGCCTAAACGAACACAAATCTGTCATACGTAATTATCATCCACCTACAATTACTGGGGAAGATGCAAAGATTAAATCTGATGTTACAAAATATAAAAAAAGACCATGTTAGCCAAACATTTTTTTGAACACGGGCACCGGGTGGCACAAATCCGGTGGCAAATCTTGGAAAAAATTACAACTAAACAGGGACAGGATAAAAAACGTCTACTCTCACAGAGAGAGTGTTATTGGATTTGGTTACTGCAAACAAGATATCCGAGGGGATTAAATGGAGAGTTTAATTTGTCCTGTTTCTTGTAAAATAAGTGTCTAATAAGCTTTCTTACTTCCCTTACAGATAAGAAAATTTCTTTGCCTAAACTACAGGGACAGGTATCTGTAATTTTTCTCCCTTGATATGGTGTGTTTTTTTGTTCCAGTAACTGCAGGGGGTGCGATTGGGCCAGGGCCGCACCCCCTCAGCCCCCCCCCCCGACAGCTCGCGCCACTGTTCGAATGCGGCCTTTTCTGGCCGTACGGAGGGGAGCGGGGAGCGGCTGCACGTCCCGCGCCAGGGCCCGCCCCCCTCTAGTTACAGTATGTGGGCACAGACTAACTTAGGGCAATTACACATAGGGTGCTTTTTCACTTGTGGGAAATCGTCTCTCAAAGCACGCAAAAAATACCTTCATAGTAAATATTTAAATTTTTTCTTAATTACGCTAAATATCCCCCCAAAATCATATACCTCACTCCCTGCATTCAATCTGACCTCTTTCCCAACAGACAAACACAAAGCTAGAGCATAAATCATGTACTAATGTGCATAAGCAGTACAGCAGGCCATCTGCCCATGCATCAATTGAGGGTGGCACCAGGCCTTAATAAAAGATGCCTTTAAATCTTTAAAAAATTAGCAAAAATAGTAGCAAACTGAAAACAAGTGAACTACCCCTTTAATATTGTTTTCCTGTAAATATGCTGGTTGCCCTAGGCAACTCTACAGGGTGTCAGGAGAGGGATATTAATTTCCCAGCTGCATTTACAAAAGAAAATGAGGTGTTTGAGGCAGGCTAACTTGATGAATTTGGTGAATGGTCTAGGCCCTTGCACAAAACATTTATGATACAGCACTATGAATGGGAAAAAATGTATTTGGTTAAACCACTTGAGAACACAAAATCAGAGTAAAAACAGCTCACCATACATGAAAGGAAGGAAAAAGGGTGGCATATCTTCCATTGGTACCAAAAGGGGTTGAACTTTCCATAAAGTATGGAGATTTCAGAGTGGATTTGGGGTGTCAGGGTTTTACTGTGAATTACCTCCAGGGGTATGGTTAATCATACCTCCATTTCACTTTAAGCATGAATGCAGTCTTCTAGAGACCAGCAAATACATTCCCGCTGATTAAATCTATAGACATAGCTCTTCTGATTTTTCCATGCTTTTCACTTATTTTTGTTCTGAACCTACTAGATATTTTTCCATTTTGTGTGACCTTCCTTTATTTTTATTATTAAATGTGTTGCTAACCCCTCTTTGTCAAGATCCTTCCTGATTCCCTAGCACAGCATCCCCGTGTAAATGAATGCATAGCCATGTCCTATCTGGCCCAGTACCTGCACAGTGCACCAAACTGCTTGCACTCCCTCCACGTGTTGATCTGGGTATGTGTGTGGCATCAGTATGGGGCATCGTTAGTGAGTTCAGACGGAGATCTCAGGAGGCTTTATATTAAAGGGGTAGTTCACCTTTGAGTTAGCTTTTGGTATGTTATAAAGTGTCCATTTCTAAGCAATTTTTGAATTGGTCTTCATTATTTATTCTTAATCATATTTTAACGATGTGCCTTTTTCCTCTGACCCATTCAGCTTTCAAAAGGGGGTCACTGACCTCATCTATAAACAAATGCTCTGTAAAGCTACAAATGTATTGTTATTGCTACTTTTTATTACTCCTCTTTCCATTCAGGCCTCTCCTATTCACATTCCAGTCTCTTATTCAAAGCAGTGCATGATTGCTATGGCGATTTGTACCCTAGCAACCAGCTGTTGAATAAAAAGCTAAATAACTAAAAAAAAACCACAAATAATAAAAATGAAAACCAATTGGCAATTGTCTCAGAATATCACTATCTACATCATACTAAAAGTTAATTTAAAAGTTAACAAACCCTTTAATAGAGCTGACTTCTGTACGGAAACTGATAACAATTTTCATCAAACACTAACTATGATTTCATCTAAAAACAAAAGATCTACAGTTAGCAATAGATTACAACGACAAAGCCTGGCATAAGACAGGGGAAGCTTTCAGACTTGCTGGCAAACTTAGTGCAGTGAAATGTCAGACAGACGTGTCACCCACAGCAACGCACGTGTTTGTATAAAAGCTGCCGAACGTACCTCGTGTGGGAAATGTAGTGTACATAGACAAAGCAGCAGCAGCTGTACTGCAGGTCAGACAGTGTGCAAGCACTCATATAACCACTTCCCTCTCTGTCTTTTGGATTGGGAAGAACAAGTAGAAGTCGCTATGGAGCAGCACATTCACCAAACAGCCCGAGCAGCTCTACTTTCACTTTCCCAAACGCACATTCGTCACACGTCATGGTTAGAAAAGCCGGCTTTTTGTGTAAATACTAACTCGTTTGGTTTCATTTTCTTTAACCCTTACACTGTATTGGCTGCAAAGTGTAGGGCAGGCTTTCCCCTATGCCCAAAAAAAAGTATATATCTGTCTTAAAGGTGCAGCTCACCTTTCCATTAATTTAGTGCAGGGATCCCCAACCTTTTTTACCCACGAGCCACATTCAAATGTAAAAAGAGTTGGGGAGCAACACAAGCATAAAAAAGTCCCTTGGGGTGCCAAATAAGGGCTGTGATTGGCTATTTGGTAGCTCCTATGTGGACTGGCAGCCTACAGGAGGCTCTACTTGGCAATATACTTAGTTTTTATGCAATTAAAACTTACTTCCAAGCCTGGAATTCAAAAATAATTGCCTACTTTGAGGCCACTGGGAGCAACATCCAAGGGGTTGGAGAGCAACATGTTGCTCACGAGCTACTGGTTGGGGATCACTGATTTAGTGTATTACAGATGTCCTCAACGTTTCAATTGGTCTTCATTTTTTAACTATTTGCCTTCCTCTTCTGCCTCTCATTTAGCTTTCAGTGATTATTACTTTATATGACATGTTTCTTATGTCGACCATCTGTTCGTGTATGGCCATTACTTCCCAACTGTCCAGTTTTCAGCGGGACCGTCCCTCTTTTGGCAGCTCAACTCGCAGTCCCTCGTTTGTACTGGAAAGTCACGATTTTGGGTAGGATTACACGGATGATTTCCGCGATCCGGCGTAGGATGCGACAGAAATAAGGTAAGTAATGGCATTGTCACGTAGGATGCGACAGAAATAAGGTAAGTAATGGCATTGTCGGATGGTGTTGCAGCATCCTGCATCTGACAGTCGTGTTGCGACGGATCAACGCTGCGACACCGTCCGACAATGCAATCACTCACCTTATTTTTGTCGCATCCGATTTGACGCCTGCGTTTTTGCGCGCTCCAAAATCGTCTGTGGAGTTCCTCCCTTTCTATGCACTGAACAGCTAAAAAGAGAAACAATGTTTCTAACTTAATTGGCTTTTGGCAGAGAGCACAGAACAGCCTGGAGGTTCAGATAAGTTACTTTTGTAACCATTTTGAGATAAGCAAATAAGCAATTGTAACAATATAAGATGACAGGTCCCTTGGGAAAAGTTAGACTCACAGCTTAAAGGAAAACTATACCCCCAAAATGAACACTTAAGCAACAGATAGTTCATATCATATTAAGTGGCATATTAAAGAATCTTACCAAACTGGAATATATATTTAAGTAAATATTGCCCTTTTACATCTCTTGCCTTGAGCCACCATTTCGGGATGGTCTGTGTGCTGTCTCAGAGATCACCTGACCAGAAATACTACAACTCTAACTGTAACAGGAAGAAGTGAGGAAGCAAAAGACACAACTCTGTCTGTTAATTGGCTCATGTGACCTAACATGTATGGTTTGTTGGTATATTTGTGAGTACAGTGAATCCTACGATCCCAGGGGGCGGCCCTTATTTTTTAAAATGGCAATTTTCTATTTATGATTACCCAATGGCACATACTACTAGAAAAGTATATTATTATGAAAATGGTTTATTTACATGAAGCAGGATTTTACATATGAGCTGTTTTATGAAATATCTTTTTATAGAGACCTACATTGTTTGGGGGGTATAGTTTTCCTTTAAAGGGCAATTCACCTTCATTAGCAAAACTGTAATAACTGGGGGGGAAAAACACAGAAATATGTTCAAACTTTCATAACCTGCCAAATTTTGTAAAATTAAAATGGTAATTAGGGGGTGTGGTCACCAAAATTTGCCGCGCCACATGCACCAAATTGTTTGTCTCTCTTTGTTATTTCCAAAAAGTTGGAAGATACTATGACTGATGATCCTGCAAATGCCTATTTGATGGGTTACCACCTTTTCTTGAAATTAATTACAGGCCCTCCATTTTTTTTATGTCTTTTTCCCTATTAATAAAATTGGTGTCAAGCAGCATTTTTAGTTTTCTAGTTGACTGTAGTTTATTGGCCCTGGTGGCTGAAAGGAAGTGAAGAGACGCCTATGCTCTTTGGCACCTGCTCGCTTCCTGCTATTCCAGTCAGTCAGCTGGAATGAACAGAACAATACAAAGGTGGCCATGCATGGTCCCTCATATGGTATCCTTCTGTTCAGGCCAAGAATACTTTAACTTAATTTATGATTCAACCAACTGTGTTTTTATAGGTGCCCAATAATGGTCTTGTAATGGAACCTAATTAAGACCATGACAGACATATATCATAGCTCTGGGACACCAGCTTCCAAACATACTGTATAGGTAATGGATCGAAAGTAATTTTTCTTGATCCTCAAACCTCTTGCTGATGGTTTTTATCAGTCAAAAACATGTTTAAGTTCTAAAGGAAAGTGGAATTTTTCTTGTGGCATGCTATTTTACACACATATCAACCACGTGTCCTTGGTATTGCACTGCTACTGCTTATTTATTCCATATGTCAGGCAATATTACCAATATATGTCCGGGCAGGGCAATACACATCTAAAAAAAAAAAATCACATGATTTAGTGACCTTACTGTATAAACACAGTGTTCTAAATTGTAATCTCAGCTGAATGTAGATTGTATAAGCACACCCACGCTATTTTCATCTACATTTGAATTGGAAGTGACATGCACATTATTCCAGCAATGTGTTCCCATCTCATTTGAAACTGGAAGTCACAAAGGCGCAATGCAAGCATAGAGTTCTGATAACTGTTTTAACTGGAATTGACTATGTCTTTTGGCCAGCCCAGTGTTATATTCATGGTTTTAGCTGGCATCTTGGACAGAGAACTTGGAAGCACAATGTTCCAGCCTGCGTTTTAACTGGAATAGACACTACGTAAACACTGCATTCAGATCGTTGTTTTAACTTCAAATGGCATAAATGCTGTGCAAGCACAGTATGCTGATAATTATTTTCCTCCTGTCACATTGACTATAGAATATTCTGAAGCCTGGGCTTTGGTCCAATGAATAGCAGATTAGTAGTCATTGAACTTTTTTCAACATTCCCTATTAGAATCCTATTTGCACATTTCCTTTTTCCTTGATGCTACTACACATTGAATGTATATATTCCTTAGAGGCAATCTTATTTGCTGCAAAATACAGTTGCGCTTTCTTTATATGTATACATTGGCCAGAGTTCCAAAATAGTATCAAAAGCCTCACTTTTTCCAAAAGCTTTTTTTTTATACAGCTGTGTCTTGTTAACAATTTTAAGCACATGCAATGACTGTGAACTTAAAATGCCCTGAAATCTAAAGCACTGCAAGGGACTGTATGGTGTATTAATCAGGTCTGTATAATGGAATGCTAGAAATTGCTGCCACAAAATAATTCATTAGTTACTACTATGAACT
Organism: Xenopus laevis; assembly: GCF_017654675.1. NCBI lineage: Eukaryota > Metazoa > Chordata > Amphibia > Anura > Pipidae > Xenopus > Xenopus laevis. The sequence continues at coordinate 146,474,030 of NC_054371.1, read as the reverse complement.
ACTTGACTGTGCAAAGCCACATAGTGCTAGGCGTATACATGGTTCATGTGTTTTTATTTTGCAAATTTGACACGTCATTGGAAAATTGTGTCTCAAAATACCCTGCACTGTTAGTGCCTAAATTGATATACAACACCTAGGTAGTGAGATTTATTCATTTTTATTTTACTTTATTCCAGTGCAATAATTTATTACAGCCCATAATACATTTGCATACAGTTCAAACTAACAGTACACTATAGATACAATACACATTTTCTAAAACTACCTAACAACCTTTTGACATAGGAGACTCGGCTTTTAAGGGCAGAGACACATGCTCAGATTTGGGGAGATTTAGACTTCTTCAGGGTGACTAATCTCCCCGAACTGCCTCCCGCTGGCTAGAATGTAAATCGCCGGTGGAATGGCACTCGTATAGCTTCGTTTTCCAAAGTCGCCTGAAGTTTCCTTGTGAGGCAACTTCAAGTGACTTCGGAAAATTAAGCGCACCAATTGCCATCCTGCAGGAGATTTAGGTACCCTGAAGAAGAGGAGATTTGTTGCTGGGCGACTAATCTCCCCGAATCTGAGCGTGTGTCTCTGCCCTTAGGAGACTCATTGTTTCTCTTCTATTGTATCTAGCAATATTAAGTCTAAAAAACCGGGATCCTTGTGGATTAAATAAAACTTTAAGTGGGCATGTTTACTTTAAGTGGGCATGTTTACACCAATGTAGTAACCCATAACAACAATTACTTTTATTTTTATTATTGTTTCTGCAGCTGTTGAAACACAGTTAATACTTTAGCTATGGGTTACTTACTGCCCACTGTTAGTAAATGAGGCTGCTTATGTATTATTGAATCTTTGTACAGTGCTGTGTACAATCGGAAGGACATTTTAAAAATAACAACGATCTGTATTCAAGTTGTAAGGCTAATAAAGAAAGCATAATGAGGACAAAAAGCATACAAAAAATTTACAGCAAGACTATATAGGATCTATTATTTTATCTATTTATTATTTTTTTCTTGCACCCTTAACTTTCTACTACAGGTCAGTATTATTTTAGAACACACTGATTGCTTTGAAGAGTGTACTTCACTCTATATGATTTACTCCACAGTTTACAGTTACTTAATAAACAAAACTCTAAATATGCTGAACATATTAACAGGTTTGCTGCTGGCACAACTTTTCACACAGGTTCATCATACTCCACTTTTCTCAGGTCTTAACACAGAGCTCTTCCACAGCAAACACACTTCTCTACAATAGGATCTTCAGTGATACCATACCCTCACTCCTCGCCTCTGTGCTGCAATACTGAAATTGCCATGGGTATTTTACTACCAGATGCCAGTCCACGGTTATTTACTCTTATTTACTCTGGATAGTAGTAAGTAGCTCCTTCTCAAAGGTTACAAGCCACCCTCACCTGGGTCCCTAACCCCACTATTGTCTTTTTCAAGGCCAACAGCTGCTTGGCTAGCTACCCTACCCTAATATGACTACTAGAGTGTGAATGTGAAAGATTAATTTTAGGTAACACTCCTATGCAGGTCCCTGCTATCAGTCTTCAATGATGCAAATGTTTCATGACTGTCTGAATCTCCTCTATACCTAAGGTATTACTGGAAAAAAATATGAGCCTTCTAATATTTCTGTCTTTCTTCCCTACATTGACATAAGGCATTATTTTTACTGGCCAGGTACCAACCCTAAGCCTTAATACAACTGGTCTTAATAGTAAATCCACCCCTCATACAAAAGTCACACCTCTCTTACATGAATACCCTGCCCCCCTAATGCAATGCTATCTGGATGGGGAACTATTTCCTCCCACCTAAGTGACCCTGATCATTATCCAGTGGCCTACTGGCATTTCTCTCTGAAGAGAAGAGTAATACACCCTCTTTAGTTAACCCCCCTTACAGGTTTTATTACTTTTTGACAGGTTGTGCAATGACTCTTAAGTATTGTAACCTGGCTTTAAATTCATATATACTTACATATATTCCCCTCTTATTATGTGTGTTGGTATAGTTTTAATAATGGAAACACCAAGGCACAAACAGGCTCTTTGATATCTATTGCAATAGAAGAGAATACTCTTAGCAACATTTAAAAGGTATTTTAGAGAATCAAATATTTAGCCATTTGCCACAGTTTAACACATATTGTGCAACAGACATTAGGCACCCTGCTTCCCAAGACAGCCTACTAAACACATTCTGGATGCAGAATAGAAAGACCACCCAAGAGGAACACTTTAAGGTAAATAAGGTCAGTTTAGGTTGGTTCTGCCTTAAATGACATAGGATTGCTAGAAGCAGCAAAACAGCCCTATGTCATAATGGCATAAAATAACCTTCCTTTATGGCAGCCTGTAGTTAATAAAAAAAAATGAGCATGGTTTTGCAAATTTGTTGTGTGCATTTGTTTGGGGGAACAATTCACAAAATAATAATAATATAGGGGTCTTGTATTAAAAAAGCATTTGCTTGGAATTTTTAAACTAGTACTACTAATGACAATCTTGAAAATAGTATTTGTGATACATGGAGAAGAAAGTAATTTTACCAATACTCCCACCCCCTGGTCTGTTCTATACGGAGAATCAAATGGAAAGTTAAGTGTTTCTTCCAGTTAGTCCTCACTATTCATCTTTGCTATTCTGCCTGAGACTCAGATAGTGGTATACCATTATTAACGAATCAGTTACATTAGAGTAGACTCACAAAGACAAAGTTGCCTCCAGGTTCAAAAGTCCAGACTATCAGCTTATTGGAGGTAATTTATATGTTTCTTGACACAACAGGCTGACAATGAAGCCCTAAAGGACCAAGGAACAAGAAATGTAAGAGACAGACAGGACAGATGAAAGATGGAGCACTTATACAGAATGTATTATTGGCCCATGCACCATGTCCATGGGAAGGGTATAAACACACAGACCATTTGCACATATAAATAGTGTAGGAGGGTAAATGTTTACATTTGGCGTGGGGCACAAAGGGTTAAGTTTGTAACCAAAGTGATAAAAAAGTGTGACAAGTGCTGCAGTGCTGGACTAGTAAGTACTAGTAAGTGGGCCAAGTACTAAAACCTGTTACAAAAGCATCAAAATCTATTGATCGTCTAAGTAAAAGAACAGGCAGAAAACATTTCTATTGACTGGGCTTTATACTTAAAGGAGAAGGAAAGGTTAAAACTAAGTATGTTTTATCAGAAAGGCCTAAACAAAAACACCAGTAAATCATGAAAGTAATGCTGCTCAGAGTCCTCTGTCAAAAGAAACAGTACATTTCTGCCCTTCTACTGTGTTCACATGGGCTTCTGTTTTAGACTTCCTTCTTTCAGATTAAACCTCCAGGTTAGATTAGCCACAATAGTGCACTATTGTGGCTAATCTATTGCAGGGCATGAGCATGCTTGGTTTGCTCCTCTCCCCCTCCCTCCTCCCCTCCCTGCTGTAATCTGAACCCAGAGATATGAGCGAGTAGGAAGTGATGTCACAACAAGCTAATATGGCAGCTGCTATCCTAAACAAACACAGACAGTGTCTAGAGCTGTTTACTCTGGAATGTTAAAACATTCTACAGAATAAATACAGTGTTATAGCTTGCACTATTGTGGCTAATCTATAAACTGTCTCTATAGCTTTCCTTCTTCTTTAAGGAATCTTTAAGGAATCTTACAGTCCTGTCGGTCCTACATAAATATATTCATCTCCATAACTGTGATAATCTGCCTTGTGCTGTCAGCATTACCACTGCTCTATACGAGCAGACAGCTAAGGCCCTGGTTCACTCCTATGGCTATGCTTGGTAATTGCCAGCAAGAGGAGCATCAATGAACATAAAATATAGCGTCTCAAGTTTACTCCAGTTAACTAAACCAAATACATAGGCAGCAGGTACTAGTCTGCTCTCAATGAAACAATAAAAGCAAGTAAATACACTGCTATCAATGTAATCTCAGTTCTTAGAATAGTCTTTTACCAGGGTAAAGTTATAAAAGTGGCAAGGTTTGCATCAGGTCTAGTAAGCCATGGCAACTCACCATCAAATTAGCTGCTATAATATACTAGACCTGGTACAAGCTTTGTGACATTTTTTACACAACCTCCAATGTCTGGTCTAGCTATATGGATATGAGAATGTCAAAATTGTATATGAGCAACCCACTATTAGGGTTTGCCACCTCTTACAAAAAAATGCCTTTATAAATATCACACTTCAAGGTGATAGGACATAGCAGCGTTTTGAGTTTGGTCCTGGCATCAATTCAGATTCAGTGATAAGAAATCATGTGGCACATGCTTCATTTTGCCTTAGGTGCCACCTAGTCTACAGAGCCTAAATAATACGTGGGACACTAGCAAGTAAAAAGCACAGAAATGATAAGTCAGATAGCTTATTTCTCAGAAGGGTTGTGCAGATTGGATGACTGTATTGTTAAAATCACACTCATAACAGATAGGAAACAAAATGGTTAGCACAATCAGATCAGCTCTCCAGATGAACTGACATCTTCTATTCACAATGCAGGCTTGTCCTACTTCGCTTATAACATTGTGAGTAATGCCTATTATTAATGGTGGTACCTCCGATAAATAGGCCCAGCTTCCACCTGTTCATACATTCTGCCTTCGTTTGCCCAAGTGCTTATTAAGGAGGAACGATTGTTGACATTGGCGTTACAATTCCTTCTACAGAGGAGCAATTTACAGAATTGAGACAGATTGTTGGCAACGTATTTATTACATATTTCCATTTCCTTTACAATAAAGCAGAGTCAAACTCACATAAAGGGCCTGTAATTTGGAAAAAGGGAGATGAAAAGGCAATGTAATACAAATACTATAACCTATATTGGAGTTCACATTGTTTTCATTGCATAGTCATTAAGGAATGGCAGATGGCCAGAAAAGCACTCAACATTTTCCCAATGTAATCCATCTGCCTGCAACTGATTTGCATAGACCAACCTCTTTCTGTGTCTAAAAGACGACATTTTGGTAAAGGACTAGCATATAATTCAAAGTTAAATAACAACATTGGCTTTTGTCTCTGGGGACATTACATGGGCAATAAAACAATGTGGCTCTAATTTAGGACCATGCTTAGGACCCTATTTTTTTTTTTAATTCCTCATTGCGTGGTATCACACTTGTGGATAAGATCTCTTCTAATATGTCCTTTGTCTAGTATGCCCTTAAATTTGCCCTTGCCATCTGTTGTACACAAAGTTTACAGTGGCTACATATTTACATAAATGCTGAAAAATAAATGTTAATAAACTTTATATGTAGAACTATGTCTGTGTTCTCTATATGTGACAAAGCATTTATAATAATGTACTTTATGATAAAGCCATAAAGTCATGATAATGGCCAAATGGTTGGTGCTCACTGCAGGGCTATCACTCATCAAAGTAATATTAAAACATACCTTTAAATCCAAATGCCTCCTCCTCCCCTGTGGATAACACAGCACCCCCAGCACACAATTAAAAACTTTAGGGGCCCCTAACAACAATTTCCAACCCTCAAAACAAACCCCTACCAGGCTCACATCCCACAGGTAAAAAAGACACACACAGGCAGCTTCGGGGAGGCAGAGTATGACACACATAGGCAGCATAAGGCAGACATAGGGCAGGTAGAGTATGGCACACAGGGGGAACATAGGGCAGACAGAGTATAGACACATAGGCAGCATGGGACAGACAGAGTATGGCACATCAATGCCACAAACCACTACCAAGGCGCAGATCAAGAATACTAGGAATCCGGCACAGTTAACATCAACGTTCGGCTTTATTCACGCATAGGAAGGATGACAGTGGAGGGTGTACAATTCTAACGCGTTTCATGCCCCATAGCTGGGCATGAAACGCGTTAGAATTGTACACCCTCCACTGTCATCCTTCCTATGCATGAATAAAGTTGATGTTAACTGTGCCGGATTCCTGGTATTCTTGATCTGCGCCTTGGTAGCGGTTTGTGGCTTTGATGTAGTAGCCAGCGAGGAGTGACCGGCATATCGCGAGAGCAGCGATCGAGCAGGACGGAATATTGGTCCGGATGAGCTCCGCCATTAACACTTCGTGAGTAGAGCTTTAGAGTATGGCACACACAGGCAGCATAGGGCAGACAGAGTATGGCACACACATGAAGCATAGTACAGATAGGGTATGGCACACACAGGGAGCATGGGACAGACAGAGTATGGCACACACTGGCAGCATAGGGCAGACAGGGTATGGTACACACAGAGAGCATAGGGCAGGCAGAGTATGGCATACACAGGAAGCATAGGGCAGACAGGGTATGGAACACACAGGGAGCATAGGGCAGACAGAGTATGGCACACACAGGAAACATAGGACAGGCAGAGTATGGCACACACAAGGAGCATATGGCAGACAGAGTATGGCACTCACAGGAAGCATAGGGCAGGCAGAATATGGCACACAAGAAGCATAGGGCCGGCAGAGTATGGCACATAGGGAACATAGGGCAGGCAGAGTATGGCAGCGCCGCGCCGTACAGGGGACCTAGGCAAGCTGGCCGGATGTGGCACCGGGTTAGCATGAGTGCGCATGGTGGCACTCGAGTGCTCATGCAAAATTGGCACAAGTTTGCTTTCGCATGCATGCGCAGGAGCACAAATATAAGTAAAACACACAGAGAGTCAGGCACAGAGTGGACTGGACTGGGGGTAGGCAACAAAGGAGGTATGTGTCTGGCGCCCCCCCAGCTTTGCACCCTAGACACGTGCCTACTCTGCCTGCCCCTTGGCCCGGCCCTGGAGTATGGCACACACATAGGACAGGCAGAGTATGGCACACATAGGGAATATAGGGCAAGTAGAATATGGCTCATGCCTCCCCTATGTTTCCAATCTCCACAGTTGTTTTGCTATCTGAATACAGTGTAATATTACACTTTCGATTTACATTCAAGACTTTTGAGTATTATAGAGACATAACCAATATAGAAAATCTTAGCTCATAGTTAAGTGCCTGGATAAACAGGAGGGCACCAGCACACTGGCACCTGGAACCGACAAGAGTTTTTCTGATACCCACTTAGTGAGACAGATACTGAAACTGAACGCCAGATTTGTGAGGAAGCAATGCTAGCCATTGTGATAGCAAATTGGCATTTTGTTTTCTCTATGCTCAACAGTCTGATAAAAATTAAGCAGCTGTAACTGCTGGTCAGCTGCTATGGGTTACTGCACTGGTGCAAATTGGCCCTGGGTTAGTAAATGAGCCCCACCTGAGTTAAGTGGGACAAATGGTAAACAAAAGCAGGAGATAAAAAGCTGTCAGGCTTCAGAAAAAAAAAGCTTCTTAAATAAAGAAGAAAACATGACATGCAGGGCCACCTTGTGGCTATAAGTGAATAAGTCATGTATTACCATATAAGCAAAAGAAACACCCAAACTACAGCCATTCAATATAAAAATTAGAAAGAGAGACAAAAAGATCTGCCATGAGTAGAGCAGAGAATTTTTTTGACCACGCTCATTTTATGGCCACACCCCATAAATACCACATCCATTTTACAAAATTTGGCAGGCTATGGAAAGTTTGAACACATTTCTGGGGTTTGTTTGTCCTACCCTGTGCCTTTGGCACTGGCCATTTCTGGGGTGTTTTAGAGCCAGGTTTAGAGCCATTTCTGGGGTGTTTTAGAGCCAGGTTTATTTGTTACTACAGTTTTGCTAATGAAGGTGAATTGACCTTTAAGCTGCAAGTCACAGTTTCTCCTGCTTACTTAAATAGTTACAATTGTATCTTTGCTTATCTTAAATTGATACAAATGTTTCTATGTGCAGGTGCTGAGTATTTTGGGCTGTCTGCCAAAAGCCTCTTATCTAATTACATTTCAGAAACATTGTATCTTTTTCTGGCATCAGTGCAGGAGATCAAAGAGAAACTTGGGCCATTTTAATAACAATCCAGGACTGTGGTCTGAGCTGTCAAAATCGGGACTGTCCTGCAAAAAAACACGGACAGTTGGGAGGTATGGCTAAAGCAAATATTATTGTATAAGTAGTTCGTACACCTGACTGTAGTACATTTTGCTGTGTATTAAAGAAGAACTAAAGCTTAACTAAAGAAGTAGCTAGAAATGTACATTATGTTTTGTGTTTCTGTACCAGCCCAAGGCAACCACAGCCCTTTAGCAGTAAAGATCCGTGTCTCCAAAGATGCCCCAGTAGCTCCCCATCTTCTTTTCTGCTGATTCACTGCACATGCTCTGTGCTACTGTCACTTACTGAGTTTATGGATTGACTCACAATATATAGTACACATAAAATATAAATGTCACAATATAAGGCTGATTAGTAATTAATACTGATAATTACTACATGGCAGCACAAAACAACAGTGCAACTAGCATCAGAATTCAATAATCATCCCTGTAGCATCAGCTTATATTACAGGCCAACCTCATTTTCTGCAATTTGTGATGGCCCCTAAGCTTAGCTTCTCAACAGCTGCTCAGAGCCCACTGAGCATGTGAGTGTCACAGACACTTTCCAAGATGGTGACCCCTGCGACAAATATGAAGTCCTGAATCATTGCTGCTATTGACAAGCTGAAACTTTAGGCTGCTGCAATAAGTTCACTATATAAAATTAGGCATTTTTAGCTATATTCATTTTCAGGGTTTAGTTCTCCTTTAAGTACTGCATATTAGAGTCAGCTCTAGCTGAGTCTTTTCAGAGACTTTTGCCAGCACGATGTAGCCCCTGGCCTATAAAGGATTGCAGGAATTATTTGTAAATAAAGTTTCATCTGTCAAACCTGCTCCTCTCCACCATTAGGCTTGGTCTGTGCTAGCAACTGTCTGTTGCTATCAGAAGTGAGTATGAACATAGATAATTATGGATCTTCTTCTTTTGTTTCCTATGTGGGAGCTGCAAAGATTACATCTCTCATTTGACAGGTGCCTATTGAGATAGAACAGAAATGGAAACCATAAATGTTAATATTGTGAATTCTCGCAGAAACTGACAGACATGATTTCTTATGGGGTCTCCATCTTCTTTGGGGTTCCTCCTATGGGTTCTCCATCATCCATACTTTTACTAGTGATCTGCAGTGTCAACATTTAGCCTTTTTGGTTAGCCAGACAGAAAGTTCCTATGAATATAGAATCAGTGTGCTCTGTGATTAAAGTTTACTTAGATCAGGACAGTGGTAGGCCCATTTTTAAGGGTGAGTTTTAGTGGCTGTTTGAAACCATAAATATGCTCTATTTCTCTTAAATCGTGAATGTAGTGAAAGTTTTTTTTAAAGATCTAAATATAAAAAGTACGAATTCAAAAGAGTGCTGAACAATCTGAAAAAATGCAAATATCTTTAAAGCCTCCAAAAATATTAGTTTTTTGGACAATAGAAATAGCTTCAGACACCACAAAGGTCACGCAGGGTCAGACTGGGCTGGAGAGACACCAGGAAAAAAAATGCTCCCCAATCTCCTGGCCCACCCAAAAAAACGATATGTGGGCCAGCACGCTGGCATTCACGCATGCAGGGGTCCCGGAAGTTTGGAACCTGGTGCGCCATAATGCTCCAGTCCGACCATGCAATGGTGTTTGTCATCACATGCCTCGCCTTCCTGCAATTTAGGGAGTACTGGCAGTTGCATAGTGCACTATGGCAAGCAGTAAGGAAAGGATTGCTTTGCACGCGCTGTGTGCTGTATACTGAATCTGGTGCAAGGCATAGAGGGCAGCAATATCCCATATGCAAACATAGGTAAATGAGCAATAAGAGTGCAATGTTATTTGCATTTGAGATATAGTGATTACTACAAGAGGTTAAAAAGAACTTACCTAAAGCATTTTATTCCCAGATTTGAGATAAAAATAAAGTGCAATTTCCAAAAGCCTAATGTAACCTCTATCTAAAGACAGCAAGACAAGGAAACCCTGATTCACTAGGGTTGACAATATATTAGATACTCCAATGAACTCAAATGGGGGTTTCCCAAGGCCCTCTTTACCTTCTATATAGTTTAGGATTTGTATGTTTTGATGGATACATCCTTCTATTCTACAGGGCAACAGTTGGTTATTTATAAATACTTGTTAACAACAAAAATAATAATATTTTGTAATTGTTTATTGAAACAGTTCAATAAATATTGATTTTATACTTCGCTTTCTCTGTCCTTTTTTCTTTTTCAGGAAATTGCAGGAGGTAGGCAACATATTTGTCAGATGCCGCTCCCGGCTATACTCGTTTTATTAAGCTTTTTATTTTACATGAGGCATAGTTAATGCTGCCGTATATTGGGTTTATCAATGAATCAACTCCCTATCTAATAATTAGATCACATGCAGGTCTGTGTAAAAACCATCAGTGCATCCATGGGGTAATATAGTTCCCCTCAACACTGCCGCTAAGCTCTGGCTTCCCCTACAGCAGAAAGGTATTCAACAGCTTGAAGTAGCCAAATATATTATGAATAATTGACTTGTATTTTCTTTGAGGGGATGCTGAGCTTCTAAACACTTTTTCAGTTTAGTCAGATAGCAAAAAGATTTAAAAAAATATAGAAAGTAATTAAATTTTTTTTCTGCCGTACCTACTGAAACCACTGAGAAAAAGTGTTTGGAAGGTGAACAACCTCACCCCTTCAAATTACATTGAAAAGGTCAGAGCATGACAGTCTAAGCAATTATCTTTCTGTGGGAATATTTTCCTTTCATTTGTATGAAGGATTGATTCTCAACAGGATGCTTTTAAATATAAAGCCATTGTGCAACAATAATTATGGTTGGATGTGCAACCTCCAATAATGTCTGGCCCAAGTGTGTTTAACACTTAGGAGCTGTCATGGGAAGGATGGCTGGCAATGAAGGTGCAGAGCTACAGGTAGGGTTGCCACCTGGCCGGTATTTTACCGGCCTGGCCAGTAAAATTGATGGCTGATCCCAATGTTATTAATAGGGAAAAAAGATAAATATATAGGAAGGCCTGTATTTTTTTCTGGAAAAGGTGGCAACCCTAGCTGCAGGTGAGAAGTAAGAAAGTCATTGTTGGGACAGCTGCAGGTGAGTATAAAAAGCCGGTTTTCAAAAAATGTACCTGTCAGTCGGTGAAGATCGGAAGAGGAACAACACTGTCCAGGTTTATATCCACCCACCCCCCTGGTTATTTATATAAAAAAAAGTATTATCGCACCTTGGAGGAAAATTAGTTATTATCTTGAGGAAGTAGTTTCCTGGCAAAAAATTCAAAGATTGAACCATAATGGGATAGGTGGAATAAAAAGGAAATTGGGTTGGGTATGATAGGGTTTAAGAAATTAGTTTCTCAATAAATAAGATGCGGATATTCTCCAACAATTACGTTTTCAAGTGTATCTCTCCCTGAGTGGATCTCCCCCTGATATGCCCGCATTGAAGTGGGTGATATTGGGCTGATTCAATCGTGGGCCCTAGAGATGCCAAGCGGGTGGTCGGATCGCGGGACCGCATCTTTTCGTTAATCCGACAGGATTTTTTACCCTGCCCGATTCGCATCTGGCTGACTTTCGGGCAGATATCGATCGGGGACACCCGTTCCGAGGACTCCACACACGGCCAATAAGCTGCCGACTCAGTCTGTCGGCAGCTTTTATCGGCCCGTGTATGGGGGCCTTTAGATGTAGGCACAGTCTAAAGAAGAGTGCTGAATGGAATAGGTGCCATACAGACCTATAGTAAAGGCTGATGGAATAAGTAAAGGCTGATGGAAATTGTCCTTGGCTGGGTCTGTAGGGAAGTGCTCTGGCACTGTCCAACCCTGTGTCCAACCCTGTGCCCACTTTCATATTGTGATTTTACTTTTGTCTCTGGTTCAGAAGAAGCTGAAGTTTCAGGTGGAAGGAACTATTTGTGTGTGAATATGGGGGTAGTGTTGGCTCAGAATAACATTTAATCAAGGCAGGTGGCATATGGTCAGTGTCTCGGGGGGCACTGGTCACACATATTTGAATAAAAAAATATAGGTACACAGATAGACTCATACTCAGGCGCACACACACAAACTCATACTCAAGTGTGCACACTCAGACTCACACTCAAACAGTTGCACACACTCAGACTCATGTTCAGGCAGGTACACAAGCAGACTCAAACTCACGTGCACACACTCAAAGTCATACCCAGGTGCATATACTCAAACTCATACATTGGCAGGTGCACATACAATAGGCAGGTGCATACACTTAGACTCATACTCAAACAGGTGCACACACTCAGACTCATACACAGGCAGGTACATACACTCATACTCAGGCAAGTATACAAACAGATTCAAACTCAGGTGAGCACACTCAGATTCAGACAGGTAAACACACTCAGATGAATACTCAGGCAGGTACAAACACTCAAACTCAGGCAGGTGCTAACACTCAGCCTCATACAGACGCATGTGCACACATTCATTCAGGCAGGCGAACACACATAGTGGGACATTCACTAAGATTCGTAGTTGGCCAGGCATAGTTTCGCCATCGCTTCGCAAATTCACTAAAATCCGAAGTTGCACTCAGGGGTAGCGTAAGGTTGCGAAGTTGCGCAAGTGTTGATTCATAAGCGAATCGAAATTACGCTAGCGATGGTTAATTTGCATACGGCTCCAAATTCAAATTTCAATGGAGGAATATGTAGCAGCACTACAAATGCCTGGGAAACCTTCAAAACATCAAATAAAATTTTTATTTTGCCCTACACATGTGCCCACTGTATAGTTAAGTTGCCATGAGTTAGGAAATGTAGGGGGGAAGGAGGGGAGCTCCAAAAATGTTTTCAATCTTTTTCAACCTATCACCCATAATATAGAGAAAACGCCAGCGTTTTTTGGGACTCAGAAAAAATTTTAACTTTTTTTGAAGAAATCCCTATCTACTCTTTTGCGCTTCGCCTGGTCTGAGGTGGCGAAGGAAGTCTAGCGTAAAAGGTAGCGTTCAGAACAATGCGTGCGTTAGTGAATTTGCGTAGTTACGTCCGTTGTGCAAATTCGCCAGGCGTAAGGGTGCGAAGTTACACTAGCGAAGTTACGCCAGCTTCCGTTAGTGAATTTGCAAAGTAACGAAAATGGCCAAAACTAGCGAATTGGCGCTAGCGTTAGGCGCTTCGGCGCATAGTGAATTTGCCCCTTAGTCTAAGGTGATGGCAACATTCACTTTGCATGTGAGCATTTTTTTTTAAAGAAAACGCTTTAGCATTCTATAGCATTCAATTAAAAAAATTGCTATTTAAACCACCAAAGTCGATTTTGTTCAGGGGGTCGTTCACCTTTAAGTTACCTTTTAGTATGGTATAGAATGGCCACTTGTAAGCAACCTATCAATTGGTCTTCAATATTTATTTTTACAATTATTTGCCTTCTTCTGCTTCTGACTCTTTCCAGCATTCAAATGGAGGACACTGACCCCATTTACAAATCAAATGATCTGTAAGACTGCAAAATGTATTGTTATTGCTAATTTTTATTACTTATCTTATCTTATACTTAAATTGGACCATAGTAACCAGACCCTAAAAAAAAACAATTATATCTGCTATTGCTGTATGGTGTAACTGCAGGAAGGGCAGGATATTGCTCACCACTGAAAAAACAGTTTAAAGGAACAGTAATACCAAAAAATAGTGTATAACGCAAATAAAATAAAGAGTAACGTGGCACAGGTAAAACATGGCATGTTTGCTTGAAAAACACTACTTTATATTTTCTATAAATAAGCTGCTGTGTTGCAGGAGGGGGCAGCCATTCAATCTGACAAAGTACAGGTTACATAGTAGATAAACTGTATAGAATACAATGGGTTTAGATTCCTGTTTAAGAACTAAACCCATTGTATTCTATGTAGCTTATCTGCTACTTAACCTGAGTCATTTAGCACTATATCAACTTGAATGGTGTATTTATATAATAGCATTTTTGAAACAAACACCAGTTTTACCAGTATAGTGTGCTTGTACTTTATATTTTAATTACTTTAAATTACTTTGTGTCTTCTTTCTCCCCTTCGGCAATTCTGGGGAGAATTCTGGGGTATGACTGTGCAAAGGGGAAGCAGGGAGGGGGGCCAGTGGGCACTTAACATTGCAGGGGGTTTAGTTCTCATTTAAAAAACGTATCATTGCGCACACATACCATAATCCTTAATTCTATGATGTGCAGTCAATTGCATGTTATGTGATGGTTTTCACCAGGATAGTTTTTTGATAGTTCTCAATAAAATAAAAATGATCAGAAATTGTTTTGGTATTATAAAGACTTGTTATATTAAAGAAACAGTTCCTTATAAAAATAGAAACTGGGTAAACATGTTTTAAAAAAAAACATGTTTTACCATGACAGTGTCCCTTTAAAGGGGGGCCACATGTGGGACATAACTGTTCAGTGAGTTTGCAATTGATCCATAGCATGCAGCTCAGATTCAAAAGCAAACTAACAGAACAGTTATGTCCCATATGGCCCCCCCCCCTCAAGTCACTGATTGGTTACTGACTGGCAAATATTAGCTATAGGAGGGGTAGTTTTGCCTTTCTCTGGATCAACTTATTTGTAGGTAGGTAGGTAGGTAGGTAGGTAGGTAGGTAGGTAGGTAGGTAGGGAATATGTATGAATGAGTGCTGAATGAAACTCATGGCTGCTAGAAATATTTAGCCCCTGTACAAGTTACCAATTGAAATATATAGAGATGTACCAGTGAAAAGAAAAAGTGGGGGTTGATAAGGAATTTGTTTGGATAGAAGGGCTTAGGAGAGAAGTGGTAACAAGGAAAGGAGAAGTAAGAGAGGAAGGTGGTGGTGGAGAAACAACAGGGGATAACTTTAAAATTGAAAAGAGGAAGGAGGTGACACATCAAAAGATTGTACTAGGGGAATTGATAAAGAACTGGTAGGTTGGTATTACAGTGGAGCCAAGGAGAAATGTTTAATTAGTCTACCATTGAAAAATTGTGGGGTAGGGGAAACAATATATTAACCCCCCGAAATATTGCCTGGTGAGTGCCAAACACACAAGAAATTAGCTTTTATTACATCTGCTTGCTTATTATGAGCATGCATGTGAAATAAGATTGTGCATCCACTGCTCCTACGTCTATGTACACACAATCACTGAGCTGGCGTAATCACTTATTTTGAATATGCGAATGCCCTAGCATGGCTGCCTGCACAGGAGCTCCCTCATGGTGTGGGTGCTTAGGTTTCTAAGTGTAGGGGCAGAACTAAGAATCTGCAGAGCAGACGGTTGTTTTAATGTGAGTCGCACAACATAATCTGCCTTCAAGGTATTCTGTAATTTACCATAACCTAAAGTCATTTAACATATTAAATCATACATAGATTTTTTAGCAGTTTTCTTTTAGAGGAGATAGGGCAGTTTTCTCCTGAATGTCCCACATTGTACTCCTTGTCCTCACTTCTTCTAAGCTCCCTGCTTCTTGAGAAGTTGGCAGTACATTCCATTATCCATTTTCTGTAGCAATAATACTGGCATATCTTGAGTTAATATGTGGATTTTCATTTTAGGGTATGTTTTGGTAAAATAGGTGTGGTATTCAGGGTTGTATTCACAAAGTGCATGTAACCAAAACATTTTCGCAGCACTGCGCGCAGTTAGGGTTGCCACCTGGCCGGTATTTTACCGAGCGGTAAAAATTATGGTTGATCCCAATGTTATTAATAGGGAAAAAAGATAAATATATCGGAAGGCAGGTATTTTTTTCCAGAAAAAGTAGCAACCCTACTCGCAGTAGATTTTCCTAATTGATTCTCTCTACTTAAACAGCTCCCGTAGTTATACAATTATGTAAATTGTAAGCGACTTTATGGGCTTTGTCAGTAAATTGATTTCCTAAAAACTTGGCACCTAGTTATTGTATTCATGCTTAGTCTTAGAAAAATAGGTTGTTTTTGCTTGATGACTTTGCCTCCCCCCGGGGGTCTGCCGACACCTGTCAACGAGGCCAGGTCCGGACTGGGATACAAAAGGCCCTGGCTTTTTAAAGGAAAACTATACCCCCAAAATGAATACTAAAGCAACAGATTTTTTATCAAACTAAGTAGCATATTAAAGAATCTCACCAAACTGGTATATATATTTAAAAGTAAATATTGCCATTTTCCATCTCTTGCCTTCAATCACCATTTCGTGATGGTCTCTGTGCTATCTCAGAGATCACCTGACCAGAAATACTATAACTGTAATAGGAAGAAGTGTGAGAGCAAAAGACAGAACTCTGTCTGTTAATTGGCTCATGTGAACTAACAAGCATAGTTTGTTTGGTATGTTTGTGTGCACCATGAATCATACGATATCAGGGGGCTGTCTTTATTTTTTAAAATGCGAATTTTCTATTTATGATTACCCAATGGCACATACTACTAAATAAGTATATTATTATGAAAATGGTTTCTTTACATGAAGCAGAGTTTTACATGAGCTGTTTTCTGCAATATATTTTTAAAGAGACCTACATTGTTGGGGGGTATAGTTTCCCTTTAAGTGCACAACCCCCACCACTGCAATAAATAGCAACTGTGATCTTACAGCAGCCTCTTATTTACCTGAATCAACAGATTACCAGAACAGTTCTGAGAGTATTAAGCAGGCAGTGAGAAAGGACACTATGAATGGATGACCAATATCAGGCAACAAGGACAGACAATAAGAAAAGCAAATAAACAAGGCAGTGTAAGGTATTTGTAAAAAACAAATTCACTAGATGACAATCAGTGGGGGAGTGGGTGTCTCTGTGAAAAAGGCAAAAATCTTTCATTTATAATTTTTTATTATTTTTCATTTATTGTATTTTACACTTAAACACATTTAGACACTAGGGCCCATTTTCAATTGTCCTGGGTTCAAGTCAACAATCTGTTTCACTCTGCACCTTCTACAGGATTAAAAATCCAGTGCTGTTGGGTGCAAATCACTGAGGGGTCATTTTAGGACCTAATATCCCAGCACTTGTTTTTTAACAATTGTCTTGTTTTGGCAATACAGCATTTTAGGGGGTTGGCTACATGATACCGGGGCGCTGCACCAACGGGCGATTTGAAAAACTTGTCTCAGGTGGCAGCACCAACCAGGGGTGGTGAAAAGCTGCTCCTGGTAACTTGAGAGCCCAATTTCTGTAGTAGACAGCAGACCCACTTTAAATCACACCCATGTTGCCACAAGAACTTTTAAGACCCTTCCAGGCTCACGTCCCACAGATAGCATAGGACAGGCAGAGTATGGCACATGCGAGGAGCATAGGGCAGCTAAAGTATGGCACACACAGGCAGTATAGGGAAGGCAGAATACAGCAGAAGCAGAATTTTTTGAGAGAATGGCACAGACACCATGTTTACTGCAGGTGGGGAGCTTACCCCTTTTATTGTGACCACCTGTGCATCAACGTTTCTGGAGGAAACCCTCCCTTCGTTGTGACTCCCAAAACGTTGATGCACCGGTGGTCAAAATAAAATGGGTAAGCTCCCCCCCTTTCAGTAAACATGGTGTCTGTGCTCTTCTCACAAAAATTTTTGCTTCTACATTGAACTGATGTGTGCCTACCGTCTAGGGCAGTTCTGTCCAACTTCTGTGGTACCGAGGGTCAGAATTTTTCTGGCCTACATGGTGAAGGGCCGATAATGGAAGCCAGTGCTAGCCACATCCTGTTTTTAAACCACACCCACTTTAAACCACACCCATGTTACCACAAGACCGTGTCCACATTAATTGTGGTAGCACACCAAAAAAACAAATGGTTGGTTATCACTACAGGGATATCACTTATCATCACTCATCATATGTGACAAAAGTTAAGTCATATAAAGACATACCCTGACATACGACTTTTCTGTGGGGGAAGAGGTAATAATAATGCAATAATATAAATCACACACAGACATGCAACATTATAAGGTGCGGTCAGTTCTGTTGTGCTGCTGTCACTAAAAAATTCTGCATGCCATATGCTTAGTGTAGAAAACCAAATACAGATAAACCAAAAGAAATTGCACCAACATGATAATATAAAATGTATTAGTCTTAATTAGTATTAATTTACAACATTTTACAAGGTAGACTTAGGCAGAGATGTCATACATTTGTGTGACCACACAATATAAAAGTTAATTTTGCAGATGCATGCTGTTTGTATGGACCTGATGAAAGGATTATGTCCCCTTACATATTGTGCTTACTTGGTGATATACAGTACATTATAGAAAAAGGAAAGTCGTCTTGCACTTGGGGGTGCCAAATGTTAGGCACCCCAATTGATTGTATTTACTTACCTGAAACCCCGGGCCTGGGGTTATTCCAGCAAGAACCACGGAGCGATTCTCTTCCGGCTTCTGCTTTCTACAAATTTCCAGGGGCAGACGCATGCGCAGTAAAACAAATTAACCGACTTTTTAGTTAAAGTACGGCTTTTCGCTCTACTGCGCATGCGCAGCCACGCGAAGAAAGGGGAAGACAGAAGAGGATCGCTCTAAACCCGAGCCGGTGCAGTTTTCTGCTGATAGGTAAGTACTGTAAATATAATCAGGTAAGTAAATATAAGCACATAGGGTGCCTAACATTTGGCACCCCCAAGTGCAAGACGACTTTCCTTCTCCTTTAAGGGGGATGCACTGACACAGGACTTCTAGACCTGGGAACCACATGGTATTTGCTGAAAATGCGCACTGGTACCATGCACCATCTACAGTACAGTATGTGCTTCTGCCCTGTTGAAGAGAACGAGGAGCTGGCTGTGCTGTGGAGAGGGCCGGGCCAACCCGGCCAGGCGCCCTAGGCAGTCTGGCCAGGCATAATGCCCACAGGCGCGCATGAGCAAAAAAAAGCCAAATGTGTGCATGCGCGAAAAACCAAATATGCGAATGCACGAAAAACCAAATACGGAAAACGGAAAAGCACACACGCCGGTACATCTGCGAGTGGGGACCGGACTAGGGGGTAGTCCTAGGCACATGTTCACATGTCTAGACCACAGCTGGTCAAATTTTCTCATATTGTGGGTCAAATTACCAGTGGCATTACGACCATACAGCAGACCCCACAAACCTGGGAGGGGGGATTTATCCGCGGTCTGCTATATGGTCCCCCTTCTGCTGCAAATGAGTGTGAATGGTGGGGGTTTTGATAACAGATGGGGGATGCACATGCCAGAGAATACGAACCATGCCCTGCAAGATTTGTTTGAAGAAGGCCAGGCTATATTACATTATGCCACTGCAAATTATATTAGGGAAAAAAATCTTCATACAAATATGTTTGTCTATGATATGGGCCATAAAATCACTTAGAGGCCAACATCTTCTCTGTGGGCCCCTAGGAGGATAGATCCATTCAATCCTCTTCAGTCTTTAATTCTAATCTTGCTGTGTGCCCTATAGTCTGAGAGACCTTTGCCTCACTGCCTTTACTCCAGTTTATAATTAACACTGAAGTGAACTGTTCACAGTAGCACGCTTATTGCAGATACCAGAAAGAGAACTAAGCACTGCCCTAAGGCTAAGGGACTCACAGAGACATAGTGGCAAACATCTGAAAAAAAAATACAAATTTTAAACCAGGTGAAAGTTTTACAGCAATATAATTGCCCCTGTGGAATGTAAAAAACATATGCTACTTTGCACAAAGCAAATAATAGAGGATATTTGTGTCATGTGTGACAAGAATAAAAAGCTGGTGGTAGCAAAATGTTTTGGAAAAGATAAATAATGGTTATGCATTAAAAATTAAAGACCCATTAAAGCCCCAAAACTAACATTTTTGTAGAAAGACTCCTGTACAGGTCTGGATATCAATTCCAAAAGGAGTCATGCCAGTGGTCCACATGTCCTCGATGTGCCATAGGTTGGTGTTTATTGTTCATTGGGATATCAGCACATGGCGTCTGGACATAATGTAGGATTTTATTTTTTGTAGCTAAATAGGGCAAACTCTGGAGGCAATTTCAGGTGTATTAGATGAAGTCGCCAAGCAATATAACTTCGCTTCCAAAAGAGCTTGTTTCTGGCATGTTTTGCTGAATATTGTGTTGGACTCAAGACTGTGGAAGCTGGGGGCCAGGCCTATTCAAATCTGAAAGTTGTGAGCCTTGTACATTTGCTCTGTGCCCTCAGTTGTAGGGCTCTCTATTATTTATGCCATATAATTGGTGGCCCTCCAGTAGTTGATGGGCTACCGCTGGAAGTTGCACATACTTGATTTATTTAGTGACATAAATAGAATATTAGACATATTTTGAGAATTTAATGGCTAGTTAGAGGCCTATGTTTGTGTGTAGGTTGATGCTCTGGCTTAAGATCCGTGGGTCAGGGACAAAGATATGGAGACAATCACAAGCATAATCTTCAGACCATTTTATTCACGTTTAGGCCCACCTCCACCTTGCCACAAAGCTAATTCTCCTCCCCAGTCCATACAAGTAAAATACTATTCAGTTTAAGTTTAAATAAAAAACATCTATATGCATTTCTCAATATGCAGCCTATCTCTTAGCAAGATAATGTAAATTGACACCCTGCTGAGATGGTTCCTTTTCTATTGTTGTTCTATTCTGCCTTGGGTCCCTCGCACTCTCTTTAATCTGTTGCACAGGTAGAACATTGCACAGATCTAGTACCCACAGTAGTGATAAGTGTTTGCAGTCAAATACTTGGTTGGATCCCTGTAGACCTTAACAAGGTCAGAAATTAAAAAACACATGGTTTTAACAGACATTATCCTGTAGGAATAGAAAAAAGCATTATATAATCATCCTGAGCCTGCCTACCACCACTCTGAGCTCCTTTAGGGCTAGTCCACACGGGGAGATAGCCCTGCGTTTGCGGTCGCGGCGACAAAGCGCCGCGCCAGTCGCGGCGACAAAACGCCGCGCCAGTCGCCGCGACCGGCGCAGGCGACAGTTTTGTATGGGCGCCTATGTAAAAACGCCTGTGCTAACCACACGAGGCGATGCGCTTTTCAACAGTCGCCTGAAAAAGCCTGGCGAGGCATTTTCAGGCGACTGTTGAAAAGCGCATCGCCTCGTGTGGTTAGCACAGGCGTTTTTACATAGGCGCCCATACAAAACTGTCGCCTGCGCCAGTCGCGGCGACTGGCGCGGCGCTTTGTCGCCGCGACCGCAAACGCAAGGCTATCTCCCCGTGTGGAATAGCCCTTAGAGAGCCATCCGTATAATATTGATAATAACATTGCAAGCTGGGCTGAAAGAAAATGTTGGTTATTATGGGTTACTTTACTAAACACCTGTGCACTCAGTAGGTTGCAGTTGTCAAAAACACTTTAGAGTCTGTGACAAAGGGCTCTAAGGACTGAAATAGCAAACCAAAAGTGTGCCTGTATAATAAAGCATTTTTTATATTGTCCCTAAAAAGGATCCCATTATTTACACATATAGACTTACTAGGGATGAGCCAAGTGCTGATAAATAAGAGAAAAGGTTAAAAAGAAAAAAATGGCAATCAAAAAAGAATTTGTATAAGTAAAGTCAATAGAAAAGCATTTAATGGAGTAGGTTGGAGATAAAGCTCATGACAAAGCAGATAATACTGGCTTTGGGCAACAGGAAAAAAATAGTTTAAAAAAAATGTACAGGAGATTGGTTTGTATATGTTGATTTGTACTTGTATTTTAGTTTCCTAGATATTTTTAATAATATTGGGACAAATAAAAAGATAACAGTTTATAACATAACGGTGGTGACTTTATTTGGCCTTTAATGTTGCTATATTGTTTTTATGATGATACCCCCCCTGCTTCCTCTGTAGATACGCCTCTGTACCTCAGCACAAAAACAAATCTTATAATGTATAACCAGCCTAACATTTACAGAGGTATTAAGGCTAGAGTACATGGCGTGGCTTTCATTTAAATGAGGCATGAGCGACATTGAACAGTGATAGGTGAAGCTATTGCTAAGCTGCAGCAATAACCAGTGGATGGCAGTGCACACTTTCACTTTGATATAAAATGTGTCCAGTATCTAACTTGTGTCACTTGAATAATGATTGCTGCCATGAGGCAGGTCAGCTAAGCTAATTTTTGGGCTAAACTGTATTATCATGTGGGTACCCACTGCCGAATCTGACATATGTATGCAGTTCCAAACTGCTTACCTCTGTGGTGGTTGTGAGCAAATTGCTACTTTAGAGGCTTGTGTTAGAGCACTAGAGCAACAAATTGCAACACACTGCGGTTAGTTGGGTTACAGTTAGAAAATCTAGTGTGGGCAGGAGGAAAAGGGACGCTGCTCCTGGGTTTATACATCCCAACAGATTTGCCAGATTGTGTAAAGAAGATCGGAGTGTGAACTCAGGATTGGCAATTCTAGATTAGGCTGATTTTTCTAACAGCCAGGAGTAGTGAGGAGAGCAGAGATAGGCCAAAACAGATTGTGGTTATAGGGTATTCAATTATTAGGAAAGTGGATAGGGTAATGTGTCGTCTGGATTGCTACAACCAAACAGTTTGCTGTCTTCCTGGTGCCAGGGTTCGACATGTGGTTGATCAGGTAGACAAATTATTGGGTGGGGTGGGCATGTACATATGTACAAGATATGTACAAGATGTACTATTAATAGTACATATTGGTACTAATGGCAAAATAAATGGTAGATGGAAGGCCTTAAAGAATGAGTTTAGGGATCTAGGGTTAAAGATTAAGGAAGGTCTTCCAATGTCATTATTTTGGAAACTTGCCTGTACCACGTGCACGTTAAGGAAGACAGCAGGAGCTTAGGGAGTTAAATACGTGGCTAAAGTCTTGGTGTAGGAAGGAAGGATTTGGGTTCCTAGGGCACTGGATGATTTCTTGGACAAGCATATTATCCAAGGCTATAGTTATACTAAAATCTAGTTTCAGTGGGTGTGTGTAGGTATGCGTGCTGAGATTCATTTGGAGGGGTTAAACTTGATGGAATTTTTTTTCAGCCCAACTTAACTATGTAACTAGGGTTGCCACCTGGCCGGTATTTTACCGGCCTGGCCAGTAAAAATGATGCATGATTGCAATGTTAAGTATAGGGAAAAAACATAAAAACATAGAAAGGTCGGTATTTTTTTCTAGAAAAGGTGGCAACCCTATATGTAACTATGTAACTCACCAGTGGCAATGACTGTCAACTAGTGGTATTTTACCAGCCTGGTCAGTAAGAATGAAGCTTGATGCCAATGTTATTAATAGGGAAAAAAGGCAAAATTATAGGTATTTCTTTCCAGAATAGGTGGAATTCATACCAGTGGCGTAATGATGTTGGGAAAGGTTCAGGCCACCCCATGTCCTCATCCACACAGTCTCACAAGTGTCTTCAGCCAGAAGGTCCACTTGCTAGTGGCAAATAGCAGGGGATATGGAAACTAACAGTTGACCCTAAAACTGCCCAGGTACCTCTGTCTTCTGGGACCCCCCTGCTGCAGTCTTAACAAGTGAATTGGACAATTTTGTAGACAGTTTTTTTTTTACTCTGATAAATATACTCTGACACATGCATTTTATTGGGCACACTATTTAGCACCTGCCAGTAAAGTATTATTTATTTATTTTAATGTACCTGCTGCTGCAGTTTTCAGGAAATATAATTCACCCCATTACACCCCACAGCAGTTCATGCAAAATTGGGGTGAGATACTGAGTGATAACTGTTTGCTCCTTTTTGTAATGTCCTATTTTGATTCTGATTGGATCTAAACTGTGTTAAAGTACAGAATATCTGCAATCATGTTTAAAGTAGCTAACTTGGTTATTTTGCTGAATGTGACCTTTGGAAGAGTAAAGTGTGTGCAGATTTCTGTGTTTGTGTTTTTTTATTGGTGTGTAGTCTGACCAGGCAACATGAGTAAACAAATTAAGGCAAACACCAGGACTTACCAGTTCAGACATGTGACCAGTGACCTCAGGTCTTGATTAAACAAGTACAGAGGTTAAGGTGAGCATGACAATTACTCTGCGGAAAGACTAAATTGTCTTTTAAGAAGATTCAGACCATTGAAATAATAAAGGGAACATATAATGAGTATATACTTTACCTGCTCATGTGTATATTCTGGAAAGGAACAGAACTTTGAACTGTTTGCTGTTGATCAGTTCCAGGGGTTTGGAGTTTGGCAATTGGGTTATTTGGTGGCTGTGACCAGTTATGTTTTTTTGTGTTTACTTTGACCACATACACAGAAGGCCATTGTGCACTAATCAATATTAACTTAACATAATCTTAACACAAGTGCAGAACAATGGTTGAGAACACTTGTTACTTATCTCCCTTTTTAATACAGCTAAAGGAGCTGCCATGTTGTTTTCCCAGTGCATTATTTATATTATTCCAAGACATAATCATAATCAGATTAGGGGACTGCTGAGTTCTAAATAATATATTATTTGTTTTTGTGTTAAATAGAGGCCTACAACAATTTCTGTACTGAGGTGCTTCAAGATCTTGCTCTAACTTTGCATGTCATCATTGTTGTTTAGTGCTTCCTCTTTTCTTGAATTCTGGAGAATGTGTGCCTGATACTGATACTAAGTAAAGGTTCTTCTGTGGATATGCCAGATCACTATCACTGCATCCAGTCTTATAAGGATATATGCGCTGCAATCCAATAGAAATACTATCACATAGAAGTGGGAGTCTAAATGTGGCCATAGATGCTAAGATTTTTAAAAGATCTTTTTGTTATCATAGGAACTGAAGCGATTGTTTAAATGCACGATTTGTCCATCAACAAAAAAAAATATTTCAAGCGATATCAACTAGCTGAAGCTAGGAAACTCTAAAGCTGCCTGCTTGGCCCTGCAAACAATTGGACAATGGATACTTTTCAATGTGACCAATGAAAATTTTTGTTTAGTGCCCACTAACCTCACGATAATTTGACAGGTTTGTTGGATTGCAATAAAATTGGTAGAAAAACCTTAACATCTATGGCCATTTTTACAATAGGGTAGAGAGACCCTTGAACCTGGGGTGTAGAAGGTCCAATGTGTGCTATTAAAGTTGGCAAGAAAGAAAGGACATCTTCCTTATGTTTTTGGGGCCTAAATGACTTTGTTGTTGTGACCAAAACTTTTTGTTATACAGTTGGATATAAGGTTGTAAGCTTTTGCTAAAGGGGCCCTTGTTTGTTATGTCAATGTAAGACCTATGTTTGTTTTATATTATTGTAAAGTGCTGCATATCTTGCAAATGATAATGATGATGAAATATGTGCTCATAACACTGCTTTCGGTTTACTTATCAATGGATGCAGAATCTGCTGTGACGGATTAGTAAACAATTTCTCGTAATATTAGACACCAAAGCAGACTAGGGTGTCCTATAATGTAAGTCCAAACTTTAACTACTAGCAACTGAAACAGTTTCAGTCACACTTTTGAACCTTTCCTCTGGGAATAATGAAAACGAACTCTTTGTACTCTGAGAGGGGGTGGTGGGGTCACCAGTGTTATGTAACCTTTCAACTGTACCTTCCTGCTACACAATAAACAATAACACTGGGAGCAAACAACATGTTATTACTCCTGCTAGAGAACTTGCTGAACAAGTTTTGCCTTCCAGGAGATTGAATTGCTTATCAGGATCCAAGTTATCTGCCAGTGCAAACACAAACAAAGCAGCCAACAAGCCTACATGCTATGCAGTGTGCTTGCACTCAAGTCTGGACATTCTGTGTGATTAAACCCTTCATTGCATCAGGCCTGGACTGGCCTTCTGTAGGTTCTGGCAAATGCCAGAGGGGCTACTGTAAGATGCCATAGACAGTCACTGTTCATTGGGCCTGTGGGGACCTGCTTGGGCCTCTGTGTACTTGGAATGTCAGGGCCTATTTTTAATCTCAGTCTGAATTTACAGTACATATATAGTGCATTTTTTTCATTACTCAGAATGAGTCTTCAAACAGTCTAGAAAATGTTTAGTCTTTACTTAGTCAATTAAACTAATAGCCTATAGTATGATATAAATAGCGGTATAGTAAGACAATTTGCAGTTGCTCTTGATTTTTCTGTTACTGGGTTTTTGTATTTCTTTGTTGAATTGCTGTCAGCAGGTCTGGACTGAGGTTCAAAATAGGCCCTGGCATTTCAGCTACACAGAGGCCCAAACAGCAGCTCACCAGCCCAATAAATAGTGCCTGTCTATGGCAACTTACAGCAGCCCCTCTGGCATTTGCCAGAACCCACAGGTTGCCAGTTCGGGCCTGGCTGTCAGGCTTGGCATTATAAAAGATGATTGCTGGGGGTTAAGTAGCCCAGGTGGCTTTTAGAAAGGCAGACTGAAATATGACTAGTGGAGTATGTGAAAAATGAGTAAGAGAAAACAAGAAAACTGATAAATAATAATAAAAAAGCCTCACTACCCGTTACTTTTATTAGTGACCCCAACAAGCAGGTCGTGTTTTCAGTCTCAAAGATGCAGAACAGCAATGCAAAAACAATGAACTCAATTTATTTAAAAAAAAAAAATGGTGTGAAGGGCAGTTAAAAAAGTTGCTAAAAAGTGGTCCCCACCCTAGAACATTCTGTCTGTAAGTTTATTTAAAGTTAAGAAAGCCTGCTAGTAGTAGAGCTAAATGGTGCAGCTTTCCCCATTCCCAGTACAGTGCAGAGTATATATATGTATAGTTATGTATAGTTATGTTCATGAGGCGGCTGCTGTTTACAGACTCTGCTTGATGGACCTTGACTTCTTCCTAGTCAGGATTATGGCTGGGGCGGAGTCACTCTGCCAAATTGGGCATCTGCGCGTGTTCTGATTGGCTCTCCGTCCGTCTCGGCCCAGCACACACCCCCCACACAATCTCGGGCTGGGCTGCCGGCAGGAGGGGGCGTGTCCCACATCCTTCAGGGGTGTGTGTCTCACATCCTATAAAGTAACTTGTGTGAAGCAGGAAGAGTGCTGACCGGTCCATCTATCAGCATATCTAACCTCACTCGCCTGTACAGCGCCATACGCAGCCTCATCATGACGGACCAGGCCCCCTTCAACACTGATGTCATTACCCTGACTCGCTTCGTCATGGAAGAGGGCAGGAAAGCCAAGGGGACCGGGGAGATGACCCAACTGCTGAACTCTATGTGCACGGCTGTGAAAGCCATCTCTTCTGCAGTGCGCAAGGCTGGACTGGCCAACCTGTGAGTAATGGGCATCTCTTGCTGTTTCACTACAACTACCGACAGCACCGGCAGTGTGGGTGGAGCTGGGCTTCTTTAGTCTGCTAGGGATTGCAGTTGCAACACAGACAAAAAGTAGGAGCAGTCTGCAACATTTGTCTACTGATCAGATTTTTAACCCTCCTCTGATCTCAGTACTAAAGGGGTGCTACACCTTTAAGTTAACGTATAGTATGTTCCAAGCAGCTTTTCAATTTGGCCTTCATATTTTATTTTTTTTCAAAGATTTTCAATTATTTGCTGCCTACTTTTAACTCTTTCAAGCTTTCAAATGGGGTCTCTGACCCCATCTTAAAGGGATACTGTCATGGGACAATTTAAAGGGATACTGTCAGTGCAGAATTCTGCACTGAAATCCATTTCTCAAAAGAGCAAACAGATTTTTTTATATTCAGTTTTGAAATCTGACATGGGACTAGACATATTGTCAATTTCCCAGCTGCCCCAAGTCACGTGACTTGTGCTCTGATAAACTTCAATCACTCTTTACTGCTGTACTGCAAGTTGGAGTGATATCACCCCCTCCCTTTCCCCCCCCCCCAGCAGCCAAACAAAAGAACAATGGGAAGGTAACCAGATAACAGCTCCCTAACACAAGATAACAGCTACCTGGTAGATCTAAGAACAACACTCAATAGTAAAAACCCAGGTCCCACTGAGACTCCTTCAGTTACATTGAGAAGGAAAAACAGCAGCCTGCCAGAAAGCATTTCTCACATGACATGGGGCAGCAAACAAAATGTCTAGCCCCATGTGAGATTTCAAAATTGAATATAAAAAAAATCTGTTTGCTCTTTTGAGAAATGGATTTCAGTGCAGAATTCTGCTGGAGTAGCACTATTAACTGATGCGTTTTGAAAAAAACATGTTTTCCGATGACAGGATCCCTTTAAAAAACTCTGTAAGGCTACACATTTATTGTGATTGCAACTTTTATTACCCATCTTTCTATTCAGACCCTCCCCTATTTATATTCCAGTCTCTCGTTCAAATCAGTGCATGGTTGCTAGGGTAATTTGGACCCTAGCAACCTGATTGCTGAAATTGCAAACTGCTGAATAAAAAGCTAAATAACTCAAAAACCACAAATAATAAAAAAATGAAAACCTGTTGTTAATTGTCTCAGGATATCTCTCTCTCTACATCATGCTAAAAGATAACTCAGAGGTGCACAACCCCTATAAAAGACTTTGGCGCATATAATGCAGACTTTATCTTATCTAGGTTGAAGGCCAGAGGCAGAGGTGCAGGGCCACTGAACAAGAACAGCCTGTTTTTAGTGCAACCTGAGGAGGGAACCTTCCCATTGATGGGTTGCCTCATAATTCCATGTTGTGTTGTACAGGGAAAAATTATTACATGCAGTGTTTTCCCCAAATTTCAGCTATTGCGCTTCTCTAGGTTGTCTTACATTTCCTTATTTCCTTCTTGTTCTAGCTATGGCATTGCTGGCTCCACTAATGTGACAGGGGACCAAGTGAAAAAACTAGATGTCCTCTCCAATGACCTTGTCATCAACATGCTCAAGTCCTCCTACGGTTCCTGTGTCCTGGTGTCAGAAGAAGACCCACATGCTCTGATTGTGGAGCCTGATAAACGGGTTTGTGATTGAATTTGATTTTTTTTTTCAGAAGGAATAACAGGGAAGAATGCAGAAAAGAGCAATGGCACAAAACAAAAAACTAACGCACTTCTTTATTGGCTCCTGGTTTTAACTCTACTTGCTCCTATTATTTTACTTTATGAGTCAAGTAAACATATCAGGACAAAAATAATCACAAATGAAAGCTTTTTAAACAATCTCTATAAACTCCCTCTGGCTTGTTATGGAGTGGGGCACCAGGGCTCCAGGTAATGCAAACTCTCCCAGATGGTTTAATAACAGAAATCAGTATATGTAAATCAGTATGTTTTAGTACCCAGTCCAGTCAAGCTTGTTAGGCTGGGGCAATAGATAATTGTGCTCTTGCTACACACACTCTCCAGTGCACAAAATTGTGGGATTGTACACGGGAAGGGGGGGGGATCCAATAGTATGTCTGCTGCTCATGTGCCTGTAGAACTTGCCATGCACCTTTCATGGAGTGACATTTTGCACAGTGTAATTGATAACAAGCAAAGTGAAGGGTGATATCATGAGATATGCAACTATATGTGTGTGATCTAAAAACCCTTAACTGCAATGCTTTATTTTCAGGGTAAATACGTGGTGTGCTTTGATCCTTTGGATGGCTCCTCGAACATTGACTGCCTGGCTTCTATTGGTACAATATTCGCCATCTACAAAAAGGTACCAGCCCTTCTTGGTTACTATAGAGACAGGCATTATGACATCCATGTGCACCCTCTAGCTTCCCAAAAAGGGACACCGCATCCTGTTAACTCATTCTGATTGCCCCACGCCATGTTCCTCAAACCATTTTGAAAGAAAAACAATGCAACTGTAATGTGCAAGAGACTATATATTACAAATATCCATCGTTTATAGAAAAACAGATATCGAGATATTAAACACTTTTCATTTGAAGGCAAAAGTCTTCTCAATACAAAATGTTGCTTATTCTGTAAAAGGACATAAACATCACAAATAATTTACTTTTGAAAAGCGAATGCACTTCAACCTACAGAAAGTGATATTAGCCTAGCAGAGAATAAACAGACACCCTACATAAGATATTTTTTTATTAGACAGTGTAGAAAGGAACTCCTAACTGTATACTCTGTTTTCCAGACTTCTGATGGAGAGCCAACCGAAAAAGATGCTTTACAACCAGGCCGAAACATTGTTGCAGCAGGCTATGCTCTATATGGCAGTGCAACAATGTTGGTTCTTGCCACAGAATGTGGTGTCAACTGTTTCATGTTGGACCCAGTAAGTACTGTTTTTACTTTTATAATGTTTTAGCTGGGTCTTGTCTTGTCTTGTCTTGTCAAAGTGTCCTGTGACATAAAAGTCCTAAGTTCCAGGTCAGTGCATATGATATAGTGCTGCTTATTAATTATATCATTTTATTTTTGTATAAAACTGAAGAGAAGTTGACATATATTACTGAAAGATCGGAAGTGGCTCAGAGATAAGAGAAGTAACAGCCAGTGCATTCTCACTTGGGAACCCCTGTATATGAATTCTGTAGAGATGATTTCTTGCCTGGACAGTTTAATGAGCCTGAGCCTCATTCATCAATGTTTAGGAACCAGTGAAAGAGACAGGAGAAGATATTGCACAATACATGAACAGAGGCTTTAGTTTCCAGCATTAGGTGCTACCAGTACTAAAACAAAAGGGAGGCTATAGTGATGAGCTTTGGCCTATTCTTCCTGACCTCCATAACACCCATACCTCCTGATCTTCAATGTCTTAATGCCACACATATTTTACAGCCCTGCCATATACAATGGGAACTGACCCCTTATCGCTTCAGCACTTGCACCTATAGAACTGGTAAATTAGCATTCATTTATGCTAAATAGCAGTTTAGCAATAAATAATATTCACCGTTGCTATACTACAAATGAACCAAAAAGAAACCCAAATGCCTTTGCAGAGATTAATTTATCAGGCAACTCTGCCTCTTATTGAAAGTTGATATCAGCATAAGGCAGGCTTCAGTACACAAGCTCAAAACACACCTTTGCAAATATAAATTTCATACTAAAGTTCAAAGTCTAGCTACAGAAAAAGCCAATCAATAATACAGTCAACCTCTGCCCAAATATAGCATTACTGCTGATAATAACAAATGAAATATATATAAAAAACAAGATAGAGCAGTCCAGGTACTTATAATACACGGGGAGAAATCTAACTTTTGTTGTATTTGACTTCTCTGTTTTATTCTTAGCGCTAATGAGGAAACTGTTTCTGTTAGAGGCATTACTTTACTTTAATATATGTGTCATGTTCTGTATATTCAGCACCAACCAATCCAGGATTGTTGTTTTGCTTTTATGTTCAAATGCCCATTTTTATTTTATATAATATTGTTTGGGCTTGCAGAATAAGGTAAATTAACATTTTAGGCTTAATCAAACAGTGTTTTATTTATTTTTTTAAATAATGTCTTTTAATCTTATCTTTGGGTTCCTGACTAATATTACATGGGTCTTTTCTGTGGTGTGGGAGTTGCAAAAAATCCTTTTTGTTTACAGGTAATAGTGTGAAGCTTCCAGGGACCATAGAATAGATAACGCCCTCATGATGTGTATTCAAAATTCAGAAATATTATTTTTCTTTTCCAGGCAATCGGAGAGTTCATTTTAGTGAACCAGGATGTGAAGATCAAAAAGAAGGGTAACATATACAGCCTGAATGAGGGTTATGCCAAGTATTTTGATGAAGCAGTTACCGAATACTTACAGAAGAAGAAATTTCCAGAAGTAAGTAGTTGGCGAAAGACTTTGCAAGATGGAACTTAAGATTCTTAAGGATGCTTGTCTCAACCAGTGGATAAGCCATGGACGTGTTAACTTAAAGGAACAGAAACACTAAGAATTTAAGTTTATCAAGTAATTCAAATATGTACTGCTGTCCTTCCTTGGTAAGGGTTGTGTGTTTGATGTAGAACACCATTGTATTCTACAGAATGTATATGTTATCATCTATGTAACCTGGGCTGTTCATGCTCCTAGTAAGGTCTTGCTCATCAATTTTCATCAATGATTATTTTATCCTCACAGTGTAATTTTTTGGTTCATAGGATGGAAGCTCACCTTATGGTGCAAGGTATGTTGGTTCGATGGTAGCTGATGTGCATCGTACATTGGTGTATGGAGGAATCTTTCTGTACCCAGCCAATGTAAAGAGCCCAAAGGGCAAGGTAAGTCTTGACCTCATTATCTGAGTATAATTAATATGCATTGCCAAAACTTTATGGAAGAATACTGTACATAGCATGTTAATGTAGAATCACACAAGTTCACTTTTAGTATGTTATAGAATGATTAATTCTAACTTTTTAATTGGCCTTTATTTTTTATTGTTTTTGAACGATTTGCCTTATTCTTCTGGCAGCTTTCAAATGGGGGCCATTGACCCCTTCTAAAATCCAAATGCTCTGTAAGGCTACAAATGTAATGTTATTGCTACTTTATATTACTCAACTTTCTATTCAGGCCCTCTCCTATTCATATTCCAGTCTCTTATTCAAATCAGTGCATGGTTGCTAGGGTCATTTGGATCCTAGCAACTCAATTGCTGAAACAGCACACTGGAGAGCTGCTGAATAAAAGCTAAATAACTCAATACTAGAAAAAAAAGTGATTCTGGCTCAGCTTTAATGTTGTGTTCTCCATTACAGCTGAGACTTCTGTATGAGTGCAACCCAATGGCTTACATTATGGAGCAGGCTGGAGGAATGGCTACTAATGGACTTGAGTCAGTGCTTGATATAGTACCCGAGAGTATCCACCAGAGGATGCCAATAGCTTTGGGGTCTCCAGATGATGTAGAGGAATATATGAACATTTACAAGAAATATGCAAAGAAATGAATGGATTTCATGTCAAGAAAGACCAAAGAATAAACCAACAGTTTCCTTTTAATGTGCCAGAAATATAAAGAAATATGTTTACTTTTGTATACAAAAACAAATACATTTTTATATTATTGCGTGCTTGTATTTTTGTGAAATGCTTTGGCTTAATATTGGGATCGGATTCGGTTTTCAACATTATAGGAGTAAAGAGAAGTCTAGATCACACATAGCAGGGTCTGTTTATGAAAAGGTAAAAATTTCTTTCTCCTCATGTCCTCTTAAATACTGATATTTTGTAGTGGTTTCGGGGTCATTGCTAATGATTCCAGTGTACGCCTGCTAAATACAACTCAACTGAGGCATATGGGGACCTGTGACAGGGGTTAAGTGTTTAATGTGTATTTTTATTTAGCAATGGGAACATTGTTAAGCAAGAGGAGAGTGTAAGATATTAATCAAGTGGAAAGTGTTAGAGGGCTGAATATATGGGATGCTGTTGAACTGTTATTAGAAGTTGCAGTCACTAGATGACAGTGTGGGACAACGAATACCCTTTAGAAGGTTGTGGAAACAGGTGGAGATAGATTGCCCTTGGAAATCGATATATTGTGCTCCAGACCCTTTTGGCTAATGAAGAAAAAAGTGACAATGATGCCAAGGAACCTGAGTTTAGCTATTTTAGAAGGTGTGCGAGCTAGTGGTGGGCAAGATTCCATGGAGCTAGTCAGGCAGCTGAGGATCCACTGATGAGGTAGGAAGTAGTCATTTCCCCACCGGAACCTCGCCATTGAGGGACACACTATTAGGATTAGGAAGATCCTTTTGTTGAACGAACAGCACTTCCTGTTTTTGTGCCCTGATCCAGAGAGTTGAATGTCACACAAAATGCCACCTGAATAAGAGGAGTCTCAAGAAGATTGGCAGTGGTAGATGCTAAACACCCTATGAACCCGGGTACTGTTTGTTATTAATAACAAGATATTTAGAGAATGCATGAGTCACTGTGAACAAACATTTCCTGAGTTCATTTGTAATAGTGTGTTGCTTCAGTTATACTGCTGAGCTTCAACATGAAGTCACAATTCTGTCTGCATGGTGGTGGTAAGCAAAACAATAATTTGGCTATTACACTATAAATATAATACAGCCCCAAATGATAACTCATTACAGACATAAATAAAAGGATGACAATACATTTATTTCAATGCTTAAACTGCAAGCTATGCCAGTTACACCTTAACAATAGTGAAGGCAGAAGAAGACATTTTTGCACTATTTGGGCATCCGCAAATAGCGGAAACGGGGGGGGTACACATGCCCACCCCTGGAATTTTGCCTACCTAACAGCCCGTTGTCCCAGGTCACTATTTAAATGCTTGTCTTTGGTTCTTCTTAGCTCCTGGCTTCTCCAGGTGGCAGTGAAAGAAGCAGGAAAGGAGAACCTTGGTGTTGGGATTCTGTCTGTACAAGTGTAGTTGAGAAGATGCTTTCTATCAATCCATTTCTGTATTACTCTTACTGTAATGTCTGGAGTTAACGAAGTGCTCATGGGCCATTTCTACAGTTATTATACTGGCACATGCGGCGTTAATATGCAAATTATCCATTTCCTGTAGTAATTATACTGGCACATCTTGGGTTAATATGCTGAATATACGCTGATGTTTTCTGTACAAATTATATTTGTACAAATTCTGTGTCCAGTTACCTGATGCCCACTCATAAATAGTCAGCTCTTCTAACTAAGAAGAGGGATTTACTTAGGAGAACCCATTTCCATTGGGGTTTATCCCATTTATTTCCCCTTGCCTCAGACCAGGAAATTCTATATTTGAAGCTAAGTATAGGTTTCTGGGTTTTTTCACTTTCCCTGTTTGTAATTTTGAATGTATGTCTTTTTGTAACATCTTTTGTTAATTTGCAGTTATACCTTTTATAATATTAAATATTTAAATAGAATGTAATGTTTGTCTTTGATGCTCTAAACGACCCTAGCCCGAAAATGTGTACCTGTGAGCCTTAGCTCTCTGCATGCTGAATGGAAATGTGTGTATGCTAGTTATCCATTTGAGTGCTCGTAGGAAATGTGTGTTTCAATTACACTAACCCTTTCAAGTTTTGTGGGAGTTTTGTGGGTGTTGTTTGGTGGGGTGCTGTTGTGCTAGTCTAACCTGCTGTGTGGTTGCAACACTTCCCATTTAAAGAGCAATAATTGAAGTAAGACAAATTGAGATCCTTAAAAATCCTGTGCTCTCCAACTCTTCCATGGCTTTAGTGTGGTGCCCACCTGCTGGCACACGACAAATGTGGGTGTCTCCACTCAGGGGCGATCCTTGCCCCTCCGCCACCTGAAGCAGCAGCAGTTGCTGCTGCCCCCCCCCTCCCCCAGAAATTCGCTTTTAAAGTACCAGGAGCAGCATTTTTGCTGCCCCTGGCACCTAGTGGGGCGCTGCCGCCTGAGGCGACAGCCTCAACTCGCCTCATTGGCGAAGCACCCCTGTCTCCACTGTGATGTGGGAAGACAATGGGTACTAGGTTCACTCCTATCTGGTATGATTCAAGTATTACCAAAGGGATAACCCCACTGGGTACATTAATGCACACAAAATAATGGTTAAAAAATACTTTTATCTAAAGGCAAACTAATACTTTTAGCATTCCTACTGAGAAAGCAGCAGCGAACCAACCAAATAAAGCAACACAAATGTTGATTTATTTAACTAACAAAAATGCACAGATTCCTTCTACAGGAATAGCTCTGTTGAATACGTTAGGCAATTTTCAGGGTTCGGTAATCATTTCAGAATATTCGCTTATGGTATGCTCTTCATTTACGGACTTTGTGAAGTTGCCATGTTGGCATTTAGCACTTGGTTCACTGCCTTCCATTAATCCTGAATTGTTGTAGGTTTCAGACAGATGAATTCAGCAGCACATATGCTTCCCACCCACCATCCCCTGACCTGCTGTTCAGATGTGGGAGTTGGGTGGGGGTGGGTGCAGTATGGGGCAGGTGGCAAGGACAGGAGTGGTCTCTGTACCCTTACACTGCGGTCTGTACCTCTCCTGTTCCCTTATGTCAACAGGTCCATGTGTGGGTAATATTGTATATCAGGAGAGGCTCTATAAAGTCCTTCAGGAATACAGACTACTATCTGGTTATAAATTCAATAAATGTAAAACAAAAGCACTTCCGCATAACAAGCCCATGCACTTGTTAAAGGAGAACTAAAGCTTAACTAAATAAGTAGACTATAAATGTTTACATTATGTTTTGAGCTTCTGTACCAGCCCAAGGCAACGACAGCCGTTTAGCAGTAAATATCTGTGTCTCCAAAGATGCCCCAGTAGCTCCCCATTTTCTGCTAATTCACTGCACATGCTCTGTGCTGCTGTCACTTACTGAGCTTAGGGACCCAGTCACAATATACAGTACACATAGAATAGAAATGTCACAATATAAGGCTGGTTAGTAATTAATACTGATAATTACTACATGGTAGCGCAGAAACCAGTGCATCTAGCATCAGAATTTTATAATCTGCCCTGTAGCATCAGTCTGAGCACTTTCCAAGATGGTGACCCCCCCCCCCCTGTGACAAGTTTGAAGTACTTGATCATTGCTGCTATTGAGAAGCTGAAATTTTAGACTGGTACAAGTAGTGCAGTATATAAAAATATGGCATTTTTGGCCATATTTATTTTTAGGGTTTAGTTTTCCTTTAAAAACTCTAGAACATAACTTCAATGATACCTGGTTTACAGATCCTATATGCTACCTGGGGATATCCCTGGCAAAAACAGATAAGATCATACTGTATATGAATGTAATTACCCAAACTTGATAAAGCAGATTAAACAACAGGCGTGTTATGCCTCCAATAAAGAATTGATTATATCTTAGTTGGGCTCAAGTACAAGGTACTGTTTTATTATTACAGACAAAAAGGAAATATTTTTTAAATGAGAAGGCCTCCCTGTAATTCTGAGCTTTCTGCATAATGGGTTTACAGATAACAGATTCCATACCTGTATAAAATTTTACTTGAACTGGTACTACACTCCAGAAAGATTCCATGGAATAATCCCAAACACAGCAGACAGGTGTTGGAGGGACTGTAGACAAGGCACCAGAGCATCTGATGTGGCATTGCCCTGTGGCAACTCCCTACCTTTCCATGAAATTCTTCTACACCCTTTCAGATTTCACCAGAGCAGTACAACAGTAATCATATCCTTACAACCACTAGGTGGCTTATCACAATGAAATGGAAACAAAGGGGGACACCCACAATAAGTGAAGTAAATTATGGAGCTTTGTAGAATGGAGTATAGGTCTGCTATACATGATAACAAAATGTCTAAATATGATGATGTATGGGCAAATTTTTATTTATTACCCACAAGCAAATGGAGAAATTGAGCGATTCAACAGAAGTCTGAAAGAAGCACTACAGACAGCAAATCTTACTGGGAAATCTTGGAAAGAATTTACAACAGAGTTCCTACATAACTACAGAGCAACCTGCCATGCAACAACCCAATCATCTCCAGCTGAATTATTACATGGCAGACAGATGCACACTAAGTTACGTGTTGCAGACATCAAACTTTCACAAAATACTGTGCCTACAAAATCATCTACTGCTGACATTGTCAAACGTCAACAAGCCAAATGCAAGGCTTATACTGACAGAAAATGTGGTGCAAGAGAAGTGCACTTTCAGCCTGGATCTTTAGTCAGAATTAAGAAACCAGGACTTCTGAAACAAGGGCAATCTAAATTTACTACACCACTTAAAGTGAGATGCCAGCGAGGACCATACACATATGAACTATCTGGTGAACACGTATGGAATGTCATTCGTCTTGCTCCTGTTAGGAATGACTTTGGCGAAGCTCCATTTGATGAAGGACATTTTCCTACTCCTGATGCCAACTGCAATAGGCCTGAAGAAAGTGAACCTATAAGGCGTACTGAGAGAATCAGAAAACTACCTGCATGGACAAAGGACTATCTGATGTGAAGAATGTATACTATTGCTTTAAGATGCATACTGTTTCATTGTTGCTGATTATTATATTTGCCCAAATGCTTTCCTACTATTAGGGTTGTCACCTGGCCGGTATTTTACCGGCCCGGCCGGTAAAACTGATGGTTGATCCCAATGTTATTAATAGGGAAAAAATATAAATATATAGGAAGGGCGGTATTTTTTTGCAGAAAAAGTGGCAACCCTACCCTAGGGGGAATTTGTGGTGTTTATACAAATGGCCTGTAGGTGTCACTGTGCACAAGAGTTATACTGTGTATACATAGTACTTTCTAAACTGCTTAAAGTGTTAGAGTTGAAGTTCCTGTTGAAATGTAATTGCTGTATGAAGCTGTGATTAAAGCACTGTTATACCCTACTCATCCTCAGCTACCAAAACATAACAATACCCGTAAAGGGTATTGGTGTCAGGTTGCCAGCCTGTTACTAGTGCTCCAGCAAGTGGGACATGGAGCATGTGGAGCGGTCACCACTTATGTTATCTACGTTTGGCATCGGATGTATTAAAGGAGACATTTAGGATTGGTGAACAAAACTAATTTTGCAGGCAATAATGAATACCTTATGGTATTGGGTTTACTTTGGGCTAAAAATAATATCTTTAAAAATGGCCCCTTTATTGGAGCTCTCTGTAGATCTGCTACAGTCCCTGTCCTGTTTCAAAGGAAGAGTGGGCTTCTCCTAAGGGTCCCTGCCAGAAGCACAGTATGAGGAGGATAGCCAATCAAAGTCATGCAAAGAAAGGCATCAATTCCCTATCAGGTCAGCCTATCTTCTGATTGGTTCATATAATACAGCGCAGTGTGCCGCTGACTCTCCTGCACAGTCAGAGAATTCAGTGGGCTGGAAATGTAATCAATGGGCTAGTAAGGTTTTAGGGGAATGTTTCAATAAATCACTTCAAAACACATTCCTTCTATATTTAAAAGAGTATAATGCCCTGGCACATTCTTGTTTTTCATACACTATGAGTATTGACACTGATTAACCAAACAAACATTCAAACCCAATATACAGCAGAATGGCTCAACAAGTAAAGCCAACAAAGCCCTAGCGGAAAAACTAGCAGCAGCAACTATAAAAGCCATACTGCAGGAATAGTTCTCCCCTGCCACACCCTTCATGAACCTTGTGAAAAACATAAATTGCTCTTCCTGTTTCATATGGACTGATTGGAGACATCTCTAAATAAAAATACTCAAACTAGTTGATTCTTTGATACCTGGACCTCTTACATTTTAAGTCTCCCTCCTGACATCAGAAAACTTACAGTCTCCAAATTTCAATGTACCCCATGGTATGACCTGGAAAGCCTATGAGGCACCAATCCCCTGGTTTTGGCCACAACAACTCCAATCTGCCGATGAAACCAGCTGCCTCCCAGAATCCATCATTACACAGGTAGTAATGGACATCCCAATCACCTAGAACCAGAGCAAACAATGAATACACTTGATTTTAGTTGTTTTGTTTTATTGTTTTGTGACTTCAATTAAAAGAAAAATATGTTCTTCACAACTGTTCTACTCAGATGTACTTGGAAGTGTGAATACCGCTATTCCACCCTCAAGTGGTTTTATACCTGGTCATATATTATTGCATACCATACATAATGAAAATAAGTACAAAATACTTTTTTGTATTATTCAGAATTCCTTTATTGGTTATCTATTCTTACATAGTTTTTAACACAATGACATTACTATGTCAATATCCCCATTAGAAATATATTTCCTGAGAAAACCATTGACGTGTTCAATACTTATTTCCCTTGCTGTATAATTGGTACTTGGTGATGTATTTTCTGTTCATGACTCAATGAAACTTGTATTTCAATACATTATGCATCTCCTGTTGTAAAATATGAGAATATTAAAAGTCACTTTTTATTTAATGACCATGGCTTCATGCTTTTATATGGCCTTGGATCTTTTTGGTGATTTATAATATCATTATATTTTACAATAAGGGATGTTATTCACTATATAGTATTTGGCCCGAAAATATCTTAAATAGCAGATAACTGGCCCAAGGCATGGGAATTCTTGGATGGCATTGACCAATGCTAACATTGTTTTTCCGTATCTCCATTTACAGGCTATTAAAAAAATCGAGGAACTTCCCTCCAGGGCCGGCCTTAGGCCTATTGGACCAATTGGGCCCAATAGGGCCCCGCACCTCTGGGGGCCCCGCACCACAGGGCAGCACAGATAATATTTCCCTCAGCACATGATGCTGCCTGGCCTGCCCCCAACTTTGAGAGTCCAGCCCATCCCCAAATCCATAGTTCCAGCCCACCCCCAACTCTGATAAGCCAGCCTATCCCCCAACTCCATAGGTCTAGCCTGTCCCCCAACTCTCATAGGCCCAGCTTTCCTCCAACCTTGATAGGCCCTGCCTGCCCCCAATCCAACCAAGCCTGCTCCCAAGCTGAATCGGCCCTGCCTGCCCCAAACTAATTGGCCCAGTCCACTCTCCTATTTCCTCCCTCTCTCTCTTACCCTGTGTGCCCCTATTATGTACCCCTATTTCATCCCTCTCAGTCTCTTACCTTGTCTGCCCCTTTCCTTTCTATTTTGTGCCTGTATGCCCTTATTTTCCTAAATATTTGGTGTGTCAGTAGCCAGCAACACTTTGTCTAGGGGCCCCGCCAAAATGGTCCCAATTGGGCCCCACATTTGATAGGATCAGCCCTGCTTCCCTCTGCTATGTAGCATTCCCATTGGCTGACCATGCCCCAATTGTATGAC
Source organism: Xenopus laevis (assembly GCF_017654675.1). NCBI lineage: Eukaryota > Metazoa > Chordata > Amphibia > Anura > Pipidae > Xenopus > Xenopus laevis. The sequence continues at coordinate 146,433,568 of NC_054371.1, read as the reverse complement.
ATCACACCCTACAGGCTTCTTGCTAGGGAAATAGGGATATTGCAAAAGGTTATGCAGTGTCAACCAGCAAACCCAAGCCCATTCCATCTTGTGAAAAACTGCAAGTAAAAAAAAACAAAAGGGCAATTGTTATACAGTCACATAATGGGTCCATTTGACAAATGCAAATGAAGAATTTTAAAACTGACAGTAAAGTGGCCCTTCTGTATATTTCTTTGGAGCTGTACACAATAAAGAGAAGGATAACATGGAAACACATGGAACAGTTAAAACACATTGGTTGTTTGGAAGCAGAGTATATAACACTGATATATGTATACTTGCTACAATCAATCACAAATATTATTTTCCCTGGCTACAACATTTGGCTGTAATTTGAGCTGGGAGGGCAACCTTTATGCAAAGGTCACTGAGCCCAAAATAAAGCAGTTGCTTGTACTTGTACAAAGTACAGTCAATGAAATGAGACCAGACCTGATCCCAGTTACTTTCTTATTCTGGTTTTATATTTATTTTTTTAACATATATTTATCATCCGGTTTATTTAATCACACAGGTAAGTAAGTCTTTGCAGTAGGAATCAGCAGTAGGCACCTGTCATATCCTGTAACACAAAATTTAAAGGAGCTGCCCACACACTATATATCAAGTATATAAATGTAAAATTATTACATTTATTGTGACCACCTGTGCATTAATGTTTCTGCGGGGTGAACCCTCCATTGATCAGGAAATGCTGATGCACAGGTGGCCACAATAAATGGAGTAAGCTCCCTGCATGATATACTGGGTGGTATGTAATAAAAAGCACTAAGTTTGCTCAAGAGCAAGAATCAGCAGGTAGAATGTACTGGGCATCTGTTTAAAAGCAAAGATCTTATTGGTTGCTATGAGTTACTGCTCCTGGGCAAACTTAGCACCTTTAATTACATATGAGCGATAGTGTAGGCGGCTCCTTTAATATTATGCCTACCATCTAAATACAGTAACTCTGCACCACCATTGCAGGAGTCTGTGTGGATTGTAGGTTGTATGGCTTTATGTACTTACTAGTTTTAGTTCCCCTGCACACAGACGCATATAAGCGCAGAATGCAGGAAAAATGCAACATGCTGCATCCCAACCTGAGTTCGGCGCCTTTACAGTAGAGTAAAAAAGTAGAGTAAAAATCAGAACCTAAATAACAGTTATCTTGACCTTGAAGCCTTCTTCTAAGTGACTTAGAATGTGATTGGGGATGAACACTTCTTCTCTTCCCTGAATGTTCTTAAAAACTTTGGTTGAATGGCTGACACAGAAAAGTTCTCACAAAGGCATGGGAAAAGGCTACTAATATTCCGTTATTTTTTATTATCTATCATAACATTATCTTTGAATGCTATTTATAATTTTGCCATAGAAGTATTTGCCTGATGCTTTTACATTACCTTTCTTACTACCCTGTTCCTCCATGAGGGGGCTGCCATATTTGTGCAGCAGTAGTCCGTTAAACAGGTTAAGAAGGGACAGTCAGGATGGCAAAACAGTCAGGTTTAGGAACTTCAAGTATCAATTACTTACAAAAGCAGAACTATCAGCGAAAAACAATCAACATAGGAGTATGCTATAGACCCCCTAATGGAAGTGAGGAGGAAGAGACAAAGCTTCTAATGCAAATAGAAAAGGCTGCTAGTTTAGGTAAAGTAATGATAATGGGGGATTTTAATTACCCAGATCAGTGGCGTAACTACCGGGGGGCCCTGAGGGGGTGCGGGCCCTGGCCCAATTGCACCCCCTGCTCCCCTGGCAGCTCACACGCCACTCTATTCTGCAGATTTTCATGCTGTACAGAGGGGGGTGGGGCCCGGCTGCACGTCCCGTGCCAGGGCCCGCCCCCCTCTAGTTACGTTTCTGACCCAGATATTGACTGAAGCAATGGTACTGCTAGATCAGTTAATGGGAACAAGTTTATAAACTTATTGCACGACAATTTTTTAGCACAGGTTGTTGAGGAGCCTACCAGAAAAAATGCTATTCTTGATTTAGTGATCTCAAATGACCCAGAACGTATAGCAAATGTGCAAGTCATTGAACCCCTGGGTAGTAGTGACCATAATGTTATATCTTTCAATGTCTGGTGCAAAAAAACAAAAATATACTGGGGCAACAAAAACCATGAATTTTGGAAAAGCTAATTTTAGTGCCTTGAGGGTTGCCCTACAGAGCATTGATTGGGGCATTAGGTTTTTAGCTAAGAACACAGAACAGAAATGGTTGTCCTTTAAAATTATATTAAATCATTACTGTTCTCAATTTATTCCCTTAAGGACTAAACGTAGAAGCTCTAAGAATCATCCTGTGTGGCTTAATACAGAAGTAAAGAAGTTAATGGGAAAGAAGAGAAAGGCATTTAAAAACTACAAATCTGTAGGGACAAAAGCTGCATTTGATGAATATAAACACTGTAATAAATGTTGTAAATCAGCAATCCGGAAGGCTAAGAAAAGAAATGAAGAGTTAATTGCGGTGGAGGTGAAAACTAACCCTAAAAAGTTTTTTAAATATATTAATAGTAAAAAGATGCAGGTTGAGAGTGTTGCTCCATTAAATAATGGTACCAGTATGGTTGTAAAAGATACAGAAAAGGCAAATGTGTTAAATCAGTTCTTTTCTTCAGTGTATACAATAGAGGAGTCTGGGTTCCCAGGCTCACTTTATAACTGCACGAATGGGTCAGCTCAATCTAGTCAGTGGGTGACTCAGGATATGATTCAAAAAGCTTTAATACAAATGAATGTAAACAATGCTCCAGGGCCTGATGGCATACACCCCCGGGTTCTAAGAGAGCTTAGTTCAGTTTTAGACCAGCCCTTATTTCTGATTTTCTCAGATTCACTGTCATCTGGTATGGTGCCTATGGATTGGAGAAAAGCTGATATTATTCCAATATTTAAAAAGGGATTACGATCTCAGCCTGGAAATTATAGGCCAGTAAGCTTGACATCTGTGGTGGGCAAATTATTTGAAGGCTTGTTAAGGGATCACATTCAAAATTTTGTCCTAATGAATGGCATTATGAGCAACAATCAGCATGGCTTTATGAAGGATAGGTCATGTCAGACGAATTTGATTGCATTTTATGATGTGGTAAGTAAGATTCTGGACAGTGGGGGGGCAGTAGATGTGATCTATTTGGATTTTGCCAAAGCGTTTGATACTGTGCCCCACAAACGACTGCTTTCTAAACTAAGGTCTGTTGGGCTTAATGAAGTCGTTCGCTCGTGGATAGGAAACTGGCTACAGGATCGGGTACAGAGGGTGGTTGTTAATGGGACATTCTCTACTTGGAGTAAGGTTCTTAGTGGGGTCCCCCAGGGCTCAGTATTGGGTCCACTTTTATTTATCTTGTTCATTCATGACTTAGGGGAGGGTGTTGTAAGTAATGTATCAGTGTTTGCAGATGACACAAAATTATCCAGTCCAATTAATTCCATCCAGGATGTGACATCCTTGCAACATGATCTTGACAAACTGGCAATCTGGGCAGCTAAGTGGCAAATGAGATTCAATGTTGATAAATGTAAAGTCATGCACCTGGGATGTAAGAATATCCAAGCCACTTATACCCTTAATGGGACTGCACTAGGCAAATACATTATGGAAAAGGACCTTGGAGTCCTTGTAGATGATAAACTTGGCTGTAGCAAGCAATGCCGGTCGGCAGCATCAAGGGCAAATAATGTCTTGAGCTGTATTAAAAGGGGCATAGAGTCACGGGAGGAGGGGGTCATTCTTCCACTTTATAGAGCACTGGTAAAGCCCCATCTAGAATATGCCGTACAGTTTTGGTCTCCATCACTCAAACAGGACATTATTGTATTAGAGAGGGTACAGAGAAGGGCAACTAAGCTGGTAAAAGGTATGGAAAATCTTAGCTATGAGGAAAGACTGGCCAAATTGGGGATGTTCACGCTGGAGAAGAGGCGCTTAAGGGGTGGTATGATAACTATGTATAAATATGTAAGGGGATCATATAATAATCTCTCTAATGCTTTATTTACCAGTAGGTCTTTCCAGCTGACACGAGGTCACCCATTCCGATTAGAAGAAAAGAGGTTCCGCCTAAATATTCGGAAGGGGTTTTTTACAGTGAGAGCTGTGAAGATGTGGAATTCTCTCCCTGAATCAGTTGTACATGCTGATACATTAGATAGCTTTAAGAAGGGGTTAGATGGCTTTTTAGCAAGTGAGGGAATACAGGGTTATGGAAGATAGCTCATAGTCCAAGTTGATCCAGGGACTAGGCCATTTTGGTGTCAGGAAGGAATTTTCCCCCTCTAAGGCAAATTGGAGAGGCTTCAGATGGGTTTTTTTTGCCTTCCCCTGGATCAACTGGCAGATAGGTAGTTAATAAAAAAAAAAGTTGAACTCGATGGACATGTCTTTTTTCAACCTTACTTACTATGTTGCTATGTTACTATAAGCAACTTTTAATGTAGATCAATACTTTGAAAAGAAATTTTTTTAGTGTCAGTATCACTTTAAAGTATGAAGATCCACATAACGGAAATATCACTTATCGAGAAAGCCCCAGGTCCCAAGCATACTGGATAACAGGTCCCATACCTGTATATAATAGCAATCGGTCTGTGTTTGGGGCAGCCTCACTATATCTTTATTAGTACGGTATTTGCATAAAGTGTTGCCACCTTTTACCAGGAGACTATTTGGCCAGCAGGTGTGCTAAATTATGGTGCCTGATTATCATGCTGTGTAAAACGTGGACTGAAACATTACAAGTGAGGTTGCCCAAAGCAACCACTCAGCAATTAGATTTCAACAGTTAGAAAGGAAAAGCAAATATTTGATTTATCGCTATGAGCAACATCACCAGTAATATTTCACTCTACTTTTTACACAGTATGATTAAAAATCCCCATCATAAGTGAAGCTGATGACATCAGGGGTGGCATGCAGGAATTGGCTGGATTTTCAATCAAGCCGCAGTTTATCTGGATTCAGACCTCTGAAATCCATGACAGGCAAACTGGAATGTCTGGTTTAGACAGGACAGGTGGCAACCGTATCTGCATATGTTTAAGATATATTGTGCATTAAGCTACTAAAAATTCCCTCACCTATAAACAAAACAGGTATTGTTTGTGCATATATTGCAATATATTTAAGCTGGTTTTAAATCAAAGTCATCCCATATCTGGCCAGTCCTACACTCACTTTCATCTGATTCATTAAGAATTCTATTGCTTCATTATACATTTTCACAGGGACTAAGTTTTACCTGCAACTTACTTGCTGCTTTCAAAGTAAAACTCCCAAATGGTTTCCCGTTTATTGGCCACCACCTGGCCGGTATTTTACTGGCCGGGCCGGTAAAAATGATGCTTGATCCCAATGTTATTAATAGGAAAAAACAGCAAGAAAATAGGAAGGCCGGTATTTTTTTCCCAGAATAGCTGGCAACCCTAACCACTGGGCTCACCTGACTATATCTAGAAAGGGTGGGAACTACAAGAAGGAGGCAGCACTGTTCCTGTACAAACTATAGGAATAAAGGGAAATTAGTGCTCACCAATTAGTCAGGGATTTTTGTCTTTGTACAAATTTTGTGGTCATGGCATCCCAAACTCATTGTTTAAAATGTAATTGGTGAGCACAAGCTTCTTTTTTTTTAATAGATAGAGGGTAACCCCCACTTAAAAAACAGAATATATTATCCCTTGAAGTCCTGTGCATAAGGTCACTGAGCAAGAGTATATTCCTTCTGCAGCAATAAAATAGTTCCCAGCTTCTCAGCCACAGAGGAGGCATTTATACTATGCACACATGGCACATCACATCAATTGCCTGAATTCATTGGCCTTGTATTTCAGTCTTCTTGGTCACATGGGCTGGGTAACATTTCCATCAAGTATCCTGGCTACTTTGCATTCAGAAGTCTGCAGACAGGGGAAGCAGCTGCAAGTAAATTCGTTCTTCAGAGAAAAAGGAATATTTTTTTCGGCAAAATGTCAGATCGAAGCCCCTTTGAAACGGACATGTTAACCCTTACCCGCTATGTCATGGAAAGGGGAAGGCAAGCTAAAGGCACCGGGGAACTGACACAACTTCTGAACTCCATTCTGACTGCTATAAAAGCCATCTCCTCTGCTGTAAGGAAGGCAGGCATTGCACATATGTAAGTACTTATTTAATTTCAAGTATTCGTTTTCTTTTTAAACTGAATATTGGGTGTCCAAAAATGAACATATTTTTTGGGAGTACTAGCATGAAACTGCTGTGCACTCCCTTTAAAGTAAAGATAATGGTGGCAAGGCATGATAATGAAGTGAAATATATTCTCTGTTTATGTACGACAGCAAGACAAATGGTAACTAAGTATTGGAAACATGGATGCACTGATACAAGATTCACCCAAATCCTGGCCCTTGCAATAAACACATACAAAGATGAGGTATTTCTTAAAGGGGCTGTTCACCTTTAAATTAACTTTTAGTATGGAGAGAGTGATATTCTGAGACAATTTGCAATTGGTTTTAATTCTTTATTATTTGTGGTTTTTGAGTTATTTACTCTTTATTCAGCAGCTCTCCAGTTTGCGATGTTGCCAATCTGGTGCTAGGGTCCAAATTACCCTAGCAAACCTACTTCGATTTGAATAAGAGACTGGAATATGAAAAGGGGAAGGTCTAAATAGAAAGATGAGAAATGAAAAGTAGCAAGAACAATAAATTTGTAGCTTTACATAGCATTTGTTCTTAAGATGGGGTCATTGGCACCTATTTCAAAGCAAGAAGAAGAAGGTAAATAATTCAAAAACTATAAAAAATAAACAATGAAGACCAATTGAAAAGTGGACATTCTTTAACATTCTAAAAGTTAATTTAAAGGTGAACCACCCCTTTAAGCGACTTTAAAATTAGACAGACACTTCTAGAACAAAAGAATACCCATAACTGTAGAAGGAATTCCTTATCTTTCACAACCTACACTTATTTTTCCAAGCTCTACTCTGGCTCTACTCTGGTACAGGTTTCTGTTATCCAGAAACCTGGTATCCAGAAAGTTCAATATTATGGAAAGGTCCTCTTCTATAGACTCTCTTTTTTGCAAATAATCCAAATATTTAAAAATTATTTCCTTTTTCTCTGTAATAATAAAACAGTAGCTTGTATTTGATCCCAACGAAGATACAATTAATCCTTATTGGAAGCAAAACCAGCCTATTGGGTTTATTTAATGTTTACATGATTTTCTAGTAGACTTAAGGTATGAAAATTCAAATGATGGAAATATCCATTATCTGTAAAACCGCAGGTTCCGAGCATTCTGGATAAAATGTAGAACTACATACCTACATACCTCAAGCCGTCCTCAGGGAGTGAGGACGGCTTGAGTTAGGAGCCGAAACGTTGGCATAAACATCACTTAACCTTTTCACTTGATAAAAGACCTAGAGTGCGGTCATTTTTGTATTTATCATATATCTTGCACCTAGGCATTTGGACATATACAAGAAGTGCTCCAGGTAGATAACTTGTGTGTGTGTGTATATGTATATATATATATCAATGTGTCCGCACTCCAAACAATTTGTTGAGGTGCATGGTCGGTTAAGTATGCATATGGTTGGTAAGGACCAACACTCTCTGTATTCAATTAAAAACAAAAAAACTCACATACCACTTGTGTCCAACCTTTCAGACCACAATAGGACCTTCATCAAGGATAACAAATAGTGACTTGTGCAAATCTTAAATACCCATAACCATTGTGAAAAGGGATCCAAAACGAGATCAAACATTCAATTAATGCATGCCTCAGTGGTGTTAATTTGAATATGCAATTTACCAAACATATTGAAGTGCATTTCACTAGTTTATCCACTAGGTGTCTCACATAACAATTTTCACAAATGTGCACAACTCACTATTTGTTTTTCATGATAAAAGTTCTAATGTGGACATAAAAGGTTGGACACAAGTAGTGTGTTAAATAAAGAGTTTTTTGTTTCAAACTGGATGCAAGAGAATGATACCAACTATTTAAATATACTATATAAATATATATATATCAGCATAAAGAACACGGAGCAGTCATGGGAATGCAAAACTTTAATAGTGTAAGTCAACGTTTCGGTCTTGCACAGAGGACCTTTATCAGGACATCACCTATATTTTGGTAATATTTTATATATATATATATATATATATATATATATATATATATATATATATATATATATATATATATATATATATATATATATATATATATATATATATATAGTACAGCAGGTAGGAGCGCACACCTTAAGCCAATGTCCATAACCTGGGTGCTAGTCCATATAGAAATAGATACGAAAGCAGATAGTAGCAGCATTTCAAGGAATTTTATAGCCAGGCACAAGTTTGTCAAAAAAGCAGGTTTAATTGTCCAAATTCCTTAGAGTGCTGCCACTATCTGCTTATATATATATATATATATATATATATATATATATATATATATATATATATATAATGTCCATATAGGTGAACGCACTCTTACCAGATTCAATGAAAGTGGGTGCGTTGATCAAAGGATCAATGATACATTATGACAAATGGATCCGCACTCCAAGGTTTTTCGTGAAAAAAGTGTTGTGTTTTATTCACAAATGCATATCCAACGTTTCGGCCCCCATTGGGACCTTTCTCAAGGATAAATGGCATGTGTACAAACAAGTGCTTAAATCCCTTTTCAATTTGGCGTATGAGTATGACGTCATAGCTAGAAAAAAACCTCACAATTAGCAATCAAAGCATTTGAATGGAGATAAAAGTAATACATACAATTCACCACTAGGTGTCACTGTAGTGCCAGTAGTAGAAGTGCTCAAATGAAGGTGATACAAGTGTCCATATAAAAGTATCCATTCAAGGAAAAGTCCATTGAAAAAATCTGCAAGTTCATACAAATGTGTTACTTTGTTGCAGTATTGACAGATATGAGAAAATAGATACACCACTTGCTTACAATATTAATGCATTGCATTTGAATGTTTATAATTAATAATATTTCATTCCAAATAAAATAGGCAGCTACTTAAAAGACACAAATGATTTCTTGAAAGTTGTAAGAAGCATTGATATACCTGCATCTGAACTTATTTTAGTGACAATGGATGTGCAGAGCCTGTACACATGCATACCGCATGAACAGGGAATTGAGTCTGTACAGAGATTAATTACTGGTAATGGGCACTACAAAGGGCCCCCATGTGAATTCATTTTGTCCCTATGCAGATTATTCTGTATAAAAATGACTAAGTTTGAGAAGCAGTTTTTCTTGCAACGCACTGGCACGGCTATGGGATCTAGGGTAGCCCCCGTGTACGCTAATGCATTTATGTACATGTATGAAAACGAGCATATCCTAAGCCATTCATTGTTCAGAAGGTATGGCGCTTTTTATAGGCGCTATATCGATGACGATATAGTAGGTGATTTGTGAATAAAACACAACACTTTTTTCACGAAAAACCTTGGAGTGCGGATCCATTTGTCATAATATATATATACTAGACATTAAGCCCGTCAAATTAACGGGCGCTAGAACATATGTAGTCAAACGTTTATAAAAACAGACGGACACAGGGACTGGACGAATTCGCCAGAGACGGTCCGTGGGGCACATGCGCAGTAGCGCAATCCCACGGACACAGGGACTGGACGCAGAGACACTTCAACTTTATTATATAGGATATATATATTCCTTTCTGTACTTGATCTGTGCTAGTGACAGCTGCATGATCTCTGGTCAGTTTACTGGTTTTGAATGCAGTACAAGACATTTCAGACATACAGTGATAGCCAACATGGAGGGGACATTAACAGATTGACAGATTACTTTAGAAAAGAACCAGTGAGTGAGTGTGTCTGTCTCAGAGCTGTTGTTCATGGAAGAAGAGGCTCATTTGTAATAGCATTGGTTATTTACCATTTATATTGTTATATATTTCCCCATAATTGTAGGTATGGCATTTCTGGAAGCGTGAATGTGACTGGGGATGAAGTGAAGAAACTGGACGTGTTATCTAATGATCTTGTAATTAACATGCTCAAATCATCCTATGGTACTTGTGCCTTGGTTTCTGAGGAGAACAAAGACGTTATTATCATACCAAAAGATTTACGGGTTAGTATGGAATTGGGGGAAATGTAATAAAAGTGGTTCAATGAAAACATTTGCACACTGCAAAAAACTTTTCCTTTTGTGCAAAAATCTTTCCTTGCGCACATATGTAATATAGAATTTGCAACCCGCGAAAGTATTTAGTGACCAACAAATCCTTGGCATGTATCACTTGTGGTGGTGACAAAGGGTCTACACTTAGGGGCACATTTACTAATGGTCGAATATCGAGGGTTAATTAACCTTCTATTCGACCGTCGAAGTTAAATCCTTCGACTTCGAATATCGACGTCAAAAGGATTTAGCGCAATTCGTTCGATCGAAGGAATAATCAATGGGGACCTTCCACATAGGCTAACATTGATGCTCGGTAGATTTTAGGTGGAGAAGTAGGTGGTCGAAGTTTTTTTTAAAGAGACAGTACTTCAACTATCAAAAAGTAGAATAGTTGAACGATTTTTAGTTCGAATCGTTCGATTCGAAGTCGTAGTCAAAGGTCGCAGTAGCCAATTCCATGATCGAAGTAGCCAAAAAAATACTTCAAAATTCGAAGTATTTTTTATTTTATTCCTTCACTCGAGCTAAGTAAATGTGCCCCTTTGTGTGGTGATTACAGTTAATATCCTTTGAGCACAAAAGAAAAGGGTCATTCATTCCAAACAATATTGCCCGATGTTTGTTTGCTTTGTCCTGTGCCTTTGGCGCTGGCTTCTGTTATAGGTATGCCAGGCAATACAGCCATAGTTAAGGATAGCAAGGAACCTTGTTGGAATGCAGATAGTTAGGAAAAAGAATCAGTCACAGTCTTTGGTATGACTGTTTTGACTCTGAAGGGCAAACTTCTGCAGCCAGGTATAGTGTAAGGAGTGTAGAATGACTTGATCTTTTTGTCACATAGTACTTTACTGGCATGCCTCTGTACTAAAGTGTATAATATTAGCAGTAAAAGGACTGAGTACACTTCATTATATAAGAATAGCACAGAATGTTTGCTTTTGCTTTACAGCAGCACTTCAATGATTTACTAGTCAGGTATTTGAACTTTGTTCTGATGTCCCAGCTGGTAAGAATTACTCCTGGAGTGCAAAACAACAAGCTGTTATCAGTTCCTTTAGGGCTCTTACAGACGAGCATTTGAAGCTGCGCTCCCCTGCGTTCCGTTTTTATGCGTTCAGCTGCAGGGGCGCGCAGGAGTAGACGCATTCAGTTTTTTTCAATGGGGCTGTACTCACACAGGCGCATGTAGGCAACCAAACGCAGGTTGAGACGCAACATGCTGCATTTTTCCTGCGTTCGGTGCCAAACGCTCGTCTGTAAGAGCCCTTAACACAGTGCTTATTTTGCTAATAGCTGCCTGGTTTCCTTCAAAAATGATTTTACTGATCAGTACAAAAAAACTGAGCTTCCTAAATCAATCTTCCTTGTGTGGTTACTAAAATGGGAATGACCTGGGCACTTTGCTGCTAAACTGTTAGAAACCTTTCTTTAAAGTTCTTATACAGTATATCAGGAGCTGAGGCAAGATTTATAGTAAGATAGTAATTGGGGGTAGAGTAAAGCTAAATTCTGTCTGTTTTAGGACTGAGACACACACTCAGATTCAGGGAGATTTAGTCGCCTGGCTATAGTTTTTTAATTATTTGCCTTCTTCTTCCAGCTTTCAAATGGAGGTCACTGACCCCATCTAAAAAACAAATGCTCTGTAAGGTAACACATTTACAGTTATTGCTTTTTATTACTCATCTTTATAGTCAGGCCCTCCCCATTCGTATTCCAGGCTCTTATTATTATCAATGAATGGTTGCTATGGTAATTCGGATGATAGCAACCAGATTGCCGAGTAAAAAGCTAAATAACTCAAAAACCACAAATGGTGAAAAATTAAACCCAATTGCAAATTGTCTTAGAATATCACTCTCTACCTCATTAAAGTTAATTTAAAGGTGAACAACCCTTTAACAACATTTTGACAACTTAAACAGTGTTTTAATGACTTCCACTTAGACTTACACAGTAAACACAGAGGTCAGAAATAAATGTCTCTTTGTCATATAGTTTTCAACATCCCCAAGGGTTCTATCCACAAATCATTTACTCTTTCTTTTGTGTGGCTTCTACACATTAACAAAAGTGATTTCTGTAAATGTGGAAAACAACAAACTGTCAGTTAGATCCTGTAGTATGACCTTCATCTTGTAATTCAGACACGAAATGCTGGGGAAAAATAAAAAGTTATCATTTATGTACAACAAAGCACATTAATAGGAAAAAAATTCTCTCCTTAACAGTGATGAGATTCAGAGAATAAAAATCAGCAGTAACCAGAAGGTACTGCCCTGATTACCTCTCCAGCAGCAGGCTAAGATTCTGTAACTGATAAACACTGACAGCCATATTAGTCCCTTTTCATACAGTTTAAAGATGGCTGCTTTACTATTTGATAAAACTTTTTTCATTTGGACTAGTAATTTATTTTTCCAGAGAGGTATTCAGGGGACTCATTCTCTTTGTTATATCAGGCTTCATTTCACAGCGACAATGTAATTTTTTAGACAAAATTCACAGTTTTTTCTAATTACAATGGACACATGGCCCATCTAGTATATCATGGCCATAGGTTTAAATTATTTCACAATAGCTATTTTGGCAGCAGGGAAAGTGTGTTAAATAAGTTTCTCTTATTAATTAAGCAGTGCAGTCTCTTTTTCAGGTTTATCTGAGTAAAAGAGAAAATAGTTGTATAAATATGAAACTAAAATTGCTGCATAGCTCCACTAAATGTGTAACACTGCTTCCGCTTGGCATAAAAACAGTCCCTACTGAAATTTAATTTGTGAAAGCTAGATGGGGTTTCTTATATAGATATATTCAGTGAGCTATGAGAAGTAGAATCCCAAAATTGGTAAGTGGCTAGGAAATTAATTCCTGGAGTATGGATACTCCGCACAAATGGTGTCAAAATAGGCGGGTTGCTACTGTTCATTTTAGATCATGAGACACCTGCCTGATTTCTGCTTGTTCCTGGGCCCTGCTTATGTCATAGTTCTTGCCCTGTTCATAGGGATGCTGCTGCCACGAGGCAAGTTGAGACTCTTACCTCAGTCAACAGTGCTTCATGTGCTATCAGGGGAAACAAAAAGCCACTCATGGTAATTTTGAGAGTCACAATTTCAGTTTTTTAAATCCCAATTTTAGCTCAACTGGTACAGAAAGTACAATTATTCTCTTTGTACTAGTGATGCAGCTCTTGTTGAATTACTCTGAAGGTAAAGAAATGTGGGGAGCATCAGAAAGACCCCAACACACCAGGGCTCATTTATAAACAGTGGGCACATTTGCCTCTGGGCAGTAACCCATAGCAACCAATGGAAGGTTTGTTTTCATTGTTCAACCTGCAGGTGACTGAAAATAGCCAGTCACTGATTGTTTGCTATTGGAAACTGCACAGGTGCAAATTTGCCCACTATTTATAAATGAGCCAAACAGCTCTGAATTGCTAATGCTTGCTCTAAGCCATGTTTCTTTCTTGTTTCCTGCTGATTTCCTGGTACTGACACTCGATTGTATTTTGTCATTACCTGCCCTGCAGGGGCACTGCTCCACGTAAGCCATCTCAGGTGGCGGGACATTGAGAATAGCCCTCGCTGCCCTTACCTCGGGTGTTTATTGGACCCTGCATACCTTCCACTTGCACACCTCTGGGACACTGCTTATCTGCTGCCTACCCAGACCTAGGCCAGTTATTCTAGTTACTCCATCTGCACAGTCCCATGTGACTACTACTCCTTGCCATATCAGTAGACTTGATTTGGCACCATCTATCACCGTTATCCATTGTCTGATCTCCAGCCACTTATTCCTGATATTGCCCTTGACGGAATAGGCAGCCTATTTGTTCCTAGTACTGCATATTACTGTTGATACAGTCCTTGGCTTACAGGTCTCCACATGTCATCATCATTTCATCATCATTTATTTATATAGCGCTGTCAAGATACGCAGTGCTTTACTGCAGTTATAGCAAACAGGAAATAAATGGTGGATAACAGACAAGGATTACAGAGTACAATAGGGTTAGAACGACCTAGAGTTTACAAACTAAAGGTTAGGGTACAATTGAGACATTAGGATTATATAAACACTTTGTCATTTTTGATACAGCAATGATTAATTAAGGTACATAGAATAAGCCTCTTTAAACAGATGGGTCTTTAAGGAGCGCTTGAAGTTTGGAAAGAAGGAGAAAGTCTGACAGCTTGTGGCAGAGAGTTCCAGAGAAAAGCAGAAGCTTTTCCCCCACAGGAACAATCAGATCTGCATAATTACTAGAATTTACTAGAATCTGCCTACTGCTGTTGTAGAAACAAAAAACATTGCAGTTAATCTTATTTTTGTTTATTTTTTTAAATGCATCATTCTATTGTGGCTCTCTATAGCAGGAAATATAAAAAGCTAATTGATTGTGAAGGCCAGTGACTCCCTGAAACCCGAGAGCACTGTCTGATTTTTTTTTTTGAGTTTTTGTTTTGCTATTCATCCTTTTTTTCATTTTGGGTCCTTTCCTATTCTTTCTTCTGTCTGTCATTCAAACCATTAGACTAGTATCACATGGGACACAGAGATCTGCACCGTTTGTGAACAATCAATCACTAAACTGAAGGAACACAAACAAATGTCAATCAGTACCCACATCTATCCATCTACACAGCTGGCGACACTTTTCACCCACGTTCACTACCACATTTCTGAGTGATAAACGTCTGAGCTGTGGGTGCAATGTAAGGGTCCTCATGATTACAGTCCTAGTCAATGGAGGGACAATGTCCAAGTTGGAAATCATACAGGCAGCAATAACACTGAGGTACCTCAGAGAAGAATGTTAGCAGCCTACTATAAATCCTTCCTTAAGGTGGCCATAGAATTAACAATTACAGTTAAGATGATTTGTTTTCAATACAGACGTGTAGAGCTGAATCGTCAGATACACAGGTAGAAACAATAGAATTCTACCTGTATCTGACGATTCAGCACTAACTGACTAAGGTTAGGGTGCCTTCAAAGGCACCCAATCAAAATTTTCAGGCTGGCCCAATCGACAAGCCGACTAATATTTGCAAAAGACTTGGATATCGGTCGGCTTGTCGATTGGGCCAGCCTGAAAATTTTGATTGGGTGCCTTTGAAGGCACCCTAACCTTAGTCAGTTAGTGCTTGTATCCCGCCATACACACACCGAATATCGTACAAAATTTATTTTGTACCATATTACCGGTGCGTCTATGGCCACTAAAGGCCTTGGCAAAAATGAAAGTTTATGAAGTTAATGTAAATTGGATGGAAATTCAGGCATATATGAACATAAACTCTTTTCTTGCAGGGTAAATACATTGTCTGTTTTGATCCCCTTGATGGTTCTTCTAACATAGACTGCTTAGCATCTATTGGAACAATATTTGCCATATACAGGAAGGTAAGAAGTTGCTGTTTTTGCTCATTGTTATTTTCATATTCATGCTTTCTGGATTAAGAATCTGAATTAGCTATAATAGTTATAGTACAGGTGTGGGATTCCTTATCCGGAAACCTGTTATGCATAAACCTCCATGTAATGGGAAGGCCATCTGCTGTTGAGTCTGCCTTGTAATATGTTAAGAAGGAAATAAAAAATAGTTCAAATGTATAGATAAGGTAGGTATTTGTTTAAGCTGAACTTGTATTGGTGTTTCTTTCTGTGAAGGAATGCAGTTTTGCACTTGGAAACTTTGAAGTTCCAAGAACTGTCACTGCAGGGACAAGCATGTCATGTCAATATATCAAAGAAAGTTATAATCCGAATGCAAAGAATTCAGGCACAACCTTTATTCTGAGGGGCTGCTCACTACAAGGGACTTAACGCACATATTTGTTATTGGCATATTGAAACCTATAGCCTTACATTTACAATTAAGTAAGTAACAAAATCATATTAAAACCAAAGGCACCAAATCTTAAAAGGTAGAGATTATTTATGTTTTAAATAGCAGTAGCTGTGTATCCCTAGTTACCCACAGATTTACTGTCCAAGTAGGATTTTATAAGACACTGTTACTATCAATTATTTTGTTTTACTTGATTACATTTATCTTGTGGGGGTGCAGAGAGGAGGCAGGAGCAGGCTATGTGCTGAGTACAAGGGCAAGGAAGCATTAATTAGGCTTTAGGGTATGAAGAATGAAGAAGGCATCAAGATGTGAGGTGTACAGGTAAAAGGACACAGACTGTGGGTACCTGTGCCACTTGGCAGGCATTGCTGCCAATGCTATTAATAGAATAAACAAGATAATACGTATGTGATAATTTTCACAGATGCGTATGTAAAAACAGGAATGCGTATGTAACAACAGGAACAAGCTCTGGGGTGTGGAAAATGAATTAGGTATCAGGCTGTAGGATCTAGAGGGGGGAACAGGCTGAAAAATAAGAAGGCATCAGACTGTGGATTGGGAATGATGAAAAAAGCACTAGCTGTGAAGGAATCAGGAAGCATCACCATTTGATGTGAATGGACGGGAAGCCACCGGGGTGTGTGGTTGAAAGGGAGAAAGAGGAAGCAGGCTATATAGTGGGAGAAGTAGACTTCTTGTCATATGCTTAATGCAACTACATTTTTGTGTAGATTATAGGAAGTTTTAGTTATCCTTCTCTGTGTTTTTTTAAAAAAAAAGAATACTTATTGTCAAATGCATAGCACTGTCCAAAGATTAAAAGTTTATAGGTCTCCGTTACTACAAGCAGGAGCAGCAGTAGAAAAGAAAATAGAAGTACAGAGCTCCCTATGCACACTATGACAACACGTGGGTTAGATTGTGGGAAAAATATGGCACACTATGCAGATCTTTTATATATTGCAATTTGCCTCTGTTGGCTAATTATGTCCTATTTGTTAACATGTTTCTTGGCATCTGAAATGTGGTGTGACATTGGGCAAATTAGCCTATTTTGAATAGCTTTATACAGTGTGTGTATGTGTGTATATATCTATATATATATATATAGATAGATAGATAGATAGATATAGATATATATAGATATATATAGATATATATATTACACAATGTGTCTCTGTCTGAGGTTGAGGAATAGCATGTCTTAAATAGCAACAGGTTAGTTGTGATGTTTGGTATCATATCTCATTTTGGCCTACAACTTGCAGAAAGTCATTTCTGAAATGCTATTGTTCATATAGCAAGTGCATCTATTTTTACAGCTAAGATTGTGGTCCTTGGTGGAATTTTACTCTCACTTTTTATAACTGCAATATATTGACAATAAAGTTCAATGCATCGCCCATCGTGACGAGTACCATTGCCACTGAGCTATAAAATGTCCAATAAAACTCTATCCCTACAATTTTGTCTTGTACTTTTCTATAGACAACAGATACAGAGCCCTGTGAAAAAGATGCCCTTCAGCCAGGACGGAACATTGTAGCGGCAGGCTATGCCCTGTATGGAAGTGCAACCCTTGTGGCGCTCTCTACAGGCCAAGGTGTGGATTGCTTCATGCTGGATCCTGTAAGTGTGGAGCTATTTATTTTTAAGTTGGGATGTTTCATACAGCCCTATTCAATAATATAGTATATTTCTCAAATAGATCATATTCCTGTATATATAGTTTATTTACAAGAAAAAAAAAATGAGAGAAACTCCGCAGGGAGAAAAACATGGGTGGGGTTGTAGCAACAGGTGCAAAGTACCTCCAGGCCTAGAAACTCATATTAACAAATTCAATGTTTGCTTTCAAACAACAGACCAGTGCAACTGATCTAGATTCTATGGGTGACTCGACTTGGAATAAACTTTACACCTGCAACTACATTTCCTCCAAAAATGTTCCATTAATTTCTTGTTCAAAAACAAATCTTTGCAGGGTGCTCAGGAAATAATGTATGCACACATAATTTAGCACTTCCATTGACCTACCATTGCATACCAATTTCATATATGCACACACACACACACACACACACACACACACACACATATGTGCTAAAATATATGAAAGGATTACCATAATCCACCTCCACAATCCCAGACAAGATTCCCAACTGTATACTTCTTCCACTGCAGCTCCCACTATAGCCCCTGACAATGTCTGTATATATAAATGATTATTATAGTGATGGCTGAATTAAACTACTGTAGATAAAAAATGCCTTATATAGAGTGCAAGGTCACTGAATCTCCTTATTACATCACCCTGTGTCTAATGGGTAAATAATTGTCAGATATCAGTTAGGGAGTGGCTAGTGATGTTTATTTTTGAGAAATACATTTCATAGTTCATGGTGACATCAGATACTAAAGGTCAAATACTAAAAGTTCCAGAGTACCCATCTGACAGAAAGTGTGCTGGTAGAAATGAAACTGCTTACAGGCTGTGTTTATTGATGAACGAATCTGTCCTGCTTCTCAAAACTTTTTTGCCGCAAATAGCTTGTTGTGCAGGAAAAAGTCTATTGGGGGAATGTAATAAAAGTCGCAAAGAGCAAAACAATTAACACCAATAAGAATAAAAAGTCTCATTTCGCAATGTAATACTCTTCCTAAAACTGTTATTACATTGCAAAGTTTAATTGGGCATTTCCCACTTTTAAGAAGTGCTTGAAGGTGTCGTAATCTTTTGGAGCAAACATAACGAGTTTCTCAGTAAGAAGTTTTATGGGGCTTTTCGCTCATTATAATGCGACACACATGCCCTACATTGTTAGAGAACCTCCTATTTACTTTGCTACAACTGCTTTTTCAATAGAAAAGACGTTTTCTATGTTGGCAATTTCTTAAAAACATGTCTGTGATTTCTGACATTACCTCTAGTTGACTAGTAATGGTATCTACTAATACACTTTGTAACTACTGTATGTTGCTGTTTGAGCAAAAACTACCATCTATAGTTTATATATTACTACTAACTTACAAACACAGGCATAATTAATAATACATCTGAACAGATAATATGTGGGTACTTTGTATCTCACATTAAAATGAACAAACCATATATTTATGTGTATGTCCTTACACAGTGGGACTGCTCAGATCCCTTGGTTCATGTGGAAGGAGAGGGGACGGATAAAATGATGTATGCATTTGCTGTGCATCTTTTCATTTTGTTGCGCAAAGTAAAACAAGCCTCAGGTTGAATTATTGACGTAGTTTCGAGAGTATTTTCGTTGCTGTTGGAACGCGTTTGTGGAGACTCTGTACATGGTGACATTTTTTGCCCATCACTTGTTGTGTTTTAATTCAATACATGTGGTGTACTGTAGTTCTTCCAAATACACATAATTATATTGTTCTAGGCACTTGGAGAATTTGTTTTGGTTGACAAAAATGTGAGAATTAAGAAGAAAGGCAAGATTTACAGTCTTAATGAAGGCTATGCAAAATATTTTGATCCAGCAATAACAGAATACCTACATAATAAGAAATTCCCCCAGGTAAGTAAAATATGCATGCTTCAGATCCAAACTGAAAAAAAAACTATATTATTCTATTTTCTATTGTAGGTGTTCAGGTAGGGTTGCAGTTTATAATAATTCTGTGTTAGCCATAGTGTCATTTATACTTAAAAGAATTGTCTGCAATTTGGATGTGCCAAAATAATTCAGGATGTCAGGTGGAGAATAACATTATTGTGCTCTTGTTCTGTCTTTTTAAGCAGCCATTCTCCTATTTCATTACCGTAGTTTCTATTTTCATTAGTTTGTGATAGCCTGAATGTACTATAATATATTAACAAGCTGCTGCAGCTAGAGGACTTTAATAAAAGGAAGTGCTCCGTCATTACACTAGACTCCAGCCAGACATACACATGGGAATGTTGTATGATGAGTCAGAAAGGGAATCCTGGGCATCTTGCCAGCAAATCACTTACTTTTTGATACACAAAGTGAAACTGTAAGTAACATGAACCCTTTCGTTTCACTTATAGCCGAAAACGAAAGCTTGACTTGGCAAAAATATTGTCCTCATACTACCTCTTCAAGTGCGGAAGTACGATTCAATTTAATAGGCTTATAATTGTGTTGATGTTGTGCCAAACAGATTAGTAAAACGGAGAAGTGATGTTCTTAGATACACTTGATAACTAAGCTGAGTGCATTTAAAGTCACTACTATATGTGCACTGACACCAACTGGCACCACTACTGCAACATGTGCACTTACATAGGGTTTCTCATGGGATGAATCTGTGACCTCTGATCTGCTTAAGCAGTGATCCTCAGCCAGTGGCTCGTGAGCATGTTGCTAACCAACCCTTTGGATGTTGCTCCCAGTGGCTTCAAAGCAGGTGCTGATTTTTTAATTCCAGGTTTGGAGGCAAGTTTTTGTTGCATAAAAACAAAGTTTACTGCAACAAGAGCCAGTACGTATAGGGGTTACCAAATAGCCAATCACAGCCCATAATTGGCACCCCAGGATTTTTTTCATGCTTGTGTTGCTCTCCAACTTTTTAAATTTGAATGTGGCTCACAGGGTAAAAAAAAATGGGGATCCTGGCTCTAATGCATTCATTCTTAACCCCAGACTCAATTAGAACGTGCTTTTAATGCAGTAAAAACAAATCCCAGCAATGCACAATGCAATGTGCTCTGTTTGTGTTACTAAATAGCCTTATATGCCCATAACTGTAAATGCTTTGTCTATTTAAGGTATGTAGACAATCATTGAATCACTTTGGGGCAGGTTTATGAAAATGTAAATTTAGAGCATAATAAATAAAAACTCACCCAAGCTTCTATGCATTCCTACGGGATTGTTAGAACTGTGTTTATCAAATGTTAAATAAATCTCATAGGAATGATTGGTAAGTGGGTGTGTTTTTATTTATTAAGTTCTAAACTCACACATTTTGAGAAATCTGACCCTAAGGGGCACATTTACAAAGCTCGAGTGAAGGATTCGAATAAAAAAAACTTCGAATTTCGAAGTGTTTTTTTGGCTACTTCGACCATCGAATGGGCTACTTCGACCTTCGACTACTACTTCGACTTCGAATCGAACGATTCGAACTAAAAATCGTTTGACTATTCGACCATTCGATAATCGAAGTACTGTCTCTTTAAGAAAAACTTCGACCCCCTACTTCGGCAGCTAAAAGCTACCGAAGTCAATGTTAGCCTATGGGGAAGGTCCCCATAGGCTTGCCAGCATTTTTTTGATCGAAGGATATTCCTTCGATCGTTGTATTAAAATCCTTTGAATCGTTCGATCGAACGAATAATCCTTCGATCGTTCGATCGTAGGATTAGCGCTAAATCGTTCGACTTCGATATTCGAAGTCAAACGATTTTAGTTCCTAGTCGAATATCGAGGGTTAATTAACCCTCGATATTCGACCCTTAGTAAATCTGCCCCTAAGTGTTTCAATAATATTGCTGGTAAGACAAAATATTTATCCCCCCCATCAATTCAAAGGCGCTTCTGGAGATCATTCATAACTAGGGTTGCCACCTGGCCGGTAAAAATGATGGTTGTTCCCAATCTTATTAATAGGGAAAAAAGATAAATATATAGGAAGGCTGGTATTTTTTTCCAGAAAAGGTGGCAACCCTATTCATGACCCACAGTTTAGGAAATGTTGAATTTACCCTTATTAGAAAAGTATGACATTTTCTCAAATACAGCCTTCTGTTTTTAAAGTCTGCTGCAAAATCTGCCAGTAAAGTTTTTTTCGTACCAAACTGGAATGCAATGGCACTATGTATAAAGTCCAAAACAAACAACAAACCTCCTCTTTGTTGCAGCTCAGGTCCACTGTAAATATTAGCAGCAAGCTGTTCTAGTGACCAAGCCAGTTTGGCAAGTTTTTCACACGTTATTGGCCTTCAGTTAACTCTTTAAAGTACTGCCGACAGAATTAACATTCTCAGTGGGCGATCTGTTTTGTTACTGCTGCAAGTGATTTTGTTTAACAAACTGTTAAAAATCTGATACTACCAAATTGCAGGACTGAATTAAGATTTTTCATTTTGGCCTCTTGTGCTTTATAATGTAAGCAGAAAATAAATTTTTAAAAATATATATATTTTTTAACAAATTGGATCTAATTGTTACTGAAGTGTATATCGCTAGAGCTATAAAGGGATGTGGCTGTTTTTTCAGACAGTCAGGATGCTGCAAGTTGCATATATTTAGTAGGTGAAGTAAAAAGAAAATATAAATAATTATACATGCAAGTCCTAACTTTTTTGATGAATAAGTACAAAGGGAAAAATAAAAAGGGCATATTTGCCATTTAACAAGTATTATACAAAGGGCAGCTGTAACCCCTTCACAATCAGTATTGTTTTATTAAAGAAATGTGGATTCTGCAAGCAATAAGTCAAATTATAAACTCATACTGGAACCATATACCAACTAGAAGGTATGCAATTCTGTGGGTGCCCGATAATAGGGATGGACGAATTTTTTCGCCTTGTTTTGCCGAAAAAATGACACCCATATTTTTGACGCCCATAGACTTTAATGGGCGTCGGTGACATTTCGCTGGTGGCGAATTTTTGGCAAAACGAAAAGGGTCAAATTCGACCATCCCTACCCGGTAACAGCAGCCAGACAGAACATTAGTATGTCTTTGACAAGAACAAGGTGCAGACTTATAAGGGGGCTAAATGTGGCAGCAAGCAGAAACCATGCTCGTTGCTCATGGGTATAAGGACATGCAGCTATCACACTAGCACCCATTATCGTTAATTCTGCACTGCTGTACCTACTAACTTTATTTAGACCCAATTGTATATTTGAATTGATTGCAGATAGTGTATTTGTAAAATCACAAAGCCGTAATTACAGTATTTTCCTTTACTATGTATTTTTTGTGACATTTCAGGATGGAAGTTCCCCATACAGTTCAAGATATGTGGGTTCCATGGTTGCTGATGTCCATAGAACCCTGGTGTATGGTGGAATTTTTATGTATCCAGCCAATGAGAAGAGTCCTAAAGGAAAGGTAACATCATAAAAGCACAATACGATTAGTCCTTTGGTTTCACATAAACCAATTCAGTGCCCTTGTAACTGTGCACCCACCCACTTAAAGGTTTTCGATTTCACTCATTTAAAGTTGTCGCTCACCTTTAAATTAACTTTTAGTATGACATTGATATTCTGAGACAATTTGCAATGGGTTTTCTTTATTATGGTTTTTGAGCTATTTAGGTTTTTTGTTCAGCAGCTCTCCAATTTGGAATGTCATCTGGTTGCTAGGGTCTTATTTACCGTAGCAATCAACCCATGTTTTGAATGAGAGACTAGTATATGAATCGGAGAGATAGCTAAGATAAGAACAGAAAGATAAGAAATGAAAAGCAACAATAACAATAAAATTGTAGCTTCGCCGTGAAAACGGTTTTTGGCTGCTGGGGTCAGTGACCTTCATTTGAAAGCTGGAAAGGCGTAGAAGAGGAATGCAAAAAATTAAAAACTATAAAAAATAAAATCTGAATACCAATTGCAAAGTTGCTAGGGATAGGATATTATACACCATTCTAAAAGTTAACTTAGAGGTGAATCATCCCTTTAAAGTTATTGAATACAAATTCTGAGAGTTGGTTGCATGACTGTATTCAGATGCTTGAGCCATGCATCCAACTTGCAGTTTGTGTATTCAACATGAATCCTACTTTAGAAGGTAGGATGGTAACCCTAACCACTCACACACAGCACTTGAAGATGTATTGTGTATCCCACACAATATCAGCAGCATGGAGGCTTTTCTGCAGGTTTACAGTACAACAGTGCTGCACTATCATTTTACAGCAAGATTCCACTTCTGGCACACAGCTTCAGCTGCAATGGCTACACAGTACTAGGTATATTGTAAACACTGTATGGTGCAGAGAGCAGAAAGGGACAGCTTCAGGCATTTCTGCATTTGCAGCATAATGGTACACATCCCCAAAGTCTTTCCTAGGTTAATACATAAATTAGTAATGCACTCGGGGACAAATGAACAAACCCTGTGGTCTGCACATGATCACAAGCCAGGCACACTGTTATTTTGCCTACTCGTTATTTGTAGCTTTAACATTGCATGGCAAACAGCTGACAGGATGATAAGCTAGAAATGTGGCAACCTTGACTTCTTTTACTGGAATAGAGAAGGAATAAAGAGAGACTTGTGGCAAAGTAAGATAAGTCATAGATGAAGTGGAACTTTAGCCGACATGCAAAGTGATTAACTGGCACATGCAGGGATTGTTGATAAAGTGCACTGAAAGGGAAAATGCAAGTGGGACTTTAAATGTGCACAGTAAGATGTCTGATAACCTAAATTGTACTGGTACTTAAATGGATGAACTGTAACTTGTTTTCCTAGTGGGTCTAAATAAAGATACAAGTGGCAGCTGAGCCCAGGAAGCACTATATACAGTATTTTCACATCTCATCCAACTAGGAGCAATAAACAAACAACAATGATACAATGGACAGTAATTTGCATTATTGCAGTTGTCAGTATAACTGTAAGGGTGGTGGCACACGTAGCGTTCCAGGGAGATTAGTCACCCAGTGACAAGTCTCCTCTTCTTCGGGCGACAAATCTCGACAAAATGCCTTCTCGCCAGCTAGGATGTGAATCATCGGCGGGATGGCACTCTGATCGCTTTGGTTTTCCAAAGTCGCTCGAAGTTTCCTCGTGAGGCAGAGGAGGAAGAATATCTTAACTGGTACCCCACAATAACTCCTTGAGTATTCAGGTCAACAGATACAGCTCACCCCAAACCTGCCAATTAAATGGCTTTCAGGCTTCCAAAAATTAAAAGTTCATTCCACCCTATTGGGTATAAGTGCTAATATACTAATATAAGAGGGCTCTCAGTCATTGGTATTAAGATACTAATAGAACTCCATTTGGCAGAGACTGAAGGGGTAGAGAAACACCTCATCTGTTACAACAAATTAGGCTGTACTTGTATACAGCATGTGAATAAAAACAATAAATTGAGGAGTACCTGAAAGGAAGAAGTAAGGCATTGGTTTAGATCAGTGATCCCCAACCAGTAGCTCGTGAGCAACATGTTGCTCCCCAACCCCTTGGATGTTGCTCCCAGTTGCCTCAAAGCAGGTGATTATTTTTGAATTCCTAGTTTGGAGGCAAGTTTTGGTTGCATAAAAACCAGATGTACTGCCAAACAGAGCCTCAATGTAGATTTACAATCCACATAGGGGCTACCAAATGGCCAATCCCAACACGTATTTGGCAGCCCAAGAACATTTTCATGCTAGTGTTGCTCCCCAAATCCTTTTATTTCTGAATGTTGCTCACGGGTTCAAAAGGTTGGGGATCCCTGGTTTAGATCAAGCCATTTTCAGTTTGCACACAAAAGCCCACAGACGATATAGTTTAAAGACCAACGCATATTTGACTTTTAACCAGTAGTGTGGCAGTTAACCTATCTTTAATAACTTATCACCGCTTCCCACTATAAGAAAAGGAAAATGAGAGTGTCACCAGCCAGCACAGCTTAGGAACGGTCACTGCGATGGTCAAAACAACAAACGTGCCATTGCCCCAGGTTACTTTGTCTGCAAACTTTACAGAAAAGATCAAAATGATTTCAGATAAAATATTTTACTTTGTTGGCATGGATGAAGGGAAATTGACTTAAACTCATTTCTAATGAAGAGAGTTGAAATGTAACGATACTTTGAAGTATGGAGTCCTAGTTAAATTAGCCTAATTGTAATTTTGGTAGTTCAGTGCCATCAGTGTTATCTCCAGCACCATATACATTCGAGAAATGGGTAATGGCATCACCATCATATTATACATTGAGGGTAGTGGGTGCTGTACGCCAAGTACATTTTATTGAGAAGCAGTGGAAACTGCAATTGGAAATCCTGTATTTTATATCATGAAAAAAAAGCAGTTGGCACTGGTCATGTGTGGTCTAAGATTTAGAACAGACCAAGGCAGAAAACCAAAGCCGAAAATAAAGTATGGTTTACAACAGTCCCTCTGGCATATCCAGGAATATCCAGATAGCTACTCCAGATTTGTCAATGTTAAATATGGAAATAGTTGATACTGGCAGCCCAAGCAGATTATATAGAAAGAAGCAGTGGATACTGGCACCCCTAGCATGTGATACAGTGAAAGACAGTGGATAGTAGCACCCCTAGTATGGAATACATTGGATATTGGCACCCCTAGCATGGGATACAGTGAAAGACAGTGGATAGTAGCACCCCTAGCATGGGATACATTGGATATTGGCACCCCTAGCATGTGATACAGTGAAAGACAGTGGATACTAGCACCCCTAGCATGGGATACAGTGTAAGACAGCTTGGCACCCCAAGCACATCCAGCAATTGGCAGTAGGCATTGGCACCCAAGCAAATTATCACAGCGCATTGCTGTCAGAATAAAATTAAGCTGCAATGCAGCAATTCAACATTTTTTTTTGTCAGGCAAAGCCTTATTGAAAATCCGCCTATGTTTGTTGGGGCTCATAACAGGAAAATGTTTTGAATTGATGAGAATTGATGAGTTGTAATAAATACCCTTGTCTCTTGGCTTGTGTGCACATTGTTCTGTACTCGTCTGTGTACAGCCGTCCCAACATGTTATTTATGACTCAGGAGCAGCATGTGACAGAAACTCTTGCTAGCAGTCAGAAGGTGGTGGTTTTGCTAAACAAAGCATCCTGTAACAATGATGTGTAATCACTTTGCAGACACATTTAGCAATCATATCCTGGCTCCTGTAAAATAATTAAATTAATGTGTTTATTGGTGATACAAGACAGAGAAGAACTATAAAACCATGGTGACATTCAGACATGTTTAAAAATAATTCTGCAGATAATTTAATTGTTTTTATATGCATTATGTAGAAATGCCCAATTATCAAATGTGCTTAGTATTAAAAATGTGGTATGGGGGCCAATGTCAGGGGTGGAGCCAGGAACCCAGGTACATTTTGGTACTGGGCCTCTGCTGAGCAGTTGTCCAGGCTCAGCCCATCAGGCTTGTTCCATTCCTGTGTGATGCCTTCCTTGCAGGCCACCCTTCTTCCTCAGTTTATTATTACCTTACTCTCTTGAAGACTATTCGCTATAGCACCTTATATCCCTTTTGGTGTGCTAAATATTAGGTACCCACTAGTGATTATAATCACTTACCCAATACCCCAGGCTGGTTCTTCTGGTTAATGAAAACATCAGCAGCTCAGGGTATTTTCTGTAGGAGTGATCATCTTCTTCAACTTCTTATTTTAACCCCTAAAATTAGACATTTTCCCCAAAAAAAAACACCCTTTTTTGTGTTTTTTTTAATTTTTTTTATAAAAAACACTTTTTTTTAAATAAAAAAGTTTTCTTGTTTTTTATAAAAGAAACACTTTTTTTTATTAAAAAAAAAACAAAAAACTTTTTTTTGTTGTTTATGAAAAACACCAATTAGTCAACTCTTCAGATTTTAGTATTTTTTTGTGCACATAAAGGTAACTATAGCAATAAACATTGATTAACATGGAAAAGCTGCTAAGCTTAGTTTGTTAGCGCTAGTTCTTGACAAAATAGCAAGCCGCTTGCTGACTCTTATACTGACCTATGAACTGTTTTCACAAGATTTAGTTTGAAATGTAACCCACAGCTTCAGAAATCTTCAGGGAAGCCACTCATACATGCTTGGTTTGCTCTGCTCATAGAAACATACACCTTATCAGCAAGCGTTTCACCCTTCTTAACCTTTTTTTTTTTTACTGGAGCTGAAAACAATTCTGAGTATAGGGAAGTGTGTCACTAGCAAAACCATCAAATAAATAGTACATATATAGTTTATACATATATTTTTTTAATCCCTAAAGTAATATCTGGCTCTCTACAAACATAAAATAATGTTTCTTGCTTTGTGCCCTTTGCAGCTCCGACTTCTATACGAGTGCAATCCAATGTCTTTCATCATAGAGCAGGCTGGAGGGATGGCAACCACAGGAACCCAACCAGTGCTAGATGTACAACCTGAGACCATCCATCAGAGGGTGCCCCTGATTCTCGGCTCTCCAGATGATGTAGAGGAGTATTTGGCCTGTGTTAAGAAACACCAAAAAAGCAGCTAAATGTTGGCTCATAGTGCTTAGTTGGGTAGCTTTCATTAGTGTAGCTTTATTTTGTTGGCATCATCAGTCCATGAATATGATCTTTCTTTGTTTTCCCTGAACATTGATATGATTTTGCCACAGGAATGCCAGCTGTTTGCTTCTCTTGTAATGCGAGAAAAGTCCTCCCTACAGCAAGCTGAATGCATAAAATATGATACATTTGCTTGCTCTGTGATGCCAAATAAATCATCCAAACTTTATTAAAAATGTATATTTGAAAATAATACTTTGGCCTTAAACCGGGAATCTTTTAAAACTGTCTTTATTACACCTGATAACTGCAAAATAGATACCACATCGGCTTTTCAAAACATATATACAGGTATAGGATCTGGAAACCCGTTATACAGAAAGTTCTATATTATGGGAAGGCCATTTTCTATAGATTCCATTTTAAACAAATACGTCATTTAGAAAATGATTTCCCTTATCTATAATAATAATAAAACAGTAATTACCCTGTTATCATTTAGAAAATGTGTTTCCAATATGTATAGATCATTATTATATAAATATTTGATTGTATGTGATGGATGTATGCAGACGTACATGAACTTATTCATTTTTTGTTGTTAACGACAAACTGCTACAATAGATTCTATACCATGCTAAACTTATCCATGCACTTTTTTCAGAGCATACTAATTGGTCAGTCCAGACCTCTGGTAATTAGAAATAGACCAGAGTTTGCTCATTCTAATATGTAATCTGTGTCCTATAGATTCGATTTGATGTTTTAAAAAAAAAAAGTTTTGGTTGTAATTAATAAATTTAAATTAAAAGCTTTAGTAATTATACCTATTTTATTTAACACAGCAGTATAAAAGGAACTGTACATCCCATAACACTGAGTATACAAGAACACGATACGCCAGTCCAGAGAGTTTATTTACAGTTGCTACTTCAAACAATGAACTGTTTTATAAGATATCCTCTTTGCATGTCAGTATTAATGACCGCATTATACTCTGTTTTGAATATCTAACTGTATGAAGAAAGCAAGTAATAAACAAGACACAAGCTTTGTAGAGTCATAAGGTGCAATTCATCTAATGGAATTTCTACAGAGATATGTTTCAACCCAGGTTTTAAAAACTGTTTTAACCTACTTTAGCTTAATTGAAAATTGACTTTTTAAGATCTACTGGAAGAAAATAAATCAACCACAAAATTGAAAAACAGAAATGGAAAATTGAAAAACAAGAAATGTGAAAAAGTAAAAATATTAACTACAAAGTTCTGTTTTTAATAATAGTTCAGGAAACGTGTTTGTTTGGCTGATGGGGTACTGGGAGCTTTGAGGCTTCAGGTCAGGTTTGAGCTAAGTAGAGGTTGAACCTCTACTTAGAGAAAAATGTTACTAGTCAGGTTTGGAAAAACTTTCTTCTTTCCCCAATGTTAAATATGCGGAATATAGACACTTCTAACTGTATGTGTATACATAAAGGGTCATTTTACTGATTCCTTCTTTATATTATAGACTAAGGCTACAAACAATCTATTATAAAAGATGCAGGGGGTGTCCTGATTTCAAACTACTTGCATTTAAATTAAATACAATTAGGGGCACATTTACTAATGGTCGAATATTGAGGGTTAATTAACCCTCGATATTCGACCCTCGAAGTTAAATCCTTCGACTTTGAATATCGAAGTTGAAGGATTTATCGATATTCGTTCGATCGAACAATTAAATCCTTTTAAATCAAACAATTCGAAGGATTTTAATCCATCGATCGAACGATTTTCCTTCGATCAAAAAAAGCTAGGAAAGCCTATGGGGACCTTCCCCATAGGCTAACATTGATGCTCGGTAGCTGTTAAGTGGCGAAGTAGGTGGTCGTTTTTTTTTTTTTTAAAGAGACAGTACTTCGACTATCGAATGGTCAAATATTCAAACGTTTTTTAGTTCAAATAGTTCAATTCGAAGTCGTAGTCGAAGGTCATAGTAGCCAATTCGATGGGCGAAGTAGCCAAAAATTCGAAATTCAAAGTATTTTTTATTCTAACCCTTCACTCGAGTAAATGTGCCCCATAGTGTAACCCTTCTAGCTGCATTTTTTGTAATAATCTCCGCAATGTTCATGTTATTCTGATTTAGCTTATTTTATCATTTTGGTCTTATTTACTTATAGTTAATTAGGTATGTTAATAGGGTTCCCATTTACTGGCACATACCAGATTCTGATATGGCCCCTTTCAGCTGTATTTTGAGATCAGCTGTCTATAGATTCAAAATTTACCTTTAAAATAATGACATTTAGGTATTAATCAGATGAGGCATATATACAGTTGGCAAGGGGTTGCATTCAGTTGTGTATGTTGGCAGTAGCCAGCTACACTAATGGAAAATTAACAGTAAATTGGATAAGCTCTGTTTGGTGGCCTGTTCAACTTCAAAGGATATTTATAGTATAGCTAGCTTTAGGGATAATAAATGGACTCTCTGCCTTCCCAAAGAAGCTTAAGTATTGTACCTTTAATAATAGTCATATAGCAAAGCTATTCATTTAAATCTCTCAGATTTCTGGTATGATTATCATGTCATTCCATTCACATTTCCAAAGCTCCGGTTTAAAACAAATGTATTAGTACAATCTTAAAACCATAAGTAATTCATGCAAATACCAATTCCATAGTGGCGTGCATGAATCCATTCATCACAGCCATGAGTATGCTAAATTTATTTATCATTCCCCTTGTCTATAAATTCATATATTAGCATCACTTTAAGATTCCCTTAAATGGGTTGTTGACCTTTGAAATAACTTGTATGATGTAGAGAGTGCTATGGCTTGTGTTTTCATTTTTTATTATTGAAGGTTTTTGAGTTATTTAGCT
Organism: Xenopus laevis; assembly: GCF_017654675.1. Taxonomy (NCBI): domain Eukaryota; kingdom Metazoa; phylum Chordata; class Amphibia; order Anura; family Pipidae; genus Xenopus; species Xenopus laevis. The sequence continues at coordinate 146,402,409 of NC_054371.1, read as the reverse complement.
TTTTATTCTGCAGCTCTTCAATTTGCATCTTAAGCAATCTGGTAACTAAAGTCCAAATTACCCTAGCAACCATGCATTGATTTGAATAAGAGACTGGAATATGAATAGAAGAGGCCTGCATAGAAGGATCAGTGATAAAAAGTAACAATACATTTGTAGCCTTACAGAGCATTTGTTTTTAGAAGGGAGTCTGCGACGACCATTTGAAAGCTGCAGAGTCAGAAGAAAAAGGCAAATAACTATAAAAAACAAATAATGAAAACCAATTGAAAAGTTGCTGAGAATTGACCATTCTATAACATAATACAAGTTACCTTAAAGGTGAACCACCCCTTTAAGATATTCATGAAAATTTGCAGCCATTATATATTTAGCAGTTTAGTCAAGGGCCTTAGCTGTCCCCTGACCTTTCAACCTGTGACACCCCAGTCTGACGCTGTTTACAACAATCCAACCTATTGCAACTGTTCCAGCATGTACTTTCTGCAAAGGGTCCAGCTCCAGAGTATAACTTCATCAATTTCTGCGATAAAAGTTAACAAATTTGGAGACAAGCACTTTGTCTAATCATTCAGTCTTTTGATATACACATGGGTAAATAAGTCAGTTATTTACTTAGTATTTCAGTTAACAAAGTGCCCCCCCAGATGTTTTCTCCTAATTATTTTATGTGCAGAACACAGGAGGATATTCATAGGGGCCTGATTTATGTTTATTTATGTTTAAAGTTTATTTAATTTATTTTATGGCCTGATTTAGTTTGATAAGGCAATCCTGTAAACACTGCTGTACTGAATAATGTTACAGAATCCAGAAAGAACAAAAGACAGCGTCGCCATAAATCATTTTTGAAAAAAAGAAGCATATGTGAATGTACTCTGTATTAGTGGCTGTATTTGAATATAAACAACACACAAAGCTTCCAGAACTGTGCTATAAATAATCAACAAACTTCTCTGTAAACTAAGTTGGAAGCCTGGGCTTCATGCTTGAGATCCTTGTCAGCTGCTGTTATGTTTTACCGAAGGGAATGGAAAGCAGAAAACACACCCATCAGTCACGCTATTGAAATGTGGGACACAGAGCAAGCAAACAGTGCAGCGTTATATTATCCTTTTGCTTGGGAATCACTGCAGCCCAGTACAGTGGCCTAACTACAAGTTACAGGCCCTATAAAGTAAAATCATTTTAGGGCCCCTTTAAACAATGTAAAAATATATACTGAGAACTGCTTTTCAGCCCTATACTTCGCCCCCCCCCCCCACAGTTGTAGGTCACATTAACAGTCTAACATTTGTATATCTTGACGGTCCCCATGTTATTACTGTTTGTTATTAGTGTTTACTTAGCATATTCTGACTCCCAAATGTGGTCAATTTGGTAGTAAATACAAAGATTTAGGGTGGAAATGGCAGTTAGTCGCAAAATAAGATTTTAAGGAAATTCTAGCACTTTTGTGAATGAACAAATACATATTTTACAGCTACCCATCCTACTCGTATCAGAAAATGACTCATATGAAAAAGCTAAATAAAAATGAATAAAGAAAAAAGTTGAGTAAAAAAAATATGATGTCAATGATACTGATTATTTGCACAAAGCAGTAGAAACGGGGATGATTCAACAGTACATAGAAAATTCAATGTCAGCTTGTGGTTTCTGACACCCTGTCATTCTTTGCATCACTAAAGCAGGTGCTAATCAAGGAAACATTTTTTTCCCTTTTACTTTAATTTAAATATACGCATCAGCAAAACTGTAAACAAGCTGACTTGCTTTTAAAAGTGATGTATAAAAGTATATAAAACGCCCCACAATATATTAGTAAGTTATTGGTCATACCATCTGTCACCCTTTTGGGGCATATTTCACAGCTCCTTATTTCCTTGTATATCATTTTTAAAGGCATATTTAGAAAAAGTAGTACAAGCTCTTTTTCTCCCTTTAATAAATATGCTGTAAAAAATGCTATAAAGTGGTGAAAGAAAAATGTATTTCGACTGAATTGTGGTGAGCTCCATTTTCATTTTTTTTAAAGATAAATACTGTAGAGCAAACAGGGAAATTGAGGCTACTCCATATTTGGTTCTTGTGAGCTAGAAATTTAGATTACCAGTGCACAGATCAGCAGATAAATTCATGTATAGGGGTAGTGGCACCTTTTTGTCACCCCCGATTTGTCACCCCCCGAATTTTTTATACACGGTTTGGGCAACAAATCCTTTACCAATCGTTGAAATTGCTGGTGGTATGCCCAACTAATCGCTAAATTGCCCAAAGTTGCCTCCAGGGGAAACTTCGGGCGATTTAGCGATAAATCGGGCATACGCCAGTGATTTCAATGATTGGCAATGGAGAGGCATTTTTGGGAGAGTTATGGCCCGCAGCCGCACAAAAAAAATCGTGAGTGACAAATCTTCCGGTGTGCCCCTACCCTAAAATTGGGGCGTTTGAAGAATTGCTGCAGGCCTCAGCCCTCCTTTTCCTTGCACCTTTTCCTTCTGCTATGCCCTTGCTCACACGAAATAATTTTTTCCACTTTGCATTCTCCTTCTCTCGACACTTTCTTTTGTATCTCTGCCCACATCTCCTTTGTCATCTCCACTCTCTATTTTCACATCTGCCCTCCCCCATACCTCCCAACATTTTGGAAGTAAAAAGAGGGACTAAAAATTTTTTTACGCACGTAGCGCAGCAATTTTTTGACCACACCCCTTTCTGTGGCCACACCCCCTAATTACCATGTTTGTTTTACAAAATTTGGCAGGTTATGAAAGTTTGAAAATATTTCTCCTTATCTAAACTGTGTTTTTGTGTCTCAAAATTGTTACAAAGTATCTTATTTGCACCTGTTAGCTGTTCTGGGCTCTCTGCTAAAAGCCAATAAGTGAGAAACTTTGTTTCTTTTTCTGGCTGTTCAGTGCAGAGAAAAGAGGGACTTTCCAATACAAATGAGGGACTGCGGGTTGAGCTGTCAAAAGAGGGACTGTCCCTACGAAAAAGGGACAGTTGGGAGGTATGCCCTCCCCTTACAGGTGTTTCACTGGCATTTGCATGAATTTATTGTATTTGCCCGTAAGCCACTTTTGCCTCAAGCAATTGTTAATACTGGCAAACACGTAAGGAAGCAAAGTGGGAAATTCTCATTCCTGTCAAACATAACTAATTATCGCTACTTTGTTCTTTACCAGCATGTGCGATTGTGCCTTTAAAATATCATAAAAGCAGCATAGAAGAGTATGATATGTGACCTAAGCACACAATAAGAGTGTGAGTGCTATTACATTAAATCACATGGTGGTGATTGTTCACTCCACAGCCTGGTAACATGGCAAAACTGATTTTTTTTTCCATTCCCAAAGCACAGATCTATTACCTTAATTACAGTCATAGTGCTTTGAACAAATATGAACTCAAAATCTACACTTCAGATGCCACATGATCATTAATTCATTCTAAAAACGTAACACTAAAGACTATATTAGTACAGTCTATATACTTGGGAAATGTTAGTCACCATACATTTTGATATTTGATTTGTTTAAAGATAAATACTTATATGGACATAGACAAAAGGTTCCAGATAGTTTGCCAACATTTTTTTTTACTGCCCATGTGACAAAAAGCATTCAGTAAAATAAACAGAAAACATGGACAATCTGAACTCAAGAAGACAGAGAGCACAGCACATTTCCATCTAGATCTTCTTTATTATATTCCTCCTCTTTGTCTCTTGTATTGGTTATTGGTTGTTTATGTATGTACTCTTGTATATCTAATGTATGTACTCATATATTGTAAAGGGCTGTGGAATAAATTGGCCTTTTATAAATACCTGTACATTAATTAAAATGTGCACTGAGAAGGGGAAAAGTAGACTAAAGTATTTTGTGGCCATGGACAGCCACTACCTCATAAATTATTAAAAGTAATAAAGTGTGATGTACTTTATAAAAATGTGCCGTGCTTCATGTCTGCTTGAGTCCAGGATGTGTTCCATGTAGCTGAGTTTTGTATTTGAGCTGTACTCTCTAGAGCAGGAGTGTCCAAACTTTTGGCTTCCCTGGGCCACATTGGAAGAAGAAAAATGTTCTGGGGCCACACTCGAAATACACACAAACACTAATTTTTGATTTATTTTATAGTAAAAAAAAAAGAGGGTATCATAAACCTAGTGGGATTTTTGACATTGTGTTTGAGAAACTAATGTATTAATATCTATTATGCAAATTAGGTGGGGCTGTTATACCATCCGCTAGGAAGCAGAGCGAAAGTATTAACAGGCTGGATAGAGGGAGAGTGGGGGCAGATCAGGGCCGGGTCAGAGGCTGAACAACTAGGGATTATGGATTTACAAGTACATTTGTAATACCGACACTAGGGGGCTGATTCACTAAGGGTCGAATATCGAGGGTTAATTAACCCTCGATATTCAACTAGGAATTGAAATCCTTCGACTTCGAATATCGAAGTCGAAGGATTTAGAGCAAATACTGTGATCGTACGATCGAATGATTATTCCTTCGATCGAACGATTAAATCCTTCGAATCGAACGATTCGAAGGATTTTAATCCAACGATCGAAGGAATATCCTTCGATCAAAAAAACTTAGGAAAGCCTATGGGGACCTTCCCCATAGGCTAACATTGACTTCGGTAGCTTTTACCTGCCGAACTAGGGGGTCGAAGTTTTTTTTAGAGACAGTACTTCGACTATCGAATGGTCGAACGATTTTTAGTTCGAATCCTTCGATTCGAAGTCGTAGTCGAAGGTCGAAGTAGCACAAAAAATACTTCAAATCCTTCACTCGAAGTTAGTGAATCGGCCCCTAGATGTCATTTTACCAACTGGCAACCCTACTTACATAGTCATTTTTCAGCAGCCTAAATAGCAATACACAGCCAAATATGTTAAGTTTGTTATTGTGCTTGTGTGTGTCATTGGATTCTTTTCTCAGTGTCAGATTTTCTTATTCATTACTTACTGTTTAGCAGACAAAATAAACCACTGAGCTGTGGGCTGCTTTGGAAACTCCTCCATAAATGTATATTTTAGCAAAACAGTGCCAAATATACACCAACGCTAGCTTGTGTTTTTACCACATCCAAGACACATTTTCTGCAGCACTCAAGGAAAATTGTCTTTCCACTTGCCATCAACATGAATATTTAATGCTTACTAATGTAGATAGAAGAGGGAAGTAGGCCTTTTTACTGGAACATAGGACAGGTATGAATAAACTATTTCCTTAAAACTAGATGACTAACTGATGTAGCAGTGTATGCGTTTCCTCATGTTAGATACCAGTAATACTTCAAACATTCCGGCATAACTCATAAGAGCATTCATTACACTTTCACCAAACCACAAAGTTTCTAGGTGCACTAACAACAAGAGCAGTGGGACTTCTAAATGCCCAGATTAAGAATGGTACATACAAAAGGAAACCCTGCAAGGTTATTTGCAAAGGTATCTGAATTAGAGCTCTTAAATTAAAAAAAAAAAAACAAGTTAAAAATGCGAGTGTATTTTAAATCTGTCAACATTTTACACTGATACATTAAAAATAAAACTATTGCAAAGATACATGCCATAATTAAAGTAATAATCCAAATATCACACTAAACCTTCTTATACTGTTATATTTTACAAAGGAAGGTAAATTATTCCCTATCCATGCAGGTTCTGTATGTATGCTACGCCTATGATTAAGGGCGACACGCTCAAAATGCATCAGCCTTACTGTCCAGCAGCCCGTTGCAATAAAACATTTTGTAGCCTGGAGTGCTGCCTGGTTTGATTAAAATAGCTGTGGAGATGGCCAGGAAGCCGGTGGCAGAGCACCTGTAGAGGCTGTAGTGTGGTACACGTATGAGCTGAGGAGCAGGGATGTTATGCAGAAGGTGGATCTGGAGCAGCCTGATTTGTTAGCTATCTGTATGTACATTTGTTTGCAGATAACATATCGATAGTTTTCATTGGGCTCAACAGCAGATGACAGAAATAGTAGAAAACACACTTGAGGACTTTTATGTAGGTGTACTATTTTGCCATGTGTTTTTGAAGAGAAGTTCATTTAATTGTTTCCCTATTTTTCTTTCAGCTGTGATAATTTTATGATGGTTTATGGTCCCTGTGGCCAAGCCACTTCCCTATCATGGGCTTTTTGCATTGTAGGATACTGAAAATTTCTCAATTTGACTTTTTGCACTTTTTTTGACTGTTACAGTCTTTGGGTCCACAATGAGTACTTTACATCCCAAATCAACAGGAAATTTTAGAGTGGTAGACGGGTGGGATATTTGAAGTGATTTCTAAAACAAACAGCAAATAGGTAGCTTATGACCGGTATAGGACTAGTTATCCTGAATGCTTGGGACCTGGTGTTTATAGATAAGGGGACTTTCTGTAATTTGGATCATTATACTAAAAAAAAAAAAACACAAAAAAACAAAAAACAAAAGTAGTATACCCAATAACATTGTTTTGCCACCAATATGGATTCATGCAGCTTAACCAATTTTCTCATGCAATACAGAAACCATCACAAATAATGGATTTGCAAATATACAAGGATGTTTCTCAGAAATGTTAATTAGCATAGAGCACTAGTCCTAGCACAACCATGTGAAGTCCATGAGACAAATTCAGGAGTCAAGAATTCTGGCATGAGAAGTATTGTACAAAGCTACATAAAGAGCCATGATTTACTTTGATTCTTACTGAACACAAAAACTTAAAGGGATACTGTCATGGGAAAAAAAAATTCTCAAAATGAATCAGTTAATAGTGCTGCTCCAGCAGAATTCTGCACTGAAATCAATTTCTCAAAAGAGCAAACAGATTTTTTTATATTCAATTTTGAAATCTGACATGGGGCTAGACATATTGTCAATTTCCCAGCTGCCCCAAGTCATGTGACTTGTGCTCTGATAAACTTCACTCTTTACTGCAAGTTGGAGTGATTCTCTCCTAAAGTGCAGGCACAAGTCACATGACTGGGACAGCTGGGAAATTGACAAAATGTCTAGCCCCATGTCAGATTTTAAAATTGCATATAAAAAAAATCGGTTTGCTGTTTTGAGAAATGGATTTCAGTGCAGAATTGTGCTGGAGTAGCACTATTAACAGATTCATTTTGAAAAATTTTTTTTTTTCCCCCCCATGACAGTATCCCTTTAATGAACCTGCAGATAGGGTGGTTTAGATAAAGAGTATAGTCCGATTTAGACACAAAGGCTAAAGTTTTGCTGAATTTCCCTTGATATAAATTGTTGGCACATAGTACACTACATGCAACAAAATTAAAGTGATACTGTTAAATAAACTATTTTTATATTTAAACAATGGATAACAGGAGTCTAATTTTCAGGGGGGGGGCAAACTGTGCTCTCTTCAAATCCCCCCAGTGACAGAAAGACAAGTTTGTTCTAAATAGGGCTTGTGCCAAACACTTACTAATCATAGAACATCTATGCTAATTTGTAACAGAACAAATAGGGACATTGAGGCTATTCCATGTTTGTCTCTTGCAAGGTAGACAGATACATTACCATTGCATAGATAGTTAAGTCTTCCTGCATAATGGACCGCTTCTCAAAAACAAGCCACAAAAAGTGACGGGTCATAGTTTACCTTGCAAGAACAAAACATGGAGTAGCATCAGATTCCCAGTTTAGCTAAAATTACAAGCCACGGATTTTAAAAGCCCGCTTCTTGGAACAAGGGACTGGTTGGATTACAATGTGTTCCCTACAAAGCATTAGGGAGGCAACTGAAAGATTCCAAATTAAGATGGGGGGGGGGGAAGGGGTTTTAAGTTCTGCTTGGGGCAACAGCCACCAAGTTACCCAGCAATCAGACTATGTGGTGCAGTAGTAAGCTCTATTGAGCTGGACTCTTGTATCCGTTTTATACAATATGTTCAAAGGATACACCAATCTTTGCTACAACCCTGCAAATATGCAGACGCTTATAAAGTTCATAATGTAGTTTGGCTAGTGCATCTACTTGAATAAGGGCAAGTCTGGGGATGGTGCCAGCTTATGACCCCACACTGTGCAGAAAGCTAGCGGTGAGTTTCCTGCTCAGAAAGGGGGTTGAGGAACCTTGAAGATTTAAGAGAATAGCACACCATGTATGTTGCAGGTGGGGAGATTACCCCTTTTATTTAAAGTGACCACCGAAACATTGATGCCCAGGTGGTACACTTTAAATAAAAGGGGTAATCTCCCAACCTGCAACATACATGGTGCTGTGTTATTCTCTTAAATCGTCTACATTGTACTGATGAGTGCCGACAGTCTAGAGAGATCTGCACCACCAGGGCAGGAAACATCATGGAAAGTGTGAGGTGCGGTTCATCTACACACAGAACCTCTACGGTTGAGGAACCTTCCCAGCATCCATTTTCATAAAAGCACCACTAGACTTGTTACAGGACCTCCATACATTTTGCCGACACATTAAACTGAATTAACAAGTTTTTTATTTTACATTATAAAAGCTTAAATCACATAAAACACCATTAAAATCAACATGTAAACAAAACTAAAACAACCCAGCGTCAATGTGGGATGTTAAACTTCCAACACAAATGTAAAAGACAGCCTTGAGCAGCAATTCCATCAGGTAAAAACAGGCCAGTACTTGCTAAAATTGGAGGTTCACACAATGTGCACATAAAGTTCAAGGTGTAATGAGGTCCATATATAATGGCTTATATTAAACCAGAGGATAACTGGCAGCTGTTGCAATTCCACAGTGGTTGTGTCTATCCTTGGCAATCTTAATGTATCCATTGTTGCCCCATTTCTCACTCCAGCTGAAATCAGAAAGATTTTTTTTGGTGATTAAATGCAGCAGGAGGATTGTATACAGTTTCCCCAACTATAGAATGTTTGACCCAGATAATTAACCAATGCCTGCATTACAATAAAGAATTTTGTACCTGTTCTTGACGATCCAGTATCTCTTCCCATCCACATCTTCACCTTCAAAGCCGTAACCCACAACAAGTACACCATGATCCAGGTCTTCACTGCTGCATTCAGGATCATAATAAATTCCTGGTATAAAAAAAATAAAATGGTGAGCAGAATCAATAAAAGCAAAGATGTAAAAATGCTGCTTGTAAAATAACCACCTCAAACCCACAGATTTTAAATGGCAGGATACCATCTCAATACATGTAACTTACCTGTACTATTAACTATTACACTAATATCACAGACCGAGACGATTATTTTGCCCAAGAGTAGGTGGTCTTAAGTTTTGTTCCAAACACTTACCAGACTGATAAAACTGGAAGGATTGATGTCCTGCATCAACTGCAACAGAAACTGGTCCCACTGAAGCTACTGCCTTCATGAGATCTTTTTCGCTTCCAGATGGAACGTCAACAAAACCAGTGTCGTTTGCTGAATTGTAGTTTGGATCATAGTGACATTCCTGGTCATCCTAGATTGATAAAAAGTTTCTGGTTACAGAGTCAATAAATACCTTGTTAGGGTAACAGCATGCAAGATTTTGTGGAGCTTTAAGTGGCACTAAAGTATGTCCCTTAATGATTTGCAAGTCAACTTGATGCTCAGTATCCAGCAAATCACAGAAACGGGGTTTGAAGTCTCATCCGGTCATATAGGATCCCAGAATAGATACAAAGGATTCAATAAACTGTTTATGATGTACAGCGGAAATCTTTCTAATGTTACTGGCCCTTTAACATGTTGTTAACTTCAGTGAGAACTAACCCATGCTTTTAAGTGAAGGAAATGAGCTAGTAAGTTATTTGTAGCAGCAGCCACTGTGCAAGCAAAATCAACCAAAAATATGCACACCTACATATCCTAAATTAAGTTTGATAACTACACAAGCTTCTAGTGATTGGACAGACATCTCACCTTAGCAGTGTATGGGTACGAGTCTTCAGAATCGATGCCTCCATTATCCTTGACATACTGGAAAGCTTGATCCATAAGGCCACCATTGCATCCCTGGTTTCCTTGAGCTCTGGAGCAGTCAACAAGATTTTGCTCACTTAGAGAAATCAATTTACCAGCCTTCCTGTAGTGCTGACCTTCAAGTGCACCTGTTGTACTGAATGCCCAGCATGAACCACATTGCCCCTGCAAACAAGGTGACATGTTAATACAAACACCAGTGTCTTTTGTGAAACAAAGCAGCATACCAGTCATAGGTCTCATTTGAGCACATTTACAGGTACATATTTGTATGCCATTGTCAAACTAAATTGTCTTACACTCTTGGGAGGCATCTTACATTCTGCTGGGATCCCAAATCAACTGAATAATGGTTGTACATACTTAAGGAGAACTATAACACTAAAACATATTTTTAACATGCTAAAAATACCATATTTTATATACTGAAGCTATTGCAACAACCTAAAGTTTCAGCTTCTCAATAGCAGCAATAATCCAGGACTACAAACTTGTCACAGGCAGTCAACATCTTGGAAAGGGTCTGCCACTCACATGCTCAGTGGCCTGAGCAGCTGTTGAGAAGCTAAGCTTAGGGGTTGTCGCAAGTCAAGCAGAAAACTAGGTTGGCCTGTCATACACTGATGCTACAGGGCTGATTATTAAAGTCTGATGCTAGTTGCACTGGTTTCTGTGCTGCCATGTAGTAATTATATGTATGCATAACTAATCAGCCTTATATTGCAACATTTGTATCCGATATGTGCTGTATATTGTGTGTGTCAAGTCCCTAAGCTCAGTAATGGACAGCAGCACAGAGCATGTGCAGTGAATTGGCAGATAACAGGTGGCATCTTCAAAAGAAAAGAGATTTACTACTAAAGGGCGGAAGTTGCCCAAAACATAAAACACTTCTAGCCTGCTTTAGTTCTCATTTAAAACCCATACTGAAGATGGTTTAACTGGATTTGCAGGTCCTGTAGTTACTGTACAATGCAATTCAGCAGACTAATACCAAGTTGGAAGAATGAGCAGCTAATACAATGTGTGCATTTGCAGTAGCCATTTGTTCCACACGGCTAGTGGATATATCTAGCCAATGGCAAGTGTAACTGTTTTGTCAGTCTGTTAATAGGGGCAGCAGGAGAAGGCTGCACCATGATCTCATTGAGAAGTGGAGGCCAACCCAGAATCTAAATCTACGAACATAAGTTCGAAATAACTGGAAAGTAAAGTAATTAGTGTAAAATGATCCTGCATCATGAAAAAAAGTCTGTTTTAACAGATGTTGTTTTCACCTGGTCTTTAACTGGTGTTACATAGCCTTTTTCACGCCAGTCCACTGTCTTTGGTGCTTCAAAGTTATTGGGGGCAAGGAAAGTTGAGCCTTTTATCATCTTTTGGTTTTTGTAGCCATTCATCAGCTGTCGAAACTCCTCATTTGTCTAAAAACAAAACAAACATATATACCAACAGTCTATCTCAAACAAGAAAACTATATTCCAAGAACCAACAAAGGCTTCAGGGACAAAAGTGGATGCAAAACCCCACTTACCATGTCACCAAATTGATTCATTCCCAGTCTGTAAGAATGTTTTCCAAGAGAGTGATCAAGGTTGTGAAATTCGATTGTTCTCAAGTTCTTCTCCCATAACACTCTCCTCCAGCCTTCTTCTTTCTGGGAAGCATAGCAAGTCATAGGTTAGCAGAGGTTAAAGAGCTACGGACAAGAACATTTCTTACATCTATCATAATATTGTCTTTGCATGTTATCTATAATTGAGATAAAAGTATTATCAGACGCTTTTATTAGCCATATGATCCCCCATGTACCTCTATAAAGGGGCAGCCATATTATTGTGCAACAGTAGTCTGTTAGCATTAGAAACTGTAACTTACATGTTGAGAAGGAACAGTCATGTTTAGGAACGTTAAGTAACAATTACCTACAAAAGCAGCCCTATCAGTGAAAAAAAACATTATGAGCTACAGGTAACTTCTGATATACATTCATATTTTAAATCTCTTTGTGCTGATATCGCTTTAAGACTTTATAGATTGGCGTAAATTCATTATCAACATTTGATCAAGCCTCTTTAGCTTAAGGCATTTAATCAGCTATTGTTTGAATATAGCAAATATTTTGCAAGTTAGCCTTCAGTTGGGCCCCCATTAACCTCAAGTTTATGGACTCAAACCCACCAAAGAGTTCATGGGAATACTGCTTTAGCAACATATAAGCACTACTTCACAAGGGCACAGAGCAGCACATTTTAAAAGTGGCGACTATGAAATACACTAACTACTATAGCGCTCTGGTTTCAGTTATGCTACGCCTATGCAGAAGTCACACTGGCAACTAGAGTTTGAGAATGCTGGAGACAAACTTACGGGTAGATAGGACTTTTTATGCCAGTTCTTCCAGAGATGCCAATGATCATCTAGAGCAGGGTCGGTTGTTGGAGCAGCAAATACGGTTGTTAAGCAGAGAGCAGCAGCAACTAGATAGAGTGCCATGTTTAACCTGCCGAAAAATAAAAGACGTTAGGAGCTGTGTATTAAAAGTAAAACTGACCCAAACCCTAAATTGTAGATTACGCTTGAGAAGAGGTGGGGGTGGAGACAAGAGGCAATGCAACAATATGTTAGTGTAGTTCCAGAAAAGCAGGAATTCTAAGCCCTCCTACACAACCACCAAATAAACACCTCCTGAGATTGTGAGGCCCAGTACAAGGTAAAATGCAGGACATTCAGGGGATGGAGATTCTATTCAAATGAATGCAACTAAAGTAGATGTGCAGTAGAGCTTAATCCTCAGCTGGTTCTCTAGAACTCCCATCATACTCTACAAAAAGACCTCAACAGCCAAACTATAGACAGTGTCACTGCCCTGACTCATAAAGCCGCCTAGATATATCCCAATTAATGTGGAACACACAGGCTGCAGCAAGGTTCCTTAGTCATTTCATAAAACATGTGGAATGTATAGGCGGCTCCCCATCCAGTGAAGAAACTCACAGCTGCACGGGATGAATAGGGCACCAAGTACAGCCCAGAACAGCTGACTCAGCAGCAACTCACAGGATGGAGGAGGGGAGGGGGTCTCTATTGGCTGACCTGATAAAGTAAACACGCCAACACCTTGAATAGAAAGCAAATGGCTCGATGCACGGCGACCGTATACACACGGGACAAAAGAACAACGGTGCGGCAGATAGAAGCAGCGAGCATTATGGGAAACAGGTGGAAGTCGCTAAGATCCAACGCGTTTCGACAACCACAGCGGAGGAATCAACCTTTCCCATAAAATGCATTTAGATACGATATATATATATATATACAAAATGAATGTAGCACGTCCATATCATCCCCTCAGATACAAAACGAGGCATTAACGCAGCTACATCGCCCCCAACAATAGAAACAAACACCAGCCGCAATCTCCCCAATTCTAGTCTATTCCTACCTCTCAGGCTGTTTCTTTGCTGGAAATTGCATCCATACAAACAACCAGGTTCACTTATATGGCCAAGCGTTGCCCACGCCTCCGAAATGACGAAAAGCGATGCCATTGGCTGTAGACCGTCGATGGCCCCGGGGCTCATGTGACTGCCGAGCGCGTGATCATCCTGTAAGTACAATGGAGGGGGGAGGGTGCTGAAGTAAAAAATATCTCCCCTCCCAGATGTTTGTGGGGCTGTGTTTGAACACTAGGAATGTGTTGCGATAAACGCAGCGTCTTGCCACTTGGTTCGGCCGGTATTGCGTCATATTTGTGGCAAAAAGTTCATTTCTCCTTGGCCAGATATTGTTTTCTTTAAAAGCGCTGGACACGCTGTACTGTAACCGCTCATTCATTGGAAAGAGAAAATTTCCAAGAAGAGTTTGGGAACAAAACATAACGAATAAAAAAAACAAACAAATACAAAAAGTATTGTAGAAGTGAACGAAACATAACATTTATAAAACGAGAATTTTTAGCAAGTAGGTCGATTAGAAAGAAAAGCGTTTTTATTGAGAGTAGTGTACATGTGCTAGCTTTAATAGCTCTATATAAATATGTACAAAACACTAACTAGGTGCATTTTGATCCCCTGGTTCACGACAAACTTCCCTCCCTTTACCCTGGCAAACAAAGTGTATCATTTACATACTCGGCTCTTACTGCATTGTATAGGTATGTCAATTGCATTAATAGCTCCCGTGAATGTATAATGGAGATATCCAAGGGCAGTTATATCAGTGACACACAGTAAGGGCATGTGCTGCCTATCTGGAACATAAACAACCATTTCCTGTTCCTTTTGGCCACAACATTAATGGGGTGCAAACAGGAAGGTTATATTTCAGTCCTGCACATTTGCATACCTCCCAACATTTTGGAAGTAAAAAGAGGGACAAAAAATTTTTTCCCGCACGTAGCGCAGCAATTTTTTGACCACACCCCTTTCTGTGGCCACACCCCCTAATTACCATGTTTGTTTTACAAAATTTGGCAGGTTATGAAAGTTTGAAAATATTTCTCCTCATCTAAACTGTGTTTTTTTGTCTAAAAATTGTTACAAAGTATCTTATTTGCACCTGTTAGCTGTTCTGGGCTCTCTGCTAAAAGCCAATTAAGTGAGAAACTTTGTTTCTTTTTCTGGCTGTTCAGTGCATAGAAAAGAGGGACTTTCCAGTACAAATGAGGGACTGCGGGTTGAGCTGTCAAAAGAGGGACTGTCCCTCCGAAAAAGGGACAGTTGGGAGGTATGCATTAGAGGGGAAATACAAGCACAAAGACCAACACTAACTAGCCTGAAGGGAAGAGAATTTCAGACTAAAAGGTGTATTTTCTACATTTAGGAGGCACATAGCGGTAATGGTCTGGAGACAATAACGTCTTTTTATAGAATGGTTGTGATTAAATCCATACGATAATGAGATAATAAACTCAAATATTCTGAGCAAAGTAATATTTACTATCCAAAAGATTTGGTCATTTGTAGTTATTTTTCACTTCAGAGTACCTGACTTGTATAGATCCCGGGTGCCCACATATTTTGGAAAGTGGGTTGGTAATGGGATCAACATCAGGAAGCCTTTCAGTGGTTTTTCTTTAATAAATCCTACAGCACTAAATCCACTTCCATCTTAATTCCTGCTTTACTTTCTCGTCTGTTTTTGCCTGTTTATCCTACAGTTCTAGACCGTAAACTGAACATCAGTATAAAATCATGCCTATATAACGACCTATTTGGCTATAATGCTATCCAGCACATTTATTTTAATGCTATTTATTTGACAGCGCAGCGGAATATGTTGGTACTATATAAATACATGTTAATAACAATATAACCATAAAAATTGTATCAAAAAATATTTTTACACCAGAATAGACAATGTGGCAAAAGGGTAGGAAATTGTCTATCAAATATATCTTCTCCCAAAAAGGAAAAATATATTCTTTTAATTAGTATAGACTATTTTACATTGATTTATCCTAAAAAAAAATAGTAAAAAGTATAGCTTACTTCACACACCAGCAATCTTTCCACACATATTTGCATTAAAAAAGTAGGGAAGTATGTGTCCTACTGTTTGGACTGAAAGAGTACAATAGCAGCACCTCTGGTGTCCATAAAGGTGGTGCTTTGCTGTTGTCTATGAAGGATTTTCACAGTCTTGGTAAACAATGTGACTCACCCATATGTGCATATGCATAGGTAGGATGTTTTGTGCACACAATAAGCAGCACCCTTATATTAACACACTATAACATCTCTCTTTAAAATATATTTATTATCTTCTCGAGTAGACAAACAATGTCGTTTTGGAAAAGGAACTGGTGCAAAATACAGCTTGCTCAGCTGCTTTAAAAACAAAACATACATATGTACATAAAGGCACATTATAATAGCTGATTTTCCTACATGTTTACTGCTATGGTGCTAGCTTTGCAATTATATAGGAAGTCATAATTTGTTGTAAGCATGTTTCTTGGCAGTAAGTAGGTTCCACAACACCTACTTGAACCAAGCTGTACATTATTTGCTACTTAAAGTGCTTGGTGGTGTAGGTTGAAGTCTGTGACATGTTGCTGGGTTAGATAAGTGCTTGGGTGTAGGGTTTAGCTTAGTTAATGTTTTTCACAGATAGAGACTGGGGGAGGGAAAAACTCTCCTTTGGAATAGTGTATGATGGGAAGGTTATTGTTTGTTGCTACTAGTAAACCATGCAGATTACCTTCACACAACAGCTAAATTGTGGGCTGTTTTTTTGTGTAACAACATGTAAAGCTGGCACTCTAGCAACTTTATAGGGTGCAAATAGTTTTTTTTATGTTGGTTGCATAGAGATTGTATATTTCAAGCTGTGGCCCCGGTGCAGTGGGCGTCATCTCTTGGTTCCTTTGCACTATTTGTGCCTGTGTTTGTAGTGCAAACAGTCCTTGAAGAAACAGTGCACTTATATAAAGCAGTGCAGGTCCAAATTAGACAAAAACAAACACATTTGTAATTCCAGGCCTAACTTCATCATGCCTAGTGACCTCAAAAGACATTTAAAAATTATGTTAAAAAAAAAAAAAAGAAGGTTTGTTTACAAATGCAAGCACAAATGTAAAGCGCTAAATTGCACACAATTTTGTAATGCTCTTATTTACAAAGGAACTTGTGAATATACACTCTCATTATAAGAAGAGTTTAGCACCTGTTTAGACTGCTTTGTTGAATGGCGTTTAAGGTGCAATACAGGGTTAACAAATGCAAAGGATCCACCTGCCTTGTGGAGGTGTCACTTCCATGGTTGGTATGTTGGTCTTGCAGGATAAAACACATTGTACTCACTCTGCAGAGTAAAACACATACGAGATCCACCGCAATAATAGTAGCCCTGGAATGATAAATAATCTCTGAGGTCCTAAATGTGTCAGCTTTATATACACAAAAAATAATAATAATTATGAAATGCCCCTTTGCTATTCCTATCTTACTCAGTAGTTATAAACAAAAACACCCATATGCCAGCGTCATGGTGGCGTCTAAAGGCCATAGTGATTGTAAACAGTGGGATTAACATAGTTTTGGTTACTTCTGTGCAGAGTGCTTTATTGTGCTTCTAAAAATGCTTCTACCGCACTTGTCCTAGTGCAACCAGTGTGAAGATTGTACACACAGTGAGCACACACTCAAATCTGGCATCCCTAGGTAAAAAGTCTGCATTGTGTATCAGCATGTTAAATTGTTTCATTTAGCCCTTATTTCATACTGCTGTGGAATACAACAAAACTCTGTAACTGAAAATGCTTATGAGTTGGAACAAAATGAACAGGAAAAAGTTAAGGATATCCTCCCTTAGGGCTCTTACTCACTGGCGTTTTGACCTGCGCTCCCCTGCGTTCCGTTTTTTGGCGTTCAGCCGCAGGGGAGCGCAGGAATAGACGCAAGTCATTATTTCAAATGGGGCTGTACTCACTCAGGCGCGTGTAGGCGCCGAACGCAGGAAAAATGCAGCATGTTGCGTCTGAACCTGCGTTCGGCGCCTACACGCGCCTGAGTGAGTACAGCCCCATTTGAAATAATGACTTGCGTCTATTCCTGCGCTCCCCTGCGGCTGAACGCCAAAAAACGGAACGCAGGGGAGCGCAGGTCAAAACGCCAGTGAGTAAGAGCCCTAAATACGTTGGTTTTATTCTCCTAGTCCAACGCTAAACAGCTTCCTGGTTATAACCTGTATTGGGGCAGACGCCCGTGAAATGTTTGTGTGCTAAGGTTCCTAATAAACATTCAGTGGTGTTTGCATGGCTTCAGAATTTTGTGCTGGGTTTTTTCCATCTATTAGTCTTTTTGAGTTTGACTGGGAGGAATGCTGGGGTTGGTACTGAATTGACAGGTATACTGCTTTAATCTTTTTGGGTTTAAGACTATGAGCATCAAAAACTGTTTGTGTAGAAAGATCAGATTCAAAATAACTCTAGGTCATCAAGATGGCATGGTTGAAAGAAAAGGTGATAAGTGGGCTTTCCTTTTTGTTTTACTTTTATGCAAATACCCGACCAATAAAGTTCCTTTCCTGGGCTGAAAAGGGATAGTATCTCCACCAACTGAAATATGGCAACAGAGAAAACACCTTCTAGGTCAGGTAGTCCAGTATATTTATGCCAGAAGTGAGAAAATGTTGGAGGCTCACATGTGAGCTGTAGTTCTATAGCAGTTGTAGCAATGGAAATTTGGAATGCTATATACCATGTTGTACAAAGTGTAACTATCTGAACTACTTATTATGCTGAATCTGTGCAGTGTTATGCTTTTATGTTACTTTTGTGCTGCCGTATGTAGTTTCTGTTATGACAGCGCTGATGTACTCTGCATCACAGTTAAATAAATGAGCAGAAATCATATTTTTTCCCACATGTGACAGCCCAGTCTTTTGACAGGCCTGGGCCTGTTTATGTTAGCCTAGTGCTTACACATTTATTTCTTTTCAGGCTTTGTGTGGTCTTTTTTTCACCAGGCAGAAATCACGCTAATACCAACAATAAACATATACTTTTCTGAATAATGCTGAATATATGTTACATTTATATTTTTATAGAACAGAGGAAAGATATTGTACGTCATTTACAGTAGGATTTCACCTTCTCTGGAAAAAATTGTGGTAAATCCTATCTACGATTTAATTCCTCCTTCTTAATAACACTTGTACCAAGTGTCACTTTGAGAAACAACGGATAGGCGCACTCAAAGCGTAGCTGGATCCAAATAGGATGGAGTACTCTGGTACAAGTAATACTTGGTAAAAAATCCCTTCTGATCCCAGAAGCAGTCACGACCCATGCAGTCACGAAACGCGTAGAGCCATCCACTCCATATAGCAATGATTTTAACGCATATTTAATAAAATTGGATTTGTTACCAGTACTTGTTGTACCAGAGTACCCCATCCTATTTGGATCCAGCTACGCTTTGAGTGCAATCCATGTGACCAGAGTGGTACAGCTGCAGCTGGACGGAGGTTACTCACTCTCACCGTCTCTCACCCGTGCAGTTTCGGATGCGTGTTGGTTTGATTGTTCACCAAGTGTCACTTTTACTGACTGGCCTATAAAGTCCCAGCCATGCAACAGCCTTACATGAGATAACGTTTGCTCATTTTGAATATATTGTTCTAAATTTTCTAAAGTTTTTTTTTTTTACACAGGAAAGAATCTTTTGTATCTAGCTGGTATGTTCTTAGTGTTTCAGCAGTTTAGTATCTAGTCTAACTACAGCTACCTGCATCTTTTGAAGGCTCATGGGGGTTAGGGTTGTCACCTGTCCGGTTTTGACCCGGACAGCCCGGTATTTTGAGGGGCTGCCCGGGTCTATACTTCCTGCCCGGTTTTCCAAATAAGGAAAACCTGGCAGGATTCCCTTGATTGACACGGCGATCGGGCAATCACTGATCGCCGTGTCATAGCTCCACCCACCGTCATCACAGACACGCCCACTGACATCACAGACCCCACCCCCCAGCCCAGTCTCAGCCAGACATAAAGGTGGCAACCCTAATGGGGGTTCTGGGAGATGCATTCTGTAGGGAAGAGTTTTAGAGACCCTTGTGCTAACGTATATGGTTATGTACACCAGTCATGTGGCTGTAAACACCAGACTAGCCTCACAATATCCTGCAGAGCTGATACCGTCATTAATCATATGATGTGTTATTGTTACTGTGTGACTCTTCATGCAACATTTAGTAATGTTGAAAATAACCACGCCCAGCTTTACATGGATTGTGTTTCTTGTTTGAAGCTAGGCATCAGCTAGGGTGTGTCATATCACAGAAAGTAGTCAGCAATCCCTGCATTTATTTTGTCAATTTTCTTCAGAGAACATCATGTCCTGCACATCTTTAGGTAAGTTGGTTTAAGGCCAAGTATTCAACAGACACACTGTGCTCCCCACTACACATGTAAGCGCTGAACGCAGGCAAAATGCAACATGCTGCGTCCCAACCTGCGTTCGGCGCTTACATGCGTCTGTGTGAGTACAGCCACATTGAAAATAATTCAGTGCGTCTACTCCTGCGTTCCCCTGCGGCTGAACGCATGATTTTGGAACGCAGGTGAGCGCAGGTAAAAACGCTCGTCTGTAAGAGCCCTTAAGCTGGCCATAGACGTGCAGATACAGTTAGGCCCAAAAATTTTTGGACATGACCACAGTGAATTTTAAATGAAACAACTTAGATGCAGTTGAACTGCAGACTTTCAGCTTTAATTCAGTGGGTTGAACAAAAAGATTGCATAAAAATGTTAGAAACTAAAAGCCTTTTTTTTTTTTTTTAACACAATCCATTTCAGAGGTTCAAAAGCAATTGGACAATTCCTTTGTTATGTCATTATCAATGAAGCAGATAAAAGCCCTGGAGCTGATTTGAGGGGGGGGGGAGTGGGTTTTTGTATGTGGAAGATTTTGCTGTGAACAGACAAAATGTGGTCAAAGGAGCTCTCCATGCTCCTTAAGCTGCAAAAACAGAAAAAACCCATCCAAGAAATTGCAACAATATTAGGAGTGGCAAAATCTACAGTTTGGTACATCCTGAGAAAGAAAGCATTGGTGAACTCAGCAACGCAAAAGGACCAGACGTCCATGGAAGACAACAGTGGTGGATGATCACAGAATCATTTCCATGGTGAAGAGAAACCGCTTCACATCAGCCAAAAAAGTGAACAACACTCTCCAGGAGGTAGGTGTAATAATATCCAAGTCTACCATAAAGAGAAGACTGTATGAAAGTAAATACAGAGGGTGCACTGCAAGGTGCAAGTCACTCATAAGCATCAAGAATAGAAAGGCTAGATTTGACTTTGCTAAAAAACATCTAAAAATGCCAGCATTGTTCTGGAATCCAGCTAAATGCAGTCAAATTGATTGGGAGGCGTTTCATAATGACCCAAAACATAGAGCCAAAGCAACCCAGGAGTTTATTAAAGCAAAGAAGTGGAATATTCTTGAATGGCCAAGTCAGTCACCTGATCTGAACCCAATTGAGCTGCATTTCACTTGTTGAAGATTAAACTTTGGACAGAAAGGCCCACAAACAAATAGCAACTGAAAGCCGCTGCAGTAAAGGCCTGGCAGAGCATTAAAAAGGAGGAAAAGAGCATTTTCAACTATCATCTCACGTCACACGTAGCTCTTGAAATTATGCTGTATTCCCTGTTTTACTCGCTATAAGGTGTCTCCCAAAACAAGTTTGGTCATGATGTCACTTAAATATATATGTTATCTGGACAAACAGAATAGTTAAATGACACTTCATATCTAGCATTGCTCACTATGTTTCATCACAGTAACATCTTAATGTCTGTATGGTTGTGAGACTGTTGATTGACTGCATATGTTTACACATAAAGATCACAAGAAATACTACCATTAGGGCAGCTTTACTAAGTGAGAAAATGTTTTCAATCTCACTTTTTCTATTTTTCAATTTTAGATTTCTGTTAGAATAAATATTTATTTTAAAGGGGTGGTTCACCTTTAAGTTAACTTTTAGGGGCACATTTACAAAGCTCGAGTGAAGGATTCAAATTAAAAAAACTTCGAATTTCGAAGTGTTTTTTGGGCTACTTCGACCATCGAATGGGCTACTTCTACCTTCGACTACGACTACGAATCGAACTAAAAATCGTTCGACTATTCGACCATTCGATAGTCGAAGTACTGTCTCTTTAAGAAAAACTTCGACCCCCTACTTCGGCAGCTAAAAGCTACCGAAGTCAATGTTAGCCTATGGGGAAGGTCCCCATAGGCTTGCCTGAGATTTTTTGATCGAAGGATATTCCTTCGATCGTTGGATTAAAATCCTTCGAATCGTTCGATTCGAAGGATTTAATCGTTCGATCGAACGAATAATCCTTCGATCGTTCAATCGCAGGATTTGCGCTAAATCGTTTGACTTCGATATTCGAAGTTGAACGATTTTAGTTCCTAGTCGAATATCGAGGGTTAATTAACCCTCGATATTCGACCCTTCATACATCTGCCCCTTAGTATGTTATAGAATGGCTAATTCTAAGCACCTTTTCAATTGGCCTTCATTTTTTTTAAAATCATTTTTGAATTATTTGCCTTTTTCTTCTGACTCTTTCCAGCTTTCAGATGGGGGTCACTGATTCAAATTAATGCATGGTTGCTAGGGTACTTTGAACCCTAGCAACCAAATTGCTGAAATTGCAAATTGGAGAGCTGCTGAATAAAAAGCTAAATAACTCAAAAAACACAAAATAAACACTAAAACCTATTGCAAATTAGCAATATACTAAGTTAATTTAAAGGTAAACAACCCCTTTAAGCACATACAAGCCATATATCAATAATACATTCTCAGCCTGTAAAAATGCCCACACAGCACAGTGTATTGATACAACAAAACCAAAGTATTTAAAGGCATGGTCAGTGGCAGATTGTAATAAGGATGATATGGGCGGCACAGGTTTATCTCCATTATAATGTGCTTTTTGTGACCTGCAGGAGAAATCCATGTGGTCATGTCAATTCCCATTTCCAGCTATAGTCAGGTGATCCCACTGGTGGCCAATAGAATGCCAACCATGTTTAGGAGTTTTAACCTTGAAAGCAGCAAGTAAGTTGCAGGTAAAACTTAGTCCCTGTGTAGAATGTATAATGAAGCAAAAGAAATCTTAATGAATCAGATGAAAATTAAGCGTAGGACTGGCCAGATATGGGATGACTTTGACGTAGTTGGCCAGCTTAAATATATTGCAATATATGGACAAACAATCCCTGTTTTGTTTAAAGGGTAAGGCATTTTAGTAGCACAATGTCTCAATGTTTCCTGCCACAGACACCATGGGGTATATTTATCAAAGAGTGAAGTTAGAGATCACCACAGTCCGCCACTCTCCATTCATTTCTATGGGATTCACTTTCACCCATTGAAAAATACTCTTAAAAATCCCATAGAAATTAATGGAGAGTGGCGGAATTTCACTCTAGCGGACTGTGGCGATGTTTAACTGCATTGTTTGATAAATAGACCCCCATGTGTCTCACTCTATGGTTAAATAGCAAGCAGTAGGTCAGGTAAGGGCATCTTGGGAAAGTGTTTTCTTGGGTGCCAGGACCCACTGCCTTTATCTTGGGAATGGGTTTTATGGGGTGCCAGGACCCACTGCCTTTCACTGTATATAATGTAGTTTCCAGTGCTAATAACAACACGCTCTCATTAAAAATAGTCATTTTGGGTGCCACTATCCAAAAAACTATTTTATCGAGTTTTTCTGCGATCTAATGAGTCATTATAATGATAAATAAGGTAAAATCGAGAATGGGAGTTTGGTCGAGCTTTCTTTATTTAAAAAAAATGAGATAAAATCAGATTTTAGTAAATAACCCCTAATTGTTCTAAATTGATACATTAGTTGATATATTTCTTATCTTTTGCCCTGTTGAGCAGAATCCCTGAGTTTCATTACAGGCAGCTGTTATAACCGATACAATAGTTGCTAATATCCCACAGATGCTGCTGAGAAATGTTTCAACTAATGGAGCAAATGGTAACAGTTCAGAATCTGATCCTAGAGACACAAACCTTCAGTTTTGAAAAAATGGAAAGCAATGTAAAAAAAATCTTTATTTCTGCTGAACAATTTAAAAACAACTGAACTAAAAAAGTGTTTAGAAGGTGAACAACCCCTTCAAAACATAATATTTAAATAATAATATAAGAATTTTTAAAATAAAGAGGGTTGTGTGCAAATATCACTAGGCTCTTTTAGAACCCTTAAGAGCAATGGATTCATGCATTGTACAGTTAACATGCATCCATGCATTAGGTGCAATACCCCATACTGTGTTGCCCTAATCTGAGGACTAAATGTTACCCATAATATAGTTTTATCCTGCCAAAAATTCATTTTTTTTAAAAATTCTGTTGATTCAAAGGTGAACAATCTCACCTGTGGCTCTTGCCAATTTCCTTCCCTTCAGGGCTTTGGCATTTGTTCTAAAATACACTAAACCTGTTTACATGAGAAGCAATGTTAAAATATTGTTTACCAAATTTTAGCTTCTAATGGAGACTTGAAAGGAAAAAGTCTAAAGAACTCTGCTATAGAATATTCCATGAGAATGAAAATTTTAGGAGCAAAACAGTCTTTCCTTCCAAGGATTCCTTGGAATATATATAAAAACAAGTCCCAAAGGTGCACTCTGTTTCCTGTGTAAATGCCCGGTTGCCAGCAAACGTAATGGTATATCTGCAGGAATAGCGACACTCGCGGGACTCTTCTGAAGCTTAACAAATGTGATACTTTATTGGAGACTCAACGTTTCGATCCTCCACAGGGATCTTCGTCAGGAGAATACAGAACAAACTGTTTGTTCTGTATTCTCCTGACGAAGCCATATTACAGTTATACAATATCCAGTAAAAATAAATCTGGACTTTGCGTTTTTATTTGCGTTTTATTGAAAACGTTTCACCATTCATCTGAGTGGCTTTTAATTGCTTTAGACTTATTTATATTAGATTCTGTATATCATGACCTGGATGAATGAAAATCTTCATAGACATATTGCATTACAGTTGTATTGGTGTTACGCATGATGGTGGCAGTACTGTGCGGCCTACTTATGACTAAACGTGGCTCTAAATACCAAAGTTTAATACACCTTTTATATCTTGACATGTATGAAAAAAGTGGTGTGTGAAGCAAATTGTAAAAGTCCAGAAGCTTTTTGATAAAATTGCTAAATTTGTCACACGTATTTGCCATACAAAAAATGTTGTTTCTGATCTTTAAATGTCAGGATCTTCTTATATTTTAACAGAGATAGTAATGAACAGTTTTTATAAACTTTTGGTAAGTTCAGTTTTCTAATCACGTGACCTGTATATACGGTTTTATTCACATACTGCTGTTCAGTCATATATTACATGCGCAGATGTTAATAAAAAACAGCAGAAGACAAATGTGTTTCAAAATAAGGGCATGGTGACCTGAGAAATGGGAATGGTAAGCAATTATTTCTGAAGTGCATAGTGCAAAGGCAAGAATTGCTTGTGTAAACATTCTTGTGACTTGAACAACAAATAGCCATAAGCTGCTCCAAGTACTACATTTCCAGATTGGAGAAAAGAAGAGGTCTTCTTGTCTCCACTCAGAGGTTAGGGTAAGTTGTCTCCACTCAGATGTTAGGGTAAGTTGTCTCCACTCAGATGTTAGCGTAAGTTGTCTCCACTCAGATGTTAGCGTAAGTTGTCTCCACTCAGATGTAAGGGTAAGTTGTCTCCACTCAGATGTAAGGGTAAGTTGTCTACTCTCAGATGTAAGGGTAAGTTGTCTCCACTCAGATGTAAGGGTAAGTTGTCTACTCTCAGATGTAAGGGTAAGTTGTCTCCACTCAGATGTAAGGGTAAGTTGTCTCCTCTCAGATGTAAGGGTAAGTTGTCTCCACTCAGATGATAAGGTAAGTTGTCTCCACTCAGATGTAAGGGTAAGTTGTCTCCTCTCAGATGTAAGGGTAAGTTGTCTCCACTCAGATGTAAGGGTAAGTTGTCTCCTCTCAGATGTAAGGGTAAGTTGTCTCCACTCAGATGATAAGGTAAGTTGTCTCCACTCAGATGTAAGGGTAAGTTGTCTCCACTCAGATGTTAGGGTAAGTTGTCTCCACTCAGATGTTAAGGTAAGTTTCCTTGCAAAGAAGTGCCAGCCAGGGGCAACCCTATTCCTGCCCCAGTGGAGCTTACAGTCTAGTTTCCTTGTACAGGCACAAAAAAACACACATGTGCTTCATTTCATCAGAAACCAATTACCAACCAGTAGGTTTTGGGACTGTAGCTGGCTCCATGCCTCCCATCACTTCTGTTATAAGGAGCAATGAAAAGAGATTAAAGAGAGGGCCAGCAGTTAGTATTCAAGGCGACAAAAGCAGACACTTAAATCAGATTCATTGTGATAAGATATGGAAATGTCATGTTACATAGTGCTTGCATTGCACAGTACACAGCTTCATACAGGTAATGTTTAGTTATTTTATTATTCTATAGTCACTTTAGTGGAGTCCTGCAAACTTCACCCTGTACACTGTGTTTAGGTTGCAATATTTGAGGGAATTCTACAAATATACCAAGGTGAGGTTGTGACAACCCAGCCCTTTAAGGCTTATAGTAGCAACATACAGTTTAGCACATAATCTAAGGAGAGGTGAGAATCTTACTACTGGTAGAGTTGGTATTTGCCGTTTCTTAGGTTGAACCAATATCAGATATGGCAGGCACACTAAGAAATCAGACCAGACATTGCTTGCTTGCTTTTACTTGCTGATGAGTAAGTACTAGGGACAATTCAAATGTGTAGAGATGAGATTATGCTTTAGTATCTACAATAAATCTTCATTGACTGGTTTGGGGTGCTTGGCATAATGGATATCCATTCATCGGCTCACTAAGCTGTAGGCTCAGGGCAGTGCCTCTGGACCCCCCATTATATGGATACTTCCATAGTAATGCTATTTTGAAAACAGTTTATCGAGTGAAACCATTAAATGCATTGTGAATAGCAACACTTCTTGCCCTCCTACTTGTGCCTTTAAGTAATATACCAGGTTAGAGTGTAAGCTCTGCAGGGCAGGGATCTCTTCCTCCTGTGTCTCATAATCTTTGTTATGTGTATATTTATTGCAAACGTTTTTACTGCTACCATTGTAGAAATGTAGAGTGATACTTCTATGGTAATGCTATAAAAAGATTAATTACATAAAACATTTAGTTTCATAAACAGTTTGTGCCATACATGACAGACTACATACAGTATATGAAACTATGTACTGCACAGTACTGATGTATTGTCTGTCCCCATCTGAGTGCCCTGGCAATTAAAGAGGCATGCACCCACCCACACAATTTAAAGTAAAATGGCTTAGTGCTAATCTGAACAGTTTTCCACTTTCATTAATTTGTTTTTGTTTTCATGATGTGTGAATGTATAACAGAAAGTCCACAGACAAACATTTGCAAACATGCAAAATAACCAATAAATATGTAAAAATAAATAAATAAATAAACAAGGCAAACTTGACTAATAAATGGCACATCCCTCCACACACCCTTTTTCTTTAATAATGCCTGGTCTGAATTAACCCATATGGCCTACAGGGTAATACTTCATCAACTACATGCAGAACAGACAAAATGATTCCTCCATCAGCATTTGTGCCTCATTGACTCAGGTTTTGGTATCTGGCCACACAAGCACATATGCAGCTTTGCAGGGGTTTCTTTTGTTAGCATTATATTATAATATACCTGTAAATAAAGCTAAATGCACCCTAGAGGCCTATGCACAGT
Organism: Xenopus laevis; assembly: GCF_017654675.1. NCBI lineage: Eukaryota > Metazoa > Chordata > Amphibia > Anura > Pipidae > Xenopus > Xenopus laevis. Next base: position 146,375,130 of record NC_054371.1, on the reverse strand, counting down.
GCGGAATAGACTCATTAAGGCAGTATTTTTTTTTTTTTTAAAAAAAGTCACTTTATTCCTTTTGTTTTTTAACCTTTGGTCACTAGATGTTGTTGGACTAGAACTCCCACAATTCCCTAACATATTATCAAGGTAAAAACATGGGGAGTGTTGTAGTCCTTCATTTGGGGTCAAAATATTAAGAAAAGGCTTTATTCTTAAAGTTCACCTTTGAGTCAACTGTTAGTATTATATAGCGACAATTAGTTTTTATGGTTGATTATTTGTGTTTTTGCATTATTTAGCGGTTTATTCAGCAGTTCTCCGGTTTGCAATTTCAGCAATCTGGTTGCTAGGGATCAAATTACCCTAGCAACCATGCACTGATGTAAAATATGAGACTGGAATATGAATAGGAGAGGGCCTGAATAGAAAGGTGAGTAATAAGTAGGAATAACAATATATTTGTAGCCTTACAGAACATTTGTTTTTAGATGGGGTCACTGACCCCAATTGGAAAGCTGAAAAGAGTGACAAGAAGGCAAATAATTAAAAAATAATAAATAAATAATGAGGGCCAATTGAAAAGTTGCTGAGAATTGGCCATTCGATAACATACTAAATATAAGTGAACCACCCCTTTAAAGTTCACCTGCTTGTTTAATTTCAGTATTGGGCAGAGGCTGATGATTGTTTTCAAGCGAATATGTAGTGACCTCTTGTGGACAATAGATGCATAACACTTTTAAAAGTAAAATATAAAGTGATCCAATATGAAAAGACACAGGTTCAGTGAGCTTCAGTCTCACTTTACGGCTGCACTAAAACAGAATGAATAAATTCAGAGCATGATGCAACAGGCAACATGTTTATTCATAGATATTTACAAATATAAAAAGTTTAAAATTGTACTACAAATAAAACATTTATAAGTGGAAAGGTCCTTCCTTCCTGTATATACATGTACATATGTCCATTCATAACACATGCATTTTCAAAAGATGAAAATCATTTCCCCCTTTCAGTACTGGCTGTGTTTTAAAATCAAAGCAACTGACCTTGTTCCTTTGTTTCAAACACAGGAAATCCTAGATAAAAAGCTGCCTGTTGCTGTGTGCAAACTAGAATAACTCATATTGCCGTGATTTTAATAAGCAGGAATGCTTTACATAAAATATAGCTATATGAAAGAGCAATACCAGATGTGTAATAGACCCCACTGCATTTATAATACTCAGCGTCTGCCGGACAATCCCAGTCAGCTCTATCCTACTGCTTCTTTGGTCAACAACAGGGTATAATGCAGCACACAAATAACCCACGACAACCCTTTAGTCTTTGCACCGAGATATTTTGTAACGGTTAATTTAGTGAATTATGCCCGAAAGGACTGTTGGCAAGTACAGATTAGGAATGAAATAACGGTGTAAAAGTCATGGAAGTTTCATAGAAATGTCTAATCAGTTTTCTTTTTAACCATCAACAATTTCCCTTTAAACAATACAAAACCTAGCATACAATTGAAGATTGCTAGAACTCATACCTGAGATGTCTGGAATGAATTGGCAGAAAGTGGAGCCTGGCAAAGAATTTCAGTTTAGCTCCCTCTATCCTGGACCACCCGAAAAGCACTGTTTATAAATGTGCTGAAAGCCATTCACATACTCTAGGAGTTAGAAGGAAAAAGCCTATAATACTTCTAAGTGTTCACAGATCTGCTTGCAAATGATAAAATCAATAATGTACCTGAGCAATACAGTCACATTGCTGACTGCAGGGGAAATACAGGAACCCTTGTACAGTTCTTACATTAATCTTTGCAAAATAGAAAGGATATTGTGTGTATTCATGATGACCTCCAACTTAAATCTTAAATGTTCTTTTGCCACAAGGAGACAGTGATAGAGGTAGAACCCGGTGGAAAGTGCTTGAGAGCAAGTTCTGGCCTGTTGCAACCTAACCTATGAGAGCAAGGCACTCATACTGCTGTATTGGCTTTGTGAAAATAAATAGAGGGGTTGTCCAACCTGGGGTCTTCCAGTTACCGATAAAGTGAAACACAAGCATAATCCAAGATCTTGAGGTCTGCAGGTAGGGCATCTGTAATGTACAGCAAAATAGCCTTGCCATCGTCTGCTATTGAATCAGTTACCAAGTCAGCAGGAATAAAACGAGAGCCCTACCTCTACACGTGAACAATTGTGCAGTCTGATTAGTAAAATGTATTAAATAGGTATTTAGAAAAAATTGACAGATTATCATCTGTTTGGGTGGCAGTAACTAGCAGCACAGTCTTATAGGACTCTAGAGTGAACAATTCTGACAAGCCTTTAAAAGTCACGGTAAAATGGAGTTACCCTTATTAAAAAGTAGAAAGATACACGGTTCCGATGGCATTTGACAATGTTTATAAATGAATGGTTAGAAACCCCTATGAGACACATTAAAAACTACAATTCTTTATACTGGTTGTTTAGATAGATATAGGAGATCATGCATTCTAATGTACTCATCGTGACACAACTGAGCTAATGGAATTATAGGATGTGCCGCTGTTGCAGCTTGCGGCGTAGGCTTCTTGTCCATGGATATCAAGATTCACCTTAAAAACAGAGGATGCTCTCAGTAAAAAATCTGCTGCATCCCTGCGCCCAAGTTCTCTCAGCTTAGACATTAAGAGTGATACAGTACTTTCAGGAGAATTGCTCCATTCCTGCAAAAGAGCACATATTGGACTTGGCAAAAAGTCTTTTTGTACTGAATTGTTAGCATTGTATTTGGCAACTAAATCAGGCAGGCCCAAATTCATAGCCAGTAGACACCAATCCTTTCCCATGGGGTCTGGTGGGTCTAAAAGTCGGCTGAGTTTTCTTCTAACAAGAATATTCAGATCAGACACAAGGTGATCCAGACCCAGGTTTCCTTGAGAGTAAACATCTAGACACCCAAAACAAAGAATGCTGCTAAAGCTCTCTTTGTACCCAGCCATGGTGTTAGCCAGTGAAGTCTCCTTTTGTATTTGGGCCCGAAAAAAATCTCTAGGTTGGTAAACCATCAGGGGCTCATGATGTTCTCTCAGCTGCTGAGGGCTCAAGTAATGTTTTACAGTTAAAAGACCAGGCAACGTTGCTGCAAATAAGTTGTCAATGATACTGCAAATGGATTCAAGAAGTAAACAGCACTTGATTTTCTCAGTCTCAAGACCTCTGACTTGCACTTCAATTCCTTGGCCGTGGTTGACCATCAACACCAAAACCTCTGCCCCTCGATTGGCTATTTTACATCCGTTCACCCATAAACGTATGTCGGCATCTCCGTCTGCGCTCTGTTGATGTACCCATCGGCATAAATTAACTTGAACTTTGTGAAAAATTCCACATGGAAAAGGAGTAATGTGTTCCACAGGAACAATTCTAACACCCCCATAAGTTAGTATGTCCTCTTCTTCATCAGCCCATGATCTGTGGAGGTTGTCAGTTTTAATGAGGGCAGGGATGTCCACCATAGTTCCGCTGCTTAGATCTCGAGCACAAATGTCCATTGCATCCAAGATCTGCACAAGCTCATCAACATCACTGTCTGTGACCAATCGCTGAATATCTTCCATTGTATATCTCCCCCTGTAATGGTGTAGGGCTTTTGGGCTTTCTACAGACAGTAGCTTTCCAAGGACATTGTGGCACAGCCATCGTGGATCTAAAAGCACAACATCTTGGACAGTCTCACTCTGCATTATATTAACCTATGTAAAATAAGAATTAAGGTTAGCAATAACACCAACACAAAATATACTTCTCAAATTGATAAAACAAATGGGCATGCTGCAAAACAGTTTTAATTGCTCCTTTAGGCCAGGGCCAGACAACGACAAATCCACTGCCCCACTCCTGCTATGGCTGCCTGGAATTTATAGAAGTCCAAATAAGGGGAGCATCATACCTCAGTGCAAACACTTCACTCCATGTTACACGTGTTATCTGTCCCCCACAGAAAGTCGTCTGTACAAAGATGAAGAAGCCACGGAGCAACAGGAGAAGCATTGATTTAAAATTTCACCTTTAATAGTCCACAAAACATGTAGAGAGTAGAATCCAATTTTCCATATATTGATATGTTGGAAGTTTTTTCAAAATGGACTATAAGGTGAAATTTTAGTTCAATGCATCTCCTGTTGCTCCGTGACTTCTTCATCTTTATCTGGCTGCCTGGAAGCATTGTTTCCGCTCCAGTGCAGGCAGACACGGCAGATTTCGGTGCTGAAATGCGACATTTTGCCCCAAAATCCCCTGCAGTTCAAAAATTCAAGGGGAGCAGGTGGATTCTCCACCTGCAGAGAATCCGCAGTGTTAACATCATCTGGTCCTAGCCTAAGTTAACAAGATTGTATACTAATCTACTAATATCTTCAATTGTGTACTAATCTTCAATTGAATGACTGCAGAAAGTATTCACTATATAAGCCTTGCCCAACAATCCATGGTGGTTACAGTGGATTTTAAAGGGTAGGTAAATTCCCCAAGAAATAAAGCTTATTTTAATCATATGACCTAGGGCTGCTCCACAGTAAATGAAAAAGACCCTGTGCAGATTACGTTATGACTCAAACACAAAACCTTCCTTCCTAGGAGGCCTATGCCATATTAGTAATAAAAAGAAGAGGCCTTAGGAAACTTTATAAAGTTATACTTACTTCTCCGATACTGTGCAGTTGCAATGCGAGATTTCTAACATCCTCTTCACTTGCTAGTGGATTCAGTTGATCCTGGACATCATAAACAAATTGTTGAAGGGAAAGAAGTTGGTTGGGACCATTCTGCTTTCTCCAGGATGGAAGAGTTGACATCACCTTCTCGCACAGTGGTGTCATAGGTGGACAATCCTACAAAAAAATGTTCCATGTCAAAAATGGAAATACTTTTTTTGAACATCATGAAGCTTTAGATGTTGATAACATTCACATATAATAATCTTCTTGTGAGATAGTGCTATGTGTAGAAGAGCTATAATTACACAGTGAGACTTGTGACAATGAGAATTGCATGTGTGCTCACTATGTATAAGAGCAGGAGAGTTCTATGGATGGATCATAAGAGTTGCAGACTTCAGCACTTGCACACGTGATTTGTTAACAAGGTCCTCAGTGTTTACCCTAGTAGAGTTAGGTTTGGCAACTACAGATTCAGTGTTAATAGTGCATTCTGGAGTGTCCAGTCCATTATACTGGTTTACAACTGAGCAGGAGTTTCTGCAACAGTTACAGAGCTGAGGCTGATCTAGGCAATGGGCTTCCTGTAATATAACAACATTTGATGTGCTTGCATGTAATTAAGAATGCATTGAGATAGAGTGGAGAGAGGGATAGAGGAGAACTGAGTGAGTGGCTCCTCTAAAATATAACACATTACCAGTAGGAATAGAAACTCACCAGAGACCCCTTAGAGCTTTTTGGCTCTGTAAACTATCCTATCTATTTTGTGAAACTCACAAACAATGAAAATCTCTGGAGAAAAAACCGAATGAATAGCCTGGAGCAATATCATATTATGTAAGAAAATATTTTTAAAAAGCTGAGCTCACAGAATACAGTGTAAAGAGGCTTAAGAATTATTTAATATTCATTTCTTCATCAGTCTGCTTAATGAAGCAGCTGGTTGTCCTTAAACAGTTCTCATTTGAAGATTATTAAGGGAGTAATTTAGTTGTTAGGCTCGTGGGCATTAGTGTACTGTTCAGAAATCAGCTGTGTACAGGATTCACAGGGCTCATTATAACAGCATTACAGTTTTTCTGGGCTGTCCAAGCCAAGGTCTTAATGGCCATACCGGGATAGGATTTAGATATTTCCCTGAGGACATTTGGGATTCAGTCATATTTTTTATGGCTCCTGTCCGTGCCAGTGGGCAAGTTGAAATGTTTGTATGTGGTTATAGGAGGCTGCTATCAATTTCTAAGCATGTTTTCTGCATATATGGAAGCTATATATGGAAGCTATGTAAAGCTGGATATATACAGTATATGGGCTATTTATTGCAAGTAGCTGCAACAATGGCATTCAAAGGTTATTTATGTGTGTGTATATCTCACCTGTAAAAAAAAATCAGGATCCTGTGTAATAGCCTCAACAGTCAGTGATTGTATTTGCTCAAGAACAGCTGTCACACAATTTAGTTAATCCAATGTCATTGTTTTGCTATGTCAGAGGGTCAGTATGGGTATAGCTCTGTCAAAACAGAGTTCACTCAACGCTACTATTCAATCTTTTTTTAATGGTAGATACAAGATAACTAGGATTTTGCAGTACCCTAGTACACTAGTCAAACACTGTAGGTAATTATGGCCACCAGGTATCAAAAGTATTCCGATGACTTACAGATATCAACTGGCTTTTTAATTCCTGGAGGTGATTCCTCAGAAGCTTCATTTCCTTGGACCCTGATGCCCCAGCATCCAGAACAAACAGCTTATCCAAAATCTGGAGATCATTTCCAAATCTAGAGAAACAATTATTTATGTTATTTCAACAACTGCACAAATGCAAGAGCAACAAATATGAATACCTGTTTTCTTATTAGTCTTTGATTTGTGGTGGTTATGGGCCATAACTAGTGCACCCTTAGGGCAAGGCCAGATGTGGCGTTTTTAAGTTGTGTTTTTAAAAAAGCCCTGTCTGGCGTAAATACGCATAAACTGCACTACTACTGAAACTAATGGAAAACGCACTATGGCAATTCTCAAAGGGCGCTTGCAAGCTGAAATCCGTCACAGGACAGCAGTATTGGAGTTTTTTAGCACAAACACCAAGAAACTACCAAATCAATAGACTCTATAGGATCTGCAAGTTTGAAACCACACTTTACGTAAATAGGCAGCATATTTTAAATATGGCATCCAAATTCTCGCGAGATAGATGAAGCATATACGTTTTTACGGGCGGTGACGTAATTATGTTGTGTATTGACGATCATTCCTGCTCCATTTTGCATGTAAATAGTTTTTCTATTCCTAAATAGCTTTTCTATTTTCAGCCACCGGAATTATGGGTAACGAGAACAATGAGAAGTGCATGTTGGGAGAAGAAACCTATGTGCTGAAAAACACATGAAAAATGCATGTTGATGGTCGAGTGTGGTTTCAGTGGCGTATTTGCGCCTGACTGAGCTTTTTTTTAAAAACGCCATGTCTGACCTTGCCCTTAATATTAATTAAGATATTTGTTATGGTGAAATAATCTTAGACAGACTGAGCAGCACTAGAACAATGTTGCAAATGTGCAATATATATATATATATATATATATATATATATATATATATATATATATATATATACATACATACATACACAGTATATATATATATATATATATATTATATAAAATATACTGCAGCAAGCTATATTGCGGGGGGGGGGGGGGGGGGGGTTGTTCTTTTGATAGTACCCAGAATGCAAAATGTAAACAAGTTACTGAAATATACCTACCTATTTCTTACTTCTTTTAGCAATGGTAGACTTTTGTCATAACCAAATTCTCCTCCCGCAGGGCGAGGAAGGTTAACAATATCAGCATGTGTGGCCACCAATACAACGTGGAGTAGATTCTTTAGCTTCCCACCATATGCTATTATACACAACAAAGAAGGATACAGTGAGAACTTCTCTAAAAGTGAATAAAATCTCTTTCAAAGGATAGCATTATTCTGTGGTTCTACATTGTGCCTGAACAAGTTAAAGTGTCATTTTTAAACCACTGCACAATGTGCCTTAGCAGTGCTACTGCTGAAACAAACAATCCCATCTGCCCTATTTATTCTATGAATACACAGAACTAAGCAAACATGGAAGGAGAGAGCAAACCTGAACAATGGACTTTGTAACAGGGACATGCACACAATGCACTGCACTGATATGAGGTCTTTAAGGCAAATATTCTGCTTTCTTCAGAATGACGGTCCCTAGTGGATCGAAAAGTGTACATGTCTGAATCTGCTGATTTGTACAATAGCTTTAAATGAACAGTTGCCGTGTGTGCTTTCATTCCCTATTGGATATATCAAGTTTTTTATCAGCACCCAGCTATCAGCACAGAGGAGAGGTGAGTGCCGGTTCCCAACATTGACTATATATATTATATATCAAAAAAAGACCATACTCACAGGACTTTACTTGGTGCAAAAATGTAGTTTTATTACAAAAAATAATAAAATTGATGGTATTTTTGGGTGCACCAGCACATCGAAAATAGTTGAGACCTGGGTGCTCATGCATAAAAAAGTAAATAGGAAGTCCATAGTGATGGCACTCACAGGATTTACACACAAAAGTCAATATAGATAAAAGAAAAAAGGTTTATTAATACCGGATTAATAAACCTTTCTTGCTTTTTATCCATATTGACTTTTGTGTGGACATCTAATATTGCTGAGAGGTGGTTGGTTGGCCACTTTGAGATATGACCGAGAAGGAAAGGTGTGAGATAGATTTGGGTACTATCATATTAACCATGACTTCCAGTTTATAATACTGCAATTGATGCAGGAGGCTTTTCTAATCAAAGGCCTCACTGTATTCTGGTCAGGTTAGGCCCTGCATGTACACTGGGAGCTGCAGAGGTATAGGCTAGCTACTCCATTACACCAGAAAACCAGGAACAGTATTGGTAACACGGGAATTTGCTTCTCCTTGTCAAAAATTGTAGAGATAAATGCATGCATTAAGCCATTGCTATGGGTAACTGGTGGGTTTCAGTCTAAAAATACCCAAATGTGTATTTTCAGGTTGAAAAATTGTCTACTTGAGCGCTTTGCTTCTCCTTGTCACAAAATTGTAGAGATAAATGCATGCATTAAGCCATTGCTATGGGTAACTGGTGGGTTTCAGTCTAAAAATACCCAAATGTGTATTTTCAGGTTGAAAAATTGTCTACTTGAGCGCTTTGCTTCTCCTTGTCACAAAATTGTAGAGATAAATGCATGCATTATGAATGCAGGATTAGCCATTGCTCAGGGTAACTGGTGGGTTTCAGCCTAAAAATACCCAAATGTGTATTTTCAGGTTGAAAAATTGTCTACTTGAGCGGTGACAAGCAGTTGCTATTAAACCTAAAGGCTTTTCTCCACAGAGGAACTGCTAGGTGTGACATTAGCATAGGCCTATTCAAAACCTGACTTCACTGGGGAAGTGATCTAATGTGCCAGAAAATCAGGCTTAGCAATGGAAAAAATATTCTTTATCCTTCAAGTGACCTACCATGGCAGTATATTAATTCTACTGTATCAAGGTTTCTTTGTGAAATGGCAAGTACAGGTATTGTATAGGAAATCTAAAACTGTACCAAAGGCACATCTTTGTGGCATGTGCAGCAGCAATTTCTATTGTGGAAAAGTAAATCATTTAGTATAACTTTAAGTGCATCAATTGTAGTCACAACTCTCTCAGAATACAAGTCTTTGTTTATAATTACTATTTGTTATTTAACAAACGAGAACTAGTTATCTTGTTCATCACCGTGTTTGTGAATCATATCCTCGTTTCATAATGAGATGGTACATTATGCATCCCTTAGACTTTAGTCCCCTTCCAACTTGTGCTCAGTATTACCATCCTGATTCTCCTCAACTCCAAGTGGTTTATCAGATGTAAATTGTATGTTAGGATTTGAAAACATGACTATGAATTCAATAACATCTCCTAGAAGTACCCTTTCCTTAAGACAGATCCTTTTACAGATCCATCCATCTTCAATCTATTACATTTTCTGCAGATCACCAGAAAGAGTTCATGAAAAGGTTTCACAGCACAGTCTGCACTTGATTGAGTGTTCCGTCAGAGAGAACGAGATAGGAATTATAAGAGGTGCTGCCTGTGCAAATAGCATTAGTGGCTCTCAAGAGCAGAGAGTCCTTCAGTTTAATAAGCAGAATTCACTGTATCCAGAGTTAATATGGCCATACTGCAGTCACTCAGCATCAGAGGTTTGATTAACAGTGGTCTGATTTGTTTCATATAAGCTAGTTTAAAAAAGAAATGACTTCTGCATTGTACATTTACATGAAAATCCTACAAATAAACAAGAAGTGAAAAAAAACCTACCTATTGGTTCCTCCACAGGAACAAGTGACTTTAGGAAGTTGAGCCAGAATATTACTTGATTAAGTTGAATTTCATAGGGCTCTTCAAGGCTAAAAACCACAATGTGAATTGATGTGGGATCATTGGCAGCAAAATAATCATAACTGCAATAATACGTAGGGTTTCCAGAAAATTCCCACACACTGAAATCTCCAACACCTAAAAGGAAAGAACATGCCAGATATCATATTTCTGTCTCTCTTTCTGTGTGCGTGTGTGTGTGGGGGGGTGTGCGATGTAAAAAAGACGGGGCAATATGGACAGGAGATTTTCTACTGTCAGCGTCAATTGTGCACCAACAACTGATGGGGTGTGCATGTTGCAAGCCTGTTGTCTGCATGTATGCCCCTTACTTGCATGTCATTCATAAGGTGCAAGTAGGAGCACCTTCAGACTGGCTTTTTAAAGGCAGCTGCAGCTTAGATAATGAAAGCAAGCATTTGGTTGGTTGCCATGTTACTGTACATGTGCACAACCTGCAGAGCCACTGTTCGCGACACTTCAACATCCTCAGCTGCCCAACATGCTGGAGGAAAGTCGCTCACCAGGCAGTAAAACGGAGGCAGACCGCACATGGAGGCTGGATCGCGGCTGTGAGTCCCTGCATTCTCTCTGGATGATGTTGAAGTGTCATGTGTGCGCTGGCTTTGCGAGGTTGTGGCGGTTGTGTGGTGTGGCAATGGCTGGCTCTGGTTCTGCTTTTTTCTCCTGATGCGTGAGGCTCTGTTCCTCCACGACTTTAGGTTCACCGGGACCTTCGTCTCTGCTGCCAGTGGCTTTGAGGGCTCTTGTCGGTGCTGGGGTAGAAATTGCTGCGGACTCTGGGCTCGGGCCAAGGTGCCGACTTCTTATTTTCCTCAGGTACCATGGGCTTGTCATCACCTTGTCAGCACTGGGGCAGCGCTCAGTGTTCCACAGTCCTGCCACTACAAGGTAAGCAGGGGGAAAAAATGGGATCGCTGCCACTTCCCACAAAATCCGGCTTGTACGCTGTGTAATAGAATGGGCGGCTGTCACAGTTGTAGCGCTTAGCTTCCGGTTTTGGCAGAAGTCGGGTTAGGGGGAAGATGCAGAGCTGCAGAATGAGTCGCCCCATCGCCGTTTTGCAGTACACAGGAAGTAGTGTTTTCGAACAGTATTTTTTTAATAAAGCATTGATTTTAATAAACTTTATGCAGGGTAGACCTATTATTAGTGGGGGGGAAATGGATTTTTAATACAAAATTTTTTAGTGTTACTGTTCCTTTGTTCCTTTGATTTGGTTTGATGTTTGGCCAATGAGGATTCAATATGGGGATCAGTCCAAAATTGATGGATTTGGTTCGTTCCTAGATACAAATACAAGTGAACACCTTTGAGATCTGCAACTGAATGCTATCATACATGAACTTCTTTGTTAAGCACTGCAATTTGGTTACCCCCATTTTTGCATGAATGCAAATGCTGATTAGGAACAAATAAAAATAACAGTTGAACTTCTGTATTTTCATCTATATTTGTAACATTTATATAGTACATTTGTACATTATCTATTATTTCTGTAGCTTGTGTTTTGCACAATACTTGTGAACATTATTAAACATTTTGTGAATAACATTTGTTTTTAAATTGCAAATATTCCAATGACTTGAGTAGAATATCAAACACAGAGAAGGCATTTATACCATTGAGATTGGCATTCTGGATGTCTATAGCCTTGGTTGACTGGTCATCTGTGCAACAGTGAGGCGACGGTGAAACAAATACTTCAAGAACCCCTTTGGTTAGTCCTGGCTCAAACATCATACTCCGGCTTCTTACACTCACATTCTCACAACCAGGGTAGAGATCCGAGATGCTCACTGAAACTGAAACACAAGAAAACAGCAAGTTAGAATCCATGGAATAGCCACGTTGTAAAATGTTTAACAGGCTTCTATAGTAATTTCAAAATATATAATAATTAGATATAATATCTGGAATCCAGTTACCTGAAGAGATTTGAAAATTGGCAACTCTAATTCTACAATGTATTGTTTACATAAACAGTTTATCACATGACAGATTACACTTTCTTTCCTAAGACAATGCCTTGAGCTCACCATTAAGATATTATAATGGCAAAACAAATGTATTTAACTGTACTTTATGTTTAAATGATCTTCAGTAGATATGAAGATAATCTATAGACTGTAGGCGGATCAGTCACATGCCTATGATTATTGCCCAGTTGGTTTTAACTGATGGAATGGCAGACCAGCAATAAAGCTCCCTCATTAGTAGCATAAACAGCACCAGCAAGTGGCACTCAAATATGCACAAAAACATGCTATGACACGTAAAGAACCAGAAATTACCATTAAATAAGTTATTTTTTAAAAATTTAATATATGTATCTGTTAATTAACTACTACAAAACAAACTCCAAAATCTGCTATTTGACCTGAACTAAACCAACTGTATTCTAAAAGTTTATGACTTTTTGCCCTGTTCAGTTTAAATGGATGCCTGTATGGCTACATAGCAGTTCATTTATATAAAATAAAGTAGTCTTTACTGTTCCTTTACCAAATTCAGAGTCATGAGAAATATACACAAAAGGGATAATTTACCAGGTTTTTTCACACATTGGTGTTGTGCCTGGGGTGTGGTCTGTGCAGACTGTGCTTTGCACCTTGCACAGCATTAAAAATATGGTGTAGAGTGCAGAGGGCAGCAAGCATTGTTTGGAGCAAAGCTAAGGTTGCCACCTGTCTGGTTTGGACCCAGGCAACCCTTATGCAACCTGCAGCAAATGACATGATGATCAACCAATCACCGACCGCTGCATCATAGTCTTGTCACCTGATGTCACAAGCCCACCTACTAAACATTAACAACCAACTCCCTGGCATCACTCACCCCAAACTTCCCTACTCCAAAAGATGGCAACCATACACAAAGCGGGCAATACCGTGCTCGCTAACACCGGCCTTGAACAGAATGCATATTGGCTATTGTTGTCACAGTACTATTGAAATGTGATGGCAAGAATAGACCACCTGTCTTGGCTGTTAGTGGAGAAGAAGGAAACCGGGAAGAGTTAGTGGATGAAAGACGAGGTCGGCGTCTTCTGAAGAAACTTCGGATCAGGCCACATTTGAGGGACTCTACAAGCGTGGTCTTTCCCGATCCCATGTGTCCAAATAACTTCAGCTTAATTCTTGGTTGGGGGTTTGGTGAAGGTCTGAGCTGCTGTATGAACACACTTCTGTAGGTATCCTAAACGGAAAGGAGAATCCAACTGATCAGTCAAAGAAAGTACTATTACTGGATACTAGGTGAAAGGCACAGCGCTCCTACAACAGTAAAGATTCATGGCTTCATATTTGTCCCTGGGATCTCCTCATGTTTCAATTCACACATTTCTTTAAAAAGTAAGCAGATTTCATCTGTCATAGAAGCATATGCTGCAGGGATGATTACTACTAATCAGCTCTGTGCTGCCATGTACTGTAAATACATTTACATAGAACATAAACGAGTTTTCCATTTTCTGTATTTTGCCATACATTACATTTACATTAAACCACATGGGCCATAGATTATTCTGCATATGAAGCATTTTCAGCTGCTTATTTGTGTTAATTTAAGGGAGGGTGTCAACACTGTTCATCTGTCATAGTTAAATAACATAGACGGATAGAATCAATACTGCAAGTAGCCAAGCTGTGAGAAAGAACAAAAAATGAGCAAACAAATTAAATTTCTATTGGTGCAAATGCTCGTGCATCACCTCAGAATCCAGTTGGCCAGTGAGTAATAGAAATAGATCATTAGTATCCTAGAAACATTACAATGAAATAGGGATTTAAAATCCAAGGCATTTTTAGGGGATTCATTTTATTTACGATGATGTGTGCAAGTTTAGATGTTGAGCACAATCAATTTATATTATATTAAAAGGAAAATGTTGTATGTCTGAACGCCATACTTTAGTGACTACTAATGAAAGAATTATGAGGAAAGTTAAAGCATTATATGTTGTAGTATGAGAGGTTACTGTGATTTATGTAGCGATACAGCAAAATAAAAAAAAGTAATTGGGATGGCAGACATTTAATACACATTCTCTGAAAAGCAGAGGGACTTGAAGTTCCATAATCCATCAGTTCACAAAGGAACAAGCCGCGGTTGCATTACTCTGTGATCCTAAAAGGATAGGAGGGGGGAGGGGAAGTTGAGAAATGGTTCCAATGAGTTAGAGGCAGACTATCATGGTTTACATTCAATATGACAAGTGTGTGTGAGTATATTGTGTCGAAAAGGGGGTATATTTTCTTGTTTATCTATAACTTGGCCACAAGAGGTCACTACTCCACTAGGGTCAATGAATAAGATGACATAAGATAACTTAAAAAGCCTCATTTATAACAACAGTCAGATTTTTGGACACATATTACAACATTGTTTCCCCCAGTAAATGCAGTATTTTCCCAGTACGGTAATTGTGACTACACTTCAAACAAACACTATTGAACATCAAGTGCAGTTTGCATATCTGTGGTGTCTTCTAAAGTAACCCACTGCTGGAAGCCTGTAAATACGACACAGCCAGGGTTGCATCGGCTCCAGGGATCCCCAGCTTGGATGGGAACACTTGTGGATGGTGCATTGGTACTCAGAACAACTATACAGCCTTTAATAAACATGTACAGTGCTACGCAACATGTTGGCTCTATATAAATACATGTTAATAATAATGTACCTTTAAGGGGGTGGTTCACCTTTAAATTAACTTTTGGTTATAGAATGGCCAATTGTAAGCGAAGTTTCAAATTATCTAAATTTTTTGTTTTATCGTTTTTTGAATTATATGCCTTCCTCTTCTGACTCGTTTCAGTTTTACAAATGGGGGTCACTGACCCTATCTAAAAACAAATGCTCTGTAAGGCTAGAAAATTATTGGTATTGATACTTTTTATTACTCATCTTTCTATTCAGGCCCTTTCCTATTCAAATTCCAGTCTCGTAGAGAGTAATATGGACCTTAGCAACCAGATTGCTGAAATTACAAACTGGAGAGCTGCTGAATAAAAAGCTAAATAACTAAAAAAAAAAAATCACAAATAATAAAAAATTAAAACCAGCTGAAAATTGCCTCAGAATATTACTCTCTAAATCACGATAAAA
Source organism: Xenopus laevis (assembly GCF_017654675.1). Taxonomy (NCBI): domain Eukaryota; kingdom Metazoa; phylum Chordata; class Amphibia; order Anura; family Pipidae; genus Xenopus; species Xenopus laevis. The sequence continues at coordinate 146,359,872 of NC_054371.1, read as the reverse complement.
GTTTATTTAAAGGTGAACAACCCCTTTCATGAATCAGGTAAATTTGTACATAAACATGCATCCATTTGAGTGCCCGTTCATTTACACTTCCACTTGCAGTTGTAAATGAGGCTTATAAATTGTATATAAATACATGAAATGTATAAATATATAAAATCTGAACATAACTTGTGTAAAAAAAGATTAAGGGGTGGAGGGTGTTGGTAGATAGTTGCCAAAAATCTCTGGATGACTAGAAGAGATACAGATTACCTTCGCTCTAAGAATTTGAGCAGTACTGCATTATAGAACAGTGTGACTGTTCCCACTTATAATAATATCAAATACAGCTGATAAATATGGCACCCACGGCAGAATAATAGATGCCGATATGTTTTACTTGACATTTACAGTATAATAATCATAATGTGAATATAGACCCTACTTATAAAGCAGCTGGAGAGAAGCACACTTATTACATTCCATGCCACTTTACCGAAAGTTTTCATATCTAATATTAAATAACTCTAGACCTAGCGCTTGTACACAACTAGCCTTATATGTTATAAAGGAAACAAGTTTGATAAGATGGAACTACCCAAAAAGATAAAGCCAGTCATTGCTCATTTTGCAAATAAATATGGTCTACACACAAAAACAGGAAATTCTAGCTCTATAAAAAAAAATACAGTTTAAAAACACATAAAGAACATTGTATATCTTGCAAAAATGACCATGAACCTGATGGGACAATCCTATTATGGTCACACCTTTTACACGGGATTAAAGGCTACGCAGATTAAGTGCATTATATTCAGTAAAGTATCTAAGACTTTTCAAGAGGTAAAACGACCGCAGGCATCGTTGGCACAAATAATCTGAAAGTATTTGCGTATAGCACAGGCACAAATGCGTATTAGCAATGGAATTACTGCAAGTCTAATGATCTCCAAAGATATAAGGGGTCATTTACAAACCAAAAGGCAGGGTGCAAAAAATTGGCACAAACTACTATTTTTCCCCCCCATTAAATGGCAGCACTGTATTCGTGAGGGGCGAGAGAGGAGATGCATGTAGGAGCCTTGTATACAGTATGAACATTATTCAGACACACATTTGGGAGCTGCCGCAGACACAGGCTGCAATGGGACCAACTTTAGTGTTGGGCTTCTTGTGATTTTAACCAGGGTTCTAGTAAACAGCCCTTGTAGTAGTACATCACTTCTATGCAGATATTTGTAGAAGATTCACATGCACTAAGAGAGGCAAAGAAATGATCAATAAAAAAAGAGATACATGTATGGGACCCATTATCCAGAAACCCGTTATCCAGAAAGCTTCAGATTACGGAAAGGCTGTCTCCCATAGATGCCATTTTATCCAAATAATCCAAAATTTTAAAAATGATTTCCCTTTTCTCTTTAATAATAAAACAGTAGCTTGTACTTGATCCAAACTAAGATATAATTAGTCCTTACTGGAAGCAAAACCAGCCTATTGGGTTTATTTAAGGTTTACATGATTTTATAGACTTAAGGTATGAAGATTATGGAAAGGTCTATTATCCGGAAAACCCCAGGTCCCGAGCATTCTGGATAACAGGTCCCATACCTGTACTATGAAATATAGGTCAATGAGTATTTGTCTGATTATGACAGGAGTTGTAGCTCAGAGTGAGGGGTGGAGAGATCAGTTCCTCAGTAATCAAGCCTGACTGTAGCAGACTATAATTAAATTATGCCTGATAAGCCCTGAATCCAATCATAAGAGCACCATGCCTGTGACTTCTTCCTCTGACTGATAGGACGTAGCATTCAAATCCTATGGTTTAAAAAGCTGAAGACACCTACAGCAGTTATGCATAACCATCAATGCAATGCTTCCTAATAGCAATTGTTTGCTCTACACTGCAACAACTGGAAAATCAACCAGCAGTTAAGTGCTTTAGTAATAAATAGCTCAGTTTCTAACCACCCCATTTTATTAATATATTAGAGCTATTGTGCCAATCTATTCTAAAAATCAGTTGTAACCAATTAATAATAAGTGGGGGATTTACATCTGACTCCCATTGTGAGTTATGGGGCATCTCCAAGCTGAAATAGATATGGGGGGGGGGATGCGCTTACCTTTCGAAGCCTTGAGAGTAGACTGACAACGGACTCATGCTGCTCTGACCTAGCAAGATCCTCTGCTGTTTTCCCATCCTAAATAGCAATACAAGGTATGATGTCAAATTCAGTATTCAATTTACTGGCCTTACCTAAAGAACTATCATCACTTCTTACAAATCTATGAAACAATGTTATTTCCAAATGAGCGATTGTGTTGGCTTTACACACCAACTTCAGTTTGCCAGGAGTTCCCAAGAAGAGGGCAGAAATCCCACCTGTGTAGTCCAGTGCTGTGCTCAACTACTGGGACAGACTAAAGAAACGGAGAGGCAGGGGCCATGATGTTTTCCCTGTCCTTCTACAATAGTTGAAGGAACAGTAAACCACTAACATCTGCACTAACAGGAAAGGAAGCCTTAGAAATAAAGGACCAATTATTCATTGAAGTATACTTCATTTTTCAGAAAATTCCCTTGATTAGCAAATTGCTGTGCTTAAGAGGCAAAAGATGAATGACACTGAAATGACTTCACATTCTAGCCCGACAATAAATGAACACTTCACGTTATCCTGAACAAACGAGGCCTGTGCTGGTTATTTTGCCTGAATGAGCACCAAGGAGGAGGCAAATCAATCAGCAATGGGCCTGGTCACATTCAATTACAGATGTCAGACAAGCCAGCAATCTCCTATACACAATCCATTTACCATCTGCTTGTGAGATTCCATAAATAACACCTTATCAACTGCAATGCATTCTGGCACATATAAATCCTTTATTTAAGCTGGGTTAGTCTTAAAGGAATGAAGATGTAATTATTGTGACAGAAGTGAACACTATCTGACACTGGTAGGATGAAACGTTGGCCCCAATTTACTAAATCACATCACAATGGGATAACTGTGACATTTGACTTTAGTAGATGTCTATGGATAGGAGGGTCAATGGACCATTTAACAACTCTATACCTGTATAGGAAACATTTTCCTAGACAAATGTCAATCCTAATGTAGTGGTTTTTAGACTATTTAGGGGTAATTTACAAATACAGCTGCAGTGTGCAATGGCAATTTTGGACAAAATTTACAATGTTTTTTTTACCCATAATGCAGTTAACCCCTCTACTTTTCCAGTGTCATTGTGCCCACATGTGGATTTGTGCTCAGCACATCTGATGCAGTACAACACATGCAATTGTGGTCCACTACATTGGCTCCTCTAGAAGAATAGTACAGAACCTATGACCTATGGTTGCTTTTAACAATGGATCACATAGACAGACTTTTCACCCTGAAATGTAAAACATGAAAACGGCTAAAGTTACCAAAGTCAAGGCTTCAACATTTGCTCCTGCGACACAGAGATATCGGACAACTTCCACAATACCGTTGTTTGCTGCCAGATGTAAAGGTGTTCGGCCATACTGCAAAGACAAGCAAAACAATGTATATACTCCTATAAATACAGATATAAAAGCACACACCTATTTAAATAAATAAATTGATGTTTATTATTTCAAGGTTTCTTGTCCTTCCTCAAGAGTTTACAGATCAATGCAGAAGCAGAAACAATTCTGCTATTAACTTACTAAGACACTGTGAGTGTCAGTTTTTATTGTATCAGCACTAAAATTGTAGGTATGTGTAAGAAAATGTAGAGAAAGAGTTTATGAGGCGGCTTTCCATATAAATACTGAACAGGAAGGAGGTTCTGGTGATTGTGCTTGTTCTAAGTTATAAACCTCAGCCACCTGCTGCTCCTATAAAAGCAGCAGGGGAAACCAGCCTAGCAGAAAGCCAGGTGCTCGGCCACTTAGCTTATTTTACTGGGGAAATGAAACTTGGAAACAACGATATTCTGTGTTACAAGTGCAACCATGGGAAAGTGACAGCTATTTATTAGTAAATGTGCAATGGATGTATTTCATTTGTGACTGTAGCCCAAAAAGGCTTGCTACTTAAGCAAAATAAGCACTTTATCAGCTTTAATACTGTGATATTGATATAAACATTTAAAACCCAATTGTTACACCTGTTTAGAAACACCAAGATGTTAAAGACATAACTCAGTAGCAACTAGTGATGTGGGGGTCGAGAAAAATTCGACCCGCACCAGACTTCTCCCCTCCATTTATATTTATAAGTACTGCCTCCTGGCTGTGATCTGTTGTTACTCTGCAATGTCCCTTATGTATAGATGCAAATCCCATTGCTCTGGTTTTAAACTTTGTTTAAGAAGGAGACTGATCACTGTCATTGGTATGTGTTTACAACAATCTGTGGCAGACTTCATCATATTGATGTAAAATAAATTGGTTTAAAGGCATGCCTTCTGTGAAGAGTGGGCCTGCAAAATGACCCATGAAGGGCATTTAGGGGGGGAAAAAAAATCAGACCAGCTCATTAGTTTTATAATTCTCTGTGGCTATATGAACAACTGTGACCGGTACCCACTTAGGATAAATTCAGCTGGAGAGAGGAATAACCAATTAAAATGGAAATAATGAATATGTGTCATTCTGCTAAGTAATACCAGCATAATAAACACACAGTGGGATTAGCATTGCAATCTGTGACATAAAAAAACAGCTCACTACTCCAGCTGCCATGTTCAGAAAGAAGATTTGTGGCAATGGCCAATGAGGGAGAGACAAATGCCCATATGTAATAAAAGGCACTAAGCTTGACCAGGTGCAGTAACCCATAGAAACCAATAAGATGCTTGTTTTTACACAAGTGACCAGTAAATGTCACCTGCTTATTGGTTACTCTAGGCTGTTGTAGCTTCCAGCTTTATCATATAACCCCAAAAATCTCAAAACAAATGTTGATGAAATTTCTGGACTCCTAGAATGGAGTATAGAAGGATTGCACTCTGCATACAGCACTGCATGCATTTAATTACACTTAATTTCATTTAATTTTTTTTGTATGGTTATAGAAAGCAACAATTGCTCCAGACACAAGTGCTTTGTGCATGAGCATTAATGTGTACAGTTTTCTACTTTTACTGCTTTTGCATGTGTGGCAATAATAAATGACTACTACAATGTTGAACTTTAATGAATATTTGAATCTATAAGAAAGAATGTACTTTGCTAAATATAATAAGTCAGTTAGGTGAGTAAAACAGAAAACAAATCCAGTTTTACACATAGCTAAATAAAGTTACCTAGATTCTGGAAATGAAGAATATTCCTGGCATTTAAAGGGGATGTTCACCTTCAGACAAAAGCCCGAAAGTGAACAGCCCATGAATGGATTTTTTTTAAAAAAATGATGTTACCAAGATATTTAGCCAGTGTACAGTACTGAAAAACCAGACGCTATTGTCCATGCTCCTTTCTTCCTGTCAATTTGCATCAGTTATCTGATCAGATAAAGGACATGCAAATTAAAGGGGATTTCACAGTAGCACTGGATCACTAAACTTTCTACTTCATCATCATGTTGGCAGGGTCACTGTTGAAAGCAGGGGGTTGGTGGTGGGGGGTTTTATCAGAGATTTGTTCAGGACTGTCAAAAGAATAGCAAGATAGCTTGGTAACACTTCATTTTAAAAACCTAAATCACTTATAATAATGTTTGTAATGAATTGGGCAGTTAATTTTTGACATGTGTCCGAAGGTGAACATTTGCTTTAACATGCCAGTTTACAGAATAACTCCATCCTGCAGCATTTACACTTGCATTTAGATGATGGGGTGAACGAGCTCCATGGCATGTGTTATCAGCATGACCTAATTAAAAATAATGATCTATTTTCTTGTCATTTAAAGATAATTTTTCTTTTGTCTTCATGCAGCCATTCGTTTCATGACATACTTCCTTTTATGTGTACCATTCTCTGTCACTCACCTTGTTAGTTATATCCAAATTACATCTTGCCTCACATAGTGCCATTACAATAGGAAGATTTCCATCTTTGCAGGCAACATGCAGAGGTGTGTTACCATGGCGATCCTGGAAGTCTACAAAGCATCCATGGATGATGAGCATTTTCACTACTTCCATCTGACACCGTCTCACTGCAAGGTGAAGGGCTATGTGCCCATCCTGCAAGGGCAGAGGAAGCCAGGCAGCTATATTTAACATTCATTCTTATGTGGAGCTATCTCTAGAGAACCTTTATTAGCTTTCCTGACTACACAAGTTTTTGGACAACTAAGAACTGTCAGAAAGCTAGCTAGCTGGATAAATGGGAGACAGAGAGGCATCATGTTGTAATGGATGCAAATCTGTTTTCGAGGCACGATTTTATGAATAGTATTTGAGCTGTATTATGCCAAGCTCCCTTGTGACTGTATATGGCCAGCACAATTGCATCTAGAATAACTTGCAGGTAGTGTGTAATTGTTCTTCAGTCTTAATACACCAACTTTCATTAAGTATTAAAAAATAGTTTGAATGTTTTAGTTTTGTAAAACAAAATGTCTATACAAATGAAAACTAAAGATAAGTTAGTAGTGACATAAGTAAGTAGTATGTGACTGGCCAATCAGATAACCACAATAATTTTCTTCTCTATCTCTCTCTTTCTTAAGTCTAAATTATTTTGGCACTTATTATTAACATCTCACTAATATTTTCAATGGAACAATGAAGAATACCAGGTTACTGGCAACAGATAGGCGTCTGAGGAAAGAGATTTTAAGAGCATAACGGGTCTCAGGCATTTATGCGATTTGAGATGCTGTGAATCATTCATCCATCACTCACCTTGTCTGTTGCATCAAGGTCACCTCCATGGTCAACCAAGCACTCCACAATGTCGTGGTATCCTCTGGCTGCTGCTGTCAGAATGGGGGTTTCCCCATCCCGATTGCGAATATTGACATTGCAGCCAGCCTGGCACAAAGCTTTTGCAACTGGGTAGTAACCATGCCAAGCAGCACAATGCAGAGGGGTTTCTTCCTCCTGCAAATTAATATTTTTTTTTTTATAAAAGAGTACAACTGTTCTTGTAATCATTTTTTAGGAGTCGTCTAGATCCAAATGTTAAGCAGCATTTTAAATGTATAGAGCTTTAAATCTACATCTGTGGAACATGTTCCTCTGGAGATATCAGTTTAGTAAGCACTGTAGCCATCTGCAGAACAGTGCTGTATTTCACATAAATTGCAGACTAAGGCAATGCGGATTAATGGTTTCATTCATCAAGCACAAGTGGTGCTTGAATCTGTTTTTTATTGCTACATGAAGAGATCTATATTCTTGAATATCTTGCTTCACAAGAGGCAACTGATCACATGCATTCTGCACCCAACCGTAAAGCAGGCACAGAAGTATTGGCGAACAGATGGCAACTTTTTGCCTTTCATAGCAGATTCTTGGAAACAACAAGAAAGCACATAACAATGCTACATACCTTATCCTGGATGTCTGGATGTGATCCAATGCTGCACAAGTATTGAATAACTTCAAAATGCCCATAGCGGGCCGCCACGTGAAGTGCTGTTTCGCCCGACTAGAACCAAATAGTACACGGGTGTCAGTCTGCACTGCTGGCCTTTTGCCCAAATGAGGACAGAGGGTCTCCCCAAAGACCAAAGATAGGAAACATAAAGAAAAGTGGTACAGAGGCCTATGGGGCCAAGCAGGACTGTATTTACCAAATAGGTAGCACAAGGCCCATGCCCTGGGAGGCAGCATTGGGGGGGGGAGCCCTCAGGTACCTATATAATATATAAAATAAACAGCAGAACACCACCAAATCGATCCCCTGGTGCTGGATGCTTGCTGCTTAATCCAGTGGAAGGCTAAAGACCTGTGTTTAGGGCAATCAAACCTTAATATAGGCCATGGCCAAAGGACCCACATTATTGACACTCCTTAACACTTATAAAGCCTACAGTTTCTTAAAGGAAAACTATACCCCCCCAAACAATGTAGGTCTCTATAAAAAGATATTGCAAAAACAGCTCATATGTAAAAACCCTGCTTCATGTAAATAAACCATTTTCATAATAATGTTCGTTTCTAGTATTATGTGGCATTGGGTAATCATAAATAGAAAATTGGCATTTTAAAAAATAAGGGCCACCCCCTGGGATCCTAGGATTCACAGTGCACACAAACAACCCATACTTGTTAGGTAATACGAGTCAAGGTAATATGAGTCAGTTAAATACTTTTTAATTTTGGGGGTAAGGTTTTCCTTTAATTCCACTCCTACAAACCACCTAGTACAACTAAGTGAAAATAAACGCTACTTCCAAATAATTGGGTGAAAAAAATGGTCAGCTTACCTTATCTTTAATATCTAAAGGACAGTTATTCTGATGGAGAAATTTCAGAGTCTCAACATGACCATGTCGAGAAGCCCAGTAAATTCCATTGGATCCAGCCTACACACAAACAGTGACAATTAACACCTGGATATATTACAGCATAAAAAATAATTCTTGTTTATGTTTCTCTTTGTGTACAGTTGGGTCACAAAAGATGACCTATACGGTCATACGCACCTTATCTTGTACATCAATCTGAGCGCCGCGCTTTATTAGCAGTTCAAGAATCTGGATATTCCCACAGCCAGCAGCAATTAACAAGGGTGGGGTGCCATGCTGAAAAACACAGACACAATTATAAGGTTCCACACATGATAAATAGCTTCATTATAATTTCCCATTCTCCATTCATTTACATTGGAGAGAGTAATGATAATCTGTTTATGCTAGAACGTTTCTGTTGATTAACACCCTGTAGGGTAGTATATTATTGTAACTATATTGCACTTTGAAAACTGTTTATTTAAAGCAGGGGAGAAAATCTATTACCAGAGTACTCCTTAAGGTGGTCATAGACGTAACAATTAAGAACTTTCCAAGAAAGACCATTCGTTTCAATACACGTGTAGAGCTGAATCGTCAGATATATAGGTAGAAACAATAGAATTCTACCTGTATCTGACGATTCAGCACTAACAATGGGCGATGTTTGGATGCCTTCAAAGGCACCCAATCAAAATTTTCCATCCTGCCCGATCGACGAGCTGACCGACATTCAAGTCTTCTGCCTATCTCGGTCGGCTCTTTTCCCACCATACACGCACCGAATATCTTAAGTAAATTCGTTTTGTACGATATTATCTGTGCGTCTATGGCCACCTTTATACCCATCTTGGTTCTTGAACTTAAGTTTACAATCATTTCCTTTTTACTTAGAATTGCTTACAACATCTGGGACAATTTATTTAATGTCTCTTCTGCTTCTCAATACCCTGGGTCCTGTCACAGTATGGAAGCTCCTTCCACATATCTGACTTAAAGGATTTTCTAGATAGTTTCAGACTGAATGGCCTTTTAACCCCTAAACTGCTCACAGTAAGCAGAACTTCATATTTGTGACAGCCTTAGCCGCTAATTGATTAAATTCATTGCTTCGCTTTTATGCCGAGCTGAAAGGCTTATGACATCATCATTATATATTTTAATTAAACTGTCTACTCTGAAAAGAAAATCCTGCACACCACCGTTGTAACTTGTGATTTATTGTGCTTGCTGGATTAATGATGTGAAATGAATAACGTGCTGTTGAGTTTTGAAGCTCTGAAGAAAGTGAAGGACGCCAACACATCACTTCTTTGTCCCAGTCGTGCGGTGAAAAATGGCAAGTCAGCCACTAAGAGCAGCACAGATGGGAAAACCCGAGCCTGTGTTAATGATTTGCTGCTCGGAGGGATTCTAAGTGTGTCAGGGCAATATAGTTAAAGGAATGACACAATAAAAGCCATGAAGGAGTATCTGACTGCTGTATCACAAATACAAATGTGTGATTGACACAAGAAGTAATTTTGCTACAATATTAACATATACTTAGCTGGACTGGTCATATTTCATATCCAGCATTTCTAATTACAGCTCCATATGTAACATTACCTTATTCGGCTGGTTCACATCATAGTTTGACAAGGACCCAAAAAGATGCTGCAAACCAGGGACGTTATCGTCATTTATGGCATGAATGATGGCTTTCATTACAAAAGAGTCCTCCTCATCCTGAATCAAACAAAAAAGGCACATCGTATGGGTTCTTTTTCTAGAAACAAATGCTTTAGGTGCATTTTGTAAAACTTAGTAAGGGTTAAGTTGTTTGAAGGTTTCACCTCCCATTCATTTCCACTTTGAAAAGCATGGCTGTTCAGAGTATATTTATCTGCCAAGCATTGCCACATAGGAGTACACGTTCAAACCCTCTCACCCATCTCTCTGTTATTAAAGGAAAACGATACTATTTTTTTTACTCCTGTCAGTCTGCACATCTCCTGAAAGTCATTTAGGGCACACCAGACAATTCAGCCGTCATACTCTATAAGGTGATGCAGTATAGGGACAGCAAGCAAGCAGTCAAAGAATACAGTTTGTTCAGGTCGTTTAAGCTTAATACAATGACGTTGCTTTTTAGTTCTGTGGGAACAACTACCCTGACGCACAGCTGCAGTGTAGGTTTTTGGTTTCTATACTTTCAAATTTGTCAACAAATTAAAAATGCACAAAAGTTTAACAGTTTCACCTTGAAGCTAAATGCGTGTTTGTACTACTGGATTCCAAGCTGAAATTCACTTGGCCACATTTTGAATAGATTCCTGTCTGAAAACATTTTTTTTATTTTGAGTACTTCATTCTTCTAGACTAGTCTTCTGTTTGCTCTTTTTTTGTAAATATTGTTCCGTGTGTTTAGCCATTCTATTTGCAGTGTGCTACCGAGGTGCACTCATCTTTAAAAATCAGTAAAAGGATAAATCAGTGTAAAACGACATTGGTGTAGTTATGGGGGCTGTTATTCATGTGAAATACAGTGGTTCATTTTAGTGTTAAGTGTTTTAGTGTTGTTTGACACACAATAATATATATATTTGTTGTGGTTCCAACAATATATTATGCATGCATTCCCTGATTTTACAGTTTTCTGGATTTTTACAAACCTTTTTTCCTGGTCCTCTGAAACAGGTCAAATGTGTGTTCTACTGTGTATTATAGATAGAACGATAGATAGATAGATAGATGGATAAATTATAGTTAGATAAATGATAGTTAGATAGATAAATTATAGATAGATAGATAGATAGATTAGATAGATTAGATAGATAGATAGATAGATAGATAGATAGATAGATAGATAGATAGATAGATAGAAAGATTATAAAAATACAAAGAAGGAAGGCAGTCCTTTTAGTTTAAATGTTACCTCGTGGAGAATCGGAGGCGTGAATTACTGTTTTTTGAATAGGTAGATAGATTATAGTTAGATAGATGATAGATGCAGTTATCTGGATTTTTACAAACCTTTTTTCCTGGTCCTCAAATGTGTGTCAAATGTGTGTTCTACTGTGTATTATAGATAGATAGATAGATGATAGATGATAGATAGATGATAGATAGATAGATAGATAGATAGATAGATAGATAGATAGATAGATAGATAGATGATAGATAGATTATAAAAATACAAAGAAGGAAGGCAGTCCTTTTAGTTTAAATGTTACCTCGTGGAGAATCGGAGGCGTGAATTACTGTTTTTTGAATAGATAGATAGATTATAGTTAGATGATAGATGCAGTTTTCTGGATTTTTACAAACCTTTTTTCCCTGGTCCTCTGAAACATTTCAAATGTGTGTTCTACTTTCTATCTATAATAGATAGATAGATAGATAGATAGATAGATAGATAGATAGATAGATAGATAGATAGATAGATAGATGATAGTTAGATAGATGATAGATAGATAGATGGTAGATAGATAGATGATAGTTAGATAATGTCAACAGTTGCCACAGAAAATATGACTGAAGGACTGACACACCAGTGCTTCCTTATACAGGTATGGGATCTGTTATCTGGAAACCTATTATCTAGAAACCTCCGAAATACAGAAAGGCCGTCTCCCACAGATTCCATTTTATCCAAGTAATCCAAATTTTAAAAAATTATTTACTTTTTCTTTGTAATAGTAAACAGTACCTTGTACTTGATCCAAACTAATATTATTAACCAGATTAATATTATTAATCCTTATTGGAAGTAAAACCAGCCTATTGGGTTTATTTAAGGTTTACATGATTTTCCAGTAGACTTAAGTTATGAAAATCCAAATTACAGAAAGATCCGTTATCCAGAAACCCCCAGATCTTGAGCATTCTGGATAACATACCTGTACTGGTAACCTTGTCATAAGCTAACCTTGTCCTGCAACTGGGGCTTGAACTGAAAATGTATGACACCCCCTGCTATAGAAAGAAAGAGAGTGAGATTTGCTGCTAGTTTTCACAAATACCAAAACTGTTCATGCACCATTACCCAGATTAGTATAAAAAATGTACAAAAATGTTAACTTTTGTCCCTAAAACAGTGATCCATTGGATTGTATGCATCTTAAGTTCGTTGATTGCATTCTGCTTTCAGCTTTCCTTTCTAATGAGCAATAACTTATAGCACATGCAAGCTGTTACCTGCTATTCATAATAAAAAAAGGCTATAACACTATGATCTCCCCACACTCCATCTGCGAGCAACTTAAAAGGCATGTTTTCCTGCCAACCAGGAATGGGCCATAAGGCAAAACACTGCCAGATGCTCAGAATTATATTTATATGTCCTTCTAGAATTAACCACATTCTAGTCCATAACCGCAAAAGCATATTCAAGGTGTGATACCCCCCCCTCATTCCAGACATGGACTGAACCTTGCATATGGACCAGATCTAGGGAGAGTATATCAGCCTTTACAGGTTTGTACATATAACATTAAAGATGAAATGTTTCTTCGCAAACTGCAGTTCTGACCTGCTTTGTGCTGTATTTCATTCACAGCAATACAATGGCAATGGTAATGATCTTCTATAAATTAGTATAAAAATAAATACCCAACGAACCCTGAATATTCTTAGTACTGAATGCATGGCCTTGCAGAAAACAAATTCCAAAAACACATTATTCTGTTTTGCTTCTGCCCTGCAGTGATAAGTAGAACATTATCCATGCCACAACCTCCTGCCTGCTTGTCAGCACTTGGAAGCAGTTTATGGGCCAGGCCACATGTCAGATGGCATAACATTCTCCAGTCTCAGAGTGGTTCTGTATTGTCTGTGTTCTGTCTGCAGAAGAAGATTACATGCACTTGACAGCATATAATCAACGTCAAAGAAGCTTTATGCTGCAACATGGAAATTGCTATTTATTTCAGAAGGGAAGCGGTCAAACAACCAAGTGTGTTTAATTTCAGTATTTTTTGTTAAATCCATGGCAACTTCTTTGTTTAAAGTAGATGTTCATTTCTAAGCATTAACCACATTACCAATTGTCAGAAATGTATGGCAAGCTAAAGTTCCTTAAGGTAGTTATTTTTTCTCTCCAAATAATATTAAGATTGGATTCAGCATAAAGGCTAACTTACAGGCTTCATATTCATAGTCTCTTTGTTTTGCTAAACTCAATGGCCATAAATGTCAAGGCAACCCTTTCTGAAGGTTAATCACTTTGTTATGTTTAAGTGTTGCAGAACAGGTGCTTTCATTGTATGTATTTTATTATTTCCTTATATGATTTACGTTTTAGAGGATTAGCAGAAAGCAAAGCCAGGAAGTGCATTTTTTCTAAAATACATTTTTAAATGCACAGAAACATCTCTAGGAAAGCAATTAACCTGTTATTAACTTACCAGCGTGTCATCACTCCTAGCAATACTCATGTTGCTCCTGGACAAGAAGGATCTCGACAGTCTTTGGCACAGGGATATCAAACGAACAGATTGCTTCAAAAAACAAAATATATTTGGCTTGTCATCTTTCCCTCAGTTACAAAATCTAAATAAGATACATCTTTTCAGGAAAAACTGAAATACATTAAAGTTTAACAAAATAGGGGACAAAGAAAAACCCATATATAAAGTTAAATTATAAGATTCAAGAAATGTTTGTGTTAAATGAGTTTTGCAAAATTCCACTTTGTGTCACTCCATGGTACATATAGTAAAAAACTTCTAACTGGAAAAGTTGAAGTGCGCCATATTTTAATGGGATTGTGACTTTCAAAAAAAAAAAAAAACAAGGAAATGACACAGACTTGCGGCATTATATTGCCTCCTCCAGGTGCCCTTCTGAACCGCTGTATAAAACTACTAGTCTATCGCTGAATCACAGCCAGAAAATACAGAAGTTTGGGAAGTGACGTAGCCAAGATGTCATTAACACTCTCAATCTTTGCATTTTCTGGCTGAGATTCATGGGCAGACTTTTTTTTTTTTTAAGGCAAAAATTATATTCACAAAAGGACTAAGGGGGAATGTAATGGAGCGCATAATTAGTCCTGCATGCTCAATGTCCACCGTTTGTGTATTTGAGTGTATGTGTTGTTGGGAAAATCAGTAAAGGAGGGATGATGGTGATCTATAATAGAGGGATGTTTACTGGAATCATTATCAAACTGTTAAAAAATGCATTATGTATCATTTTTCTGGCCACTGAAATGGGGTGTGCTTGAGTTTTAGGTTATTTTGCCTTTTATTATACCCCCAAGTATTTCTGTAGTATTTGTTGCAAATATTAACTTTACCAAACCAATCTAAATACACTCACAACACAAACAATAAAATATGAAATCTATTCTCAAGTACCTTTGCAGTTTCACAATACTGTCGTAAATGCTGTAAGAGCTGTTTGCTCAAAGGAAAAAAAGCGTTTGCAGTCTTATTTTTTTAATTTAATGGTTTTTATTACATTCCCCCAATAGGTCGCTAGTTGGTAGATTTAAAGTGATCACCCTTGAACTGTTTCATGTAGAGTGTAATGATTTATCATAGGATAAAATAACATTGCATGCGCGATGCAGTATTATTCTATGTATTCTATATTTTATGCATAAATATATAAAATGATTTATAAAAAAATAATTCATTTTGTATAATAGATAAGCAGTAGCAAACTTTGTTTTTGTTATACCTGTTGTTTCTACTGTGTTTTGCAATAAAAGCTTCTCTCACGACAATGGGCATTCTACCTACGAGCACTTAGAAGAATACACTTACTTTCCATTTTCTGCGAGCAGCAAACTTCTTAAACTTCTCCATATTGACTGCAGAGGCTTTCCTGCTCAGTGCTTGCTGAGTATCTTTAGGCTGAAACAGTTTCACAGACAATTAGAAGAAATTAACACGGGGGTGTGTAAAGGTGCAGAGAATAAGCGGCATTCATAAGGGAAATAATAACATTCTATGGGTACTGTTGTAACTACTTGCAAAGAAAGCAGCAAGACCTCTACCACAGCGGAAGGTTTTAAATGGGATGAAAGGTTTGCAATTTATGAGCTTTATTTTCTCACTGCTCCGTTCACAAATAGGGCAACCGGGACAGGAAACTAGGGCAGTTATTGCCATGAGCTCTGATTTAATATGCAGCTCCAGTCCCCAAGGAACCAGGTAAACAAAATGAGTGTCATCCAATTGTTAATATAAAATCCACCTGAAAAATCCCTTAATGATTAAATACACAGCTTTTAAATATGTGGATTTTTAATAAACTCCCTGTGTACTGTTCAATAAGATAATAGTTGCAATAATGCAATAACCGTAGACTACAGAGGAAATACACTGCCACTGTATGATTCTCAGTAAAACATATTTTAAAGAAGCCATAATGTGTATTTATATATATATATATATAACACAAGGGCATTAACCAATTCAATACAGTATATCCTTCTATATATATATATATCAGTATATAACTGCTAAACAATCATTAAAGGAGAACTAAATCCCTAAAAATGAATAGGGCTAAAAATTCCATGTTTTATATAGTGAACTTATTGCACCAGCCTAATGTTTCAGCTTCTCAATAGCAGCAATGATCCATGTCACCATCTTGGACAGTGTCTGTGACACTCACATGCTCAGTGGACTCTGAGCAGCTGTTGAGAAGCTAAGATTAGGGGTCGTCACAAATTATCAAGCAGAAAATTAGGTTGGCCTGTAATATAAGCTGATGCTACAGGGCTGATTATTAAATTCTGATGCTAGTTGGGCTGGTTTCTGTGCTGCCATGTAGTAATTATCTGTATTAATTACTAATCAGCTTTATATCGTGACATTTCTATTCTATGTGTACTGTATATTTTGAGTCAGTCCCCAAGCTCAGTAGGTGACAGCAGCACAGAGCATGTGCAGTGAATCAGCAGAAAAGAAGATGGGGAGCTAATGGGGCATCTTTAGAGACACAGATCTTTACTGCTAAAGGGCTGTGGTTGCCTTGGGCTGGTACAGAAACCCAAAACATAATGTACAACATTTCTAGCTACTTCTTTAGCTTAACTTTCCTTGTCCTTTAAGAAGAAAATACCAAGAAAAGGCTAGCCAGGGGCCAGATCATATCATTCTGTTTTGTTACTGGGCATGATATTGCCTAATACAAGACATACAATGATAACAACCCATGTGCCAGCGGCATCACTATGTTTTGACTGAAAATAATACCTTTAAGTTATGTACTTTGAATTGCTGTTGGTTAGTCAAGGCCCTCTGATATTAAAAAACCTTACACTTCACTATATAAAAAATATTTTAAATTATGGAAAAAGTATGTTCCTATAAACCCTTTCCAGTATCAAAATTAAATAAAAAAGGACCATACACCAACAAATTGTTCTAGAGCTAGTCCCACAAAGGGCAGGCCAGTAGCAGTCAGCAGAGGCCCCTTGAACACAGAACCTGGATTGGGCTTTGTTACTGCATTGATTTACACAGAACCGACAGTAAGTGCGGTATTTTGTAACAAAGAAAATGCAAAATAACTCTACCTTAATCCAAGGGTGGCACAAACTGTCTTGAATTGTCATCCTCTTCCTTTTCAGAAAAATGAAAACATTAAGCTCATTATTCAGGGTATTGCTGGTTTTAATATATTATTATCAGTACACAATACTGTCATTGTTTCCAAAGCATTATATTGGAAGTCAGTGCACACAACACAACACTAACAAGTGTGCAAATTATTATTTGTTCCATGTAAAGGTATGGCACATTATTTTGGGCACTTTGCCCAAATTTTTATATATATATATATATATATATATAAGTATACACAAAGGGTTAAGGCTCATTCCTTTCTCTCAAGCAGTTCTGTCCCAGATTACAGCTAAGATTCTAACTATATTGAGAACAATGCATTCTCAGCACAGTGGTCCAAGATCATATCTGAAAGCTGATGTTTTCAACACTGAGCCCTAGCAGAATTTATTATCAGAGAAACTCAGAACGGTTATTTCCTTCGCCTGAAATAACACAATCATTTCCCAGCCATTAAGTGGCTACAAGGGCTTTAAATACAAAAATATATCCATGAGATTCAACTACTGCAAATACTTTACAGCAGTATTTCCTATATTTAAGGTCATACTGTTAACTGTCCAGCTTTTAAGTGCTAGTTGTCGACCACTGTCCTATCTGTGCCATGATCTCTTTATACAGCAATTACTATAGCCTTGCTGGGTACAGTAAATGTTTAGAATCTGCATTATTTCACATATGGAGTACCATATCAGGTAGAAGAATATTTATTATTAATGTAATGCACACTGCCAATCATTTTATAGTGATTTGTTCTGTTGCTCATAAATGTGTAAAGTAGTCTTAAAAATGTACTGCAGGGGAAGTTATTGGAACTTATGGGAGAATTCATTTCCTGCTTATCATGTGACTAGTTCTATTTCCGGAGGCCTATTATGGATATATAATAGGGACTCTAGATAAACATCCATTTCGTTTAATACTCCTTACAGCACAACCAAGGCTACTTTTAAAATAGTTACACCTCCTGCCCTTCCTGTTTCAGACAAACACAGGTACGTACTGTGCTTCAGCGTTTGCACCCATTTATAAATCACTTACAGAACATTAGAGCTTTATGAGGAAAATACAATATAAATAATGAAAGCAAATAAGAAAGTGCACAGCAGGCAAGAAGCATAACATTCTATGGATAAAGCTTTTGACTTAAAACAAATGTCTCCACTACAATAATGTGTTTAGAAGGTAAATAGGATTATAAAAATGTACCACATTTAAATGCATCATTTCACACAGAAATCTCAAACATCATATAATGAAATTTGGCCAAGTATACAGAGCTGCCAGCATGATACGAAAATAGCCAAAAGGTATCAGCACTGTAGTAATAACAAAAGCAACGATATTATATGGCCCTAATTAATCTCAAGAAAGATAAAAAAACAAACACACTTACTTTGGGTCCTTGACTAGTAGCCGCCTTATAAAATCTTTGGCCAAGTCACTTGTACTACTGAAGAACTCTTCCTCAAAGTCATAACTGACAGCAGATATATTAGCCAAGGTCTCTTGTTTTGTTTCCCCAAGGAATGGAGATGCTCCGCTTAATCTAAAAAAAAAATAAATAAATAGCTAACTAACTCTTGCAAGTAAATTTATAAAGCTGCAAGAAGTATTGTACTAAAATGCCTCCATCAGAGTAATTTACATTTACACATATAGTATATGTCCTCCACACAGTTAGGGATATTGTAGTTATGCAGTTTGTCAGAGCAATAGGAAACCAATTGGTTTTACTATACATAACCCTCCAAATGATGTAATAGCTGACTTTGAACTCAGTAGAATGGAAGAAACCATGAGTACCTGCCTTTTTCTCCACCCAGGCAATCAGAACATCTGTTCTCTGAATGCCACTACATCAGTGTTCATATAATTTAGTATACGAGAGCCCTCATAAAACACTTGGTAACTGTGTGATATAAAGACTATGATAGTTGTGGTGATCTGTCAAGTTGTGACAGCAGTTATAACTTGTACAGGTAAATATGCTCATATATTCATGCCATGCTTCCAATAAAAATATTAAGAAACGTACAATAAACACCTCTCACAATACAGATACTCACAGAATGTATGTTATGACTCCGATACTCCTACAAATAATAACAGCAGACCGTTAGTGAGCATGCTGGTATATAGGAAATCCAACCCCCCCTCCACACTCCCAGTTTTTAACTTACCACATATCAGACTCAAGACCAAGAGGCTCATAATTCACAATTTCAGGAGCTAAAGAGAAATAATACATCATTAAAATCAAATGTATGACTACTACACTTCCCATGCAGGAATTTCATTAAAAAAACATTATTTGAAAGGCACGATAAAGAAAAACAATACTTACCAACAAATTCTGGAGTTCCAAATATGTTCTTGAATTCATTTCCAGAGTCGATTCTGTGAGCCAGGCCAAAGTCTATGATCTTTATACGAGTCTTGGGTGCATTTCTATCCAGCAGCATGATGTTCTCAGGCTATACGCAAGAAATGCAAAAAAAATTGGATACATAAAGCTAGTTTTGTAGCCAGGCTCATGCCTCTCTACCAGCAATATCATTACAGCAGTAACATATTCATCCACTTTTCTGAAAATAATAGATTTGTGGAAAACTCATAAAAGCACACACCTTCACTAGCAAATCTGCTTCTGCTTGATTGATTGATTGATTGAGAGCTTTAACTACTTCTACTAATTAAAAGGTCTGATTTATATAGAGGATTTTGTTCTATGGTACTCAAGTCCTTTGCAAACTCCTAGCCAGGCTTAATTGCACCAAGTATGCTTAAAAAGAAAATATTAGGTATGGGATCCATTATCTGGATATGTTATCTGGAAACCTGTTATCCAGAAAGCTCAGAATTACAGAAAGGCTCCCATAGACTGCATTTTATCCAAATAATCCAATTTTTTTAAAATTATTTACTTTTTCTCTGTAATAATAAAACAGTACCTTGTACTTGATCCCAACTAAGATATAATTATTCCTTATAGGAAGCAAAACCAGCCTATTGGGTTTATTTAATGTTAACATGATTTTTTAGTAGACTTTCGGTCCCGAGAATTCTGAATAACAGGTCCCAAACCTGTACTGCCAAAGTCTCCAGCTTCAGACAATAAATGTGAATGTTTTAATGGATTCTGTAAACCGAGCTGCAATTAAAACAGACATTCTAAATATCAGATAGCTTTAATATGTGCAGTATGTTACACTGCAAACCAGTTACTAACACATGAATTAAATTAGGTAATAGAGTTGCCTGTGTAGTCCATCTGAACAGAAAGTATGTTGGCAAATGAGCATCAAATAATAGCAGTGCTGACCTCATGGGAAGCCTAAAATAGGACAGTGAGCAATTAATAGGGGTGGCGTAAGTGAGTGGCACAGAAATACAGGCCTTTCTGTGCCCCTAACGAAGACCCCAACTTCATTTTAGGGGTCGAAATGCATTGGGATATTTTGCGAACGAGATCAACTTTTTAAATCTAACCTGAAGTGCCTTGCTATTATCTAATTAGATTAAACAGGGAATCTTACAGTGCAGTATTATCCTGCAGTATTCACCAGATATAATTGCTACTGGCAGTAGGTGTGCACCACCAAATATTTATTTATTCATAGTTAATACCTGGCTGGGCTGTTAGACACAGACAGCAATTTTAACCATTTTGGTGACCCCCTTTAATTGCAGAAACTATGCAATCTGGCCCTTGTCCTGTTAAAACTAATTTCATAATAGAGCCCCAAGTCCAGTTCTTCCCCTTCTGACTAATTATGAGCATATACTTGAGACAGACAGACAAATGTGATGGCACATGCTCAGCCTAAAAACCTTTCATCATAACATCAGCTCACAAAATGTTATTACCTTGAGATCAAAGTGGGCAATCTGCAGGGAGTGAAGGTAATTTACACCATTAAGGATCTGCTTGATGAACTCTGTAGCTTCTTCTTCTGTCAGAGACTCTTTTTCAGCAAGAAAGTCAAACAGTTCACCTCCTGCGACTCTGTCATGACAGAAACCGTGTTACAGATACTGCAAGCTCCTGGCACATAGTCATTTAGTCTATTCACATGTAGAAATAAAGTACTGAAGGTTTAATCTGCATTTCCTTTTGAAAAGACACTATTCACATAAAAATTATTAGACAGGGCAATCAGATTGCTGTGGCTGAACTATCTCTGACAGCCTCCAATTAACCACTGCAAGTTGTGCAGACAAGATATAAATCTGACAGACAGCTGAATTAATAAGTTAGAAAAGTTTGAAAGTTTTGAGTTTAAACATTGCTTGCGATTTGTACAGGCCGCACAGAATGTGTCCAATGAACTGACAAGCACTGGTTTGAAAAAGGATATTTACAGATCCTCACAACTGAATGACACAATAAGTCTACATTTTAAGAGCCAATTCTATTTATGAATATGTCTGCACCAGATACAAAAATAGAATTGAATGCTAAATGATAAAAGGAAGGTTAAAAGAATGTTGAAAATGTTGGGTATGCAAGTATTCCTGTAAAGTAGTAACAGGTGGAAAAACTAAATGAAAAGGGGTTCCAAAAGTGCCATTAAATGATAGCAAGGCCCCAACTAATTTGAAGTAATTACTTATGCATGGCAAGATAGATAGGAGGGAAATGTGATTACTTAGTAACGTGTGCAAAGATTTCCGTAGGGCCATGTCAGATGAGGTGTTTTCTCCACTGGTGTATGAATGCTGGGGGAGAAAAAGCTGATCACTTCCTTCAGCCCTGATATTACTTTAAAATTACACAGCATTAGCCTGTTAGTGCAGATTGGGTGGAGTTTGGAGGATAAGTGTCAAAGTATGCATTTACAAGTTAGAATTCAATGCTATGCCTTTCGGTGCATTGTAAATGTTGGGACAGAAAGAAGCAGGTGAGCTTTAGTTTTCTCCCCAGGTGTACATAAGCTGGTGGAGAACACCATCGCCAAACGAGCGGATCTTTCCCCAATATGCCATTAACAAACATGGCTATATCGGGGGTAATCTGATTGTTCAGGCCGTATGGCCGAACGATCCGATTACGATGTGCCATGGGCTCCGGCGGGATCGGTCGGGTCAAAATCAAACCTGACCAATCGACCGATTTCCACCGGACGAAAGATGTCGGCACACGCCACACACGATCCGAAAATCGTACGAATCCGCGATTCGTGCGATAGGATCTGTGTGTCTATGGCCACCTTAAGTCGGGTATCCCATAGCAATCATTTAATAGTTTACTGGTTGAGTTAGAATAATGAGAGAAACGCCTGACTGACTGCAATGGGTTACTAAGGCTACTTTATAAACAGTTTTCCATTTGACAATATTTATAACTATGCTAGCCAAGATGTATGATATACCTCTGTACACGCTATAAGCAAGTACAGAGTCAGGGATTGTCAACTGACTGTTCCCCCAATGATGTTGTACCAAATCCCACTATTCTGTCAGGCCACATAGTAGCCCCCTCCTGGCTTCTTGCAGTGGGATTATAAGAACAGGAGCCCTGTACTAGGTGAGAAGAAACTTTTAGCCTATGTCTCACTGCTTGTGTGAAGTGAGACAGTTGCAACTTAAACAAATAAAGCAAATGAAAATATATATTCAGCTTTTAATGTTACAGCTGGACAGCGCTACTTTCACCGAGCTGATTGATGGGTTTAATATCATGGGGTTGTAACGGCTAGATATCAGTTTAATGGCAATCCATACTGAAAAAGAAGCGAGTTTTAGCCATGGATCCTTTGTTCTCACTCACTTGCTTAAAGGAAAACTATAACCCCCCGAACAATTTAGGTCTCTATAAAAATATATAGCAGGTGTAAAACCCTGCTTCTTGCAAATGAACCATTTTCATAATAATATAATTTTTTAGTAGTATGTGCCATCGGGTAATCATAAATAGAAAATTGCCACTTTAAAAAATAAGGACCGCCCCGTGGGATGGTGCGATTCACTGTGCACACAAACAAACTAAACAAACCATACTTATTAGGTCACATGAGCAAATTAAAAGTCAGAGTTCCGTCTTTTGCTTCCACACTTCTTACTGTTACAGTTAGAGCTGCAGTATTTCTGGTCAGGTGATCTCTGTGGCAGCACAGGGACCATCACAAAATGGTAGTTCAAGGCAATGTAAAAGAGCAATATTTACTTAAATATATATTCCAGTTTGATAAGATTCTTTAATATGTCACTTAATATTATATAAACTCTCTGTTGCTTAAGTATCATTTTGGGGGGTAAAGTTTTCCTTTAAGGCAAAGTGCCTTTTTTCCCAAGGCCTAGTTGCCAAGGTCAGTGAACAAAGAAGAACAATCAGTTACAATGGAATTAATTTTTAGTATAATTGATTGCTATTTGTATTCTGATTCTGCACAGTGACTTTGAGTTACCTGTGTATGTGTGTTTATTTATGTGGAGTGTGGAGTGGAGCTGCTATGGTAGTCAAGACTCTGCCTTACCCTAAAATTAACAATTAAGAGATGCTTCAAATCCAGCATTTAGTTCAAGCGTTATCCAACTGCCATTCACTTTTTAAAGGAGTCTGCCAAATCCTTAGTTACCTGACTGGATAACTGAAGGCAAATCTTTTTTGGATGTAAAATCATTTATGAATATGCAATTTAAGGTTTGGAATATGGTATTTGAAATAACCTTTTGCCCAGGCTTCAGCATTAACCCAATTCTAAAAACTATGCATCCCTACAAAAAAAACAAACACAGTCTTTCAGTATTGACATTTTCAAAAAATGGTAGAATGCTTACTTGGTTTTACCCGGTGGTTACTTTTGCAATAAGCAGGTCTACGTGCGGATCATTGTTTAACTCAAAAAGAAAAGCCCTACAAAGCATGTATTATTTCTTACATACTAAATATTTATTTGAGGAATGCTGAAATGCCAGCGTGTCCTACACTAAGAATATTTCCTTAAATAAGTATAGCTGTGAATCATTTACTTTTAAACACAACACTTTTGTGACAACTCTAAATGCAAAGCTGCTGGTAAGGTCAAATTTCCTCCACCCTTGCTATTTAACCTCTTTAACTAATGCACAAGATCTAACCCAAGTCCCAAGAGGCAGTGCATTCTGGAGAGCCCCTGTGTTTTTACTCGCACTGCCACACTGGCACAGAAAGGGTGCAGCAGCTAAATGCCAGCACCATTATTTATATATGATACCCCACTATAAAAGCAAATTTGCTCCTAACTGGTTGTGTTAAACAAAACCTCCAATGTGCATAATGAAGGGCCCTTGAAATACAGAGCTTCGTTCTGTGTCTTGCCGTTCCTGTGGTTGCACAGGAAACCCATTACATCATCCTTTCATTGCACAGGAGACAAACAAGCATTGGAGTGCTGTGGCACTTACAGCTCCAGAATGAGAATGACATCTGCTTTGTTCTCGTACACTTCGTGCAACGTGATCACATTGGGGTGCTGGATCTCCTTCAGGATGCTGACCTCCCTCTCGATATCTTCTCGGGTCACCCCACGCCGGCTTGATTTGGTCCTTCGCTTCTTGATACATTTTGCAGCATAATGCACGCCTGTTTTCTTTTCCTGGCATTTTTTCACCACGGCAAACTGACCACTGAAAAACAAGAATAAAAGAACTCTGACAAAAGAATCCAATAGTAAACTACAGGGTTCAATCACAGTTGTGAATCTGGGGATACAGAAATGCCAGCATTTGGCTGTTCCACATATGTTGTTGTATTGTGGAACCCTAATTAAAGGGGTTGTTCACCTTTGAGTTAACTTTTAGTATGATGTAGAGCACGGATCACTAACCTTTTGAACCCGTGAGCAAAATTTAAATATAAAAGGAGATGAGGAGCAACACCAACATGAAAAAATGTTCTTGGGATGCCAAATAAGGGCTG